>NC_056741.1:1581703428-1581723428 GCF_019279795.1 Protopterus annectens | reverse complement strand
ACATCCTAGAATGCAGCATGTGACACTGTGACCTGCACATGACTCATCTGTGATGCCTTTCATGGGGGGAGCGGTCAGTACATGTGAGTGGCCTTTGTGTATGTGGGTACACCACCTGGAGCGTTATGGCCCACATGTCTGGTTTTGAGGTATATGGTGGTAGTGGTAGGTTCTGAGGTATATGGTGGTAGTGCTATTGTGCACTACAGCACCATCAGCCAGGTGTTCCTCACTGCACAGATGTCAATACTCCCCATTGTTGGATCTACAGTGACCAGCTGTGAATATGGATGCTACACATATAGCACTGGTTAGCATAAGAAAACAATGCAGTTGTCCTGTAGGTGTATGTGAGTTAACCTGTGTTTAGGACATTTGCCTTGGAATGGCACTGTGTGGGCAGATGCGACTTGGGTAATACCCCCACTCCCTTGAATCATGGATGCATGTGATATGTGACAAAGGCTTGCCTACTGTCAGCCATGTCATCCGAGAATGACATCAGCTGTTGCGTAAAAGACTGGTGTCAAATATATGTAGAGCAGCTTTCCTGCTAACAATGACAACTACTAACACCAGAGCCCATTACAATATGTTCTTTACGTCTACCTGTAATAGCATGGCCACTGTGGCCTTCTGTGTTCAGCATCGGAGTGCATCCCAGTCAGCCCTGTGCTGCTAGGTGTATGAGCATGCCCAGTATGTCCTGTGTAGATGGACACATAGTAGTGCATTCCGACCAGCCCTGTGCTACTAAGTGTGTGAGCATGCCCCCTGTGCTACTACGTGTATGAGCATGCCCAGTATATCCTTGTGTAGCTGGGCACATAGTGCATTCCGAACAGCCCTGTGCTGTGTGTGAGCATGCCCAGTGATATCTTGTGTCGGTTATGTGCCTCTGCGTATGGGCATGGCCATTATAACCCTGTATAGTGGTAGTAGTCATCCATTCCAGAGATGGGAATACTCCAGGTCAGAATGGATTCCTACTTTAAACACACAGGTTCACAGGTATGTACATCTTAACTGCCAGCATCCCTGTTGATGTCCACATTTCCAGAAGGTCTTAATGACAGCCTTGAAATGTGTAGTCTATGTGGCATGATTCATAAGTATGTAGTATTGTAATAGTAATCTATAAATAGGCAGGTGTTCCGTTCCCGCCACTGGTGTGTGTGTGTGTGTGTGTGTGTGTGTGTGTGTGTGTGTGTGTGTGTGTGTGTGTGTGTGTGTGTGTGTCTGTCCCCATTTTCCAGAGGACTGTAAATTACTTTTAGACTGCCCACACTCCATACATTTCTTATACCCACCATTGGCAAGGCCGATGATGTCACCTATCTACAAATACACCTCTGGGAATGCTATGTCCCAGTAATCTCAGTAGTGCGTTCTATAACTGTGTAATGCTGTAGTAAAATAAAGTAGTTAGGTCGGTGCTCTAGTCCCACACTTGCCGTGTGTGTGTGTGTGTGTTTGTGTGTGTGTGTGTCCATTTGCCTGAGAACTGAGTAATGCTTTTAGACTGCTCACACTCCATACATTTCTTATACCCACTGTTAGCAAGGCCGATGATGTCACCCATCTACAAATACACCTCTGGGAGGGCTGTGTCCCAGTAATCTCGGTAGCATGTTCTATAACTGAGTAATGCTGTAGTGAAATAAAGTAGTTAGGTTGGTGTTCTAGTCCCACACTTGCCGTGTGTGTGTGTGTGTGTGTGTGTGTGTGTGTGTCCATTTGCCTGAGGACTGAGTAATGCTTTTATACTGCTCACACTCCATACATTTCTTATACCCACCGTTAGCAAGGTCGATGATGTCACCCATCTACAAATACACCTCTGGGAGTGCTGTGCCCCAGTAATCTCGGTAGCGCGTTCTGTAATTGTGTAATGCTGTAGTTTAATAAAGTAGTTAGGTTGGTGTTCTATTCCCCCACTTGCCGTGTGTGTCCATTTGCCTGAGAACTGAGTAATGCTTTTATACTACTCACACTCCATACATTTCTTATACCCACCATTAGCAAGGCTGATCATGTGACCCATCTACAAATACACCTTTGGGAGTACTGTGTCCCAGTAATCTCGGTAGGTCGTTCTGTAACTGCATAATGCTGCAGTGTAATAATGTAGTTAGATCAGTGTTCTAGTACCCCACTTGCCGTGTGTGTCCATTTGCCTGAGAACTGAGTAATGCTTTTATACTGTTCACACTCAATACATTTCTTATACCCACCATTAGCAAGGCCAATCATGTGACCCATCTACAAATACACCTCTGGGAGTGCTGTGTCCCAGTAATCTCGGTAGCGCATTCTGTAACTGCATAATGCTGTAGTGTAGTAAAGTAGTTAGGTCAGTTTTCTAATCCCACACATGCCAAGTGTGTGTGTGTGTGTGTGTGTGTGTGTGTGTGTGTGTGTGTGTGTGTGTGTGTGTCTGTCTGCTTTAGACAACTACAGTGCTTTGTAGTATTCACCGTAGCGCATGCCCTAAATGCATGTTGCTGCAGTGTAATATGGTAGGGGTCTGTATACAGGACATGGCAAGTGTGTGTCTGTCAGATCCTGTGTAGAGGTGGCAGTGACTGTCTTACCATTAGCCATGTTGGGGAGTGGGTTTTGTAGTTTTCTTATATGGTATCTGTCTTATGACACCTTGGCCACCTCATGAGGAGTACAGCTGTTAGGCAGCCAGGGCACTGTGTTGGCAAGCCACACCCATACATCTGGCAAAAGGCCTGGTGAACTAAGTATGCAGCCAGGAGTACAGCTGTGAGTCAGCCACGGCACTGTGTTGGCAAGCCATACCCATACATCTGGCAAAAGGCCTGGTGAACTAAGTATGCAGCCCTACTAGTACCCGGTATATGTCCGGCACCCATGTGCCATGCACATACAACCTTGCCTAGGATATCCCACTGTGTTGCTAGTAACATGCACATTGAGGACAGATAGAAGGCATGGTGTGAAGGCAGTGGCCTGCAGAGGACATGGCACCCTGTACAGCGGTACAATAGGCACATATATGCGGACAATGTGCCTTCACTATGTTCCACACTGAATGCCTGCAACATATGTGGTGCCATCAAATGTGATCCACTAAGGCCAGACAATGCTATACACATGTGCCCTATATGGACCCATGCCACTAACACCATGGACTACCTGTATCATACTATTCATGCAGGTGCAGGGCCGACCTGCTCACTATAAGCAGGTTTCGCCACACCTGGCCAGTATTGGCATATCGGGCTATAACAGGCTGTGTACATTAAATGTGTCTGTCAAACCAGGTACACCTGTACATGTCACTGTACAGTATTGTGGGACATGCACATCCCAGGCAATGTCCATGTGAAGGACTATCAAACACAGACATGTAATGCATTGCAAAGCTATGGCCCTACACATTGTTAACCAGGATGTCAGGCCAGATAATGCAGTACCCATCTGTGTGGGACATTGCAGACACTACACCCCTGCACTGCACACTATTGTCAGGTGACACGATAGTAAGGGTCACCCCTCACCCAGCCTTGTACAGCCATCTTGCACAGCCAAACACTGCACACCCATGGAGCAATGCTTACCTGCATGCCAGTACCGGCACCCTGTGTCTGTGTGTGGGTTGTGATGCTCCCAACCACAGTCACTCCCAGTATAAACCTTGTTGGCATACCAACAGTTGTCATGCACTTTCACATGCCCTAGCCCATAGAACCTCCAGATATCCCCTGTGGTGCATGTGGTCCTGTGCATTACTGCAGTGTGGCAAACTAAGTAGTTACATTGTGTATTTGTGGCCCTGGAAAAGGTGTCAATGCATGTCCGTTAGAGAGTGTGGTTGTGGTGACAATAGCATCCATTCACGTGGACTGACATGTGTGCCACACCTAATGTATGTCTACTATATCTGTTGCAGATGGCACTCACTCACCTACACACATGTTCTTACAGCACAGCAACATGTCGCCTTTGTGGCATATGTAGCAATGTCATGCACATGTAACAGTAATGAGTAGTCAGGGGCTTGCCCCTGTACTATTCAGCATGTGGCAGATGATGCTTATGGTTAAGTCTCCAAGCCCTTCCCTGGTGTATATTGCCTGCCCCGCCCACACACTCTCTGGTGGATGTGAAGGTGTACACCTGCACAGCTGCAGCATGCGTATTGTAAGAGATGGAAATGGTTAGGTGATTGCCTCTGCACCTATTGCAGTCCTCCTCTAACTGATTGCATGTGGTACAGCTGTGATGGTGTTCCCATAGCCATCCGCATGATAAACACAGTACCCTATCTAGGGAAACATGTTATTGTCTGGCCATGACAGTCGCTGTGAGTGGTACCTGGATGTGGTGTTCTGACACAGCATCACAGATGATATCTGGATGTACCTCATTCATTTTACACAGTGGGAAATAGTCTAAAGACAGGAGGGTGATGTGCCACACAACTACAGCATGTAAGTGTAGCTATGCTGCATTGAGACTACTGCCTGTTTAACATGTGCGTGGTAATGGCTATTCTGCTTGTTATAATACAGACATGACAGTACTCTGTTCATGAGGGACCCCCATCTGTAGGGCCATCTGTGAACTGGTCAGTGTGTGCAACCATTTGTTTCATGTGTTACACACTGAACACACTTCTGTGTACAGCAGAATCATAGTGTGAGGATTGCAGACAGTACATGATGATAGGGATGTGTTACTGCCATCGCATCCCTGACTGGACATGTGTCACATGAGACAGTGGTATGACTGACACTGTGTGGGATTCCCAGTGACAAGCAAATGATGGGCAACTGTTCATAACTGTGGTCACACGTCTACTACACATTGTACAATTGGCATGCAGTATATATGCATGTGTTGTGCTCCCTCTGCAAATGTATACCATCTGTTGTGTTGGGTTGCTGGCGATATCTATGCATACTCTCATAAGTAATTCTGTATGCTGGTGTCTATCACTAAGCCATATGTGGGTTTAAAATGCAACACCATAGTCTGAATGGGTTGGGAGGTCCCGGCAGAACCTCCTGTCCCACTTCAGCTGACCATGGCACAGGGCACTAGCACATCTGGGGCCCTGCCATAGACATCAACCTCTGTTGGCTCCACACCACCTTCTGGTGGTACCACCACTGAGGTTGGAGCATGCCCCCCTTGGGAGCGGGACCAGACAGGTACATATCTGCTGTCGTGCGGTCCTGGATGTATTGCGTTGGTGGCTCCCTAAGGAGTTACAAAGCCAGATACGCCAGTTCAAGGGTGGAGTGTCACATTTATAGGGTGATGCTGCCCCTCCTGGACATGTCCCAGCACTGCCTCCTTTGCAGCTGTGTAGGTGCAGTGGTTGTTGCCCATGGCTGGGGACCTCCGTCCCACTGTTCCTATGGACCTTTGAATGCTGAAGACCCATCCCCGCCCAGGGTGTATCCTCCCACAAGTGTCATATACCAACCCTGTATGCTGTCTTTTCTGTGCTCCTACCTATCCTCCACGGCCATACCTACACTTCTTCCCCAACATCTGACCCTCACCTACGGACACATAAGGCCATTTGGCTCCTAGGACACCATCCGCCCTATACATAGCTATCCATTACACACATGTGCCCACTGGACACATGAAACCCTTGTAATATGCATCATAACATGCTACTGTTATCCTCACCCCTGTCCCTCAGGCGCACGATCCTAGTATGCACATCACTCCTAGATGGTCCAGGTACAAGTGAGGAGGACAACCCCATTGTACACAAAACACTACCGGTCCCTCTATGGTTACCCCATTTACCTTTATCATGATAATGATGTTGCACACAGCACCTTGCAAGAGTACTGTTCATACATAATGATTGGACAGGTACTGTTGTGTTAATGTACATTACATGCACAGAGTGATGTATATGGTCAATGTACAACTATTTGCGTGTATGGCTGACACATGTCTGTCTGAGGGAGTCTTGTGATCACATAGAGCAACACCACTACATAATACAGGCATTGCTGGTGTTTCCCGTTTCATTCATTTGTAATGCTTTGTTGCCACAGGGTATGTTCCTGATACATCTCTATATATGTATGTACCTATATGCTGGACATACACACTCGCATGTGCATCTACATGATGGGATACATTCCTATACTGTTGAATGACTGCTCTGTATGATATGTTTGTGGTACTGTCCATTGTCTGTATATCTGCCATGGCGTATTGGTAATACACATTAGCTGTGTGCACAGGGTCCTGGTTCCGACCCTTGCGAAGGACGTTTAGTTGGTTGCAAGGCAGAACAAGCCCATTGGATGCAGAGGGAGTAAAGCACATTAAAGCAGTTGGGAGGGGGTGTGCATGGGTTAGCATGGTGTTAGGCACTGCTGACATCTGGTTACAGCCTCATACGCTTGGTTAGCCTCTACGTTGCTTAACCAGTGCAATACTCTCATACTGATAGCCAAACATGCTTACACCTGCTCACTCCCACACTTGCTAATGCACCGACATTGGTGCTTGCATCTGGCACTCACACCCCTGGGTGTGAGCAAGGACCACAATATTACCTTGTGATGCCTATTACATTGGACTACATGACTACAGTATTGGGATTGACTGCCCATTAGGTGATGGCATCGCGTTTGACTGTACGGAATCAGCGGCCTGTCCAGTGACACAATCATATTTGTGTGTACCTCATACAATGTGCTCCCACCTTGTGATGCCTATTACACTGGAATACATGAATACAGTATCAGGAATGGCTGCTTATTAGGTGGCGGCATGGCGTTGAACTGTACGGAATCAGCAGCCTGTCTGGTGAATCATTCATATTTGTGTCTTCCTCTTAAAATCTTCTCCCACCTTGTGATGCCTATCACATCGAACTACATGACTACAGTCATAGCCGGCCTTAGGCATAGGCCAACTAAGTGACCGTCTAGGGCACCACTTTAGTGGAGGCACTTTACCAGTATTTATTTGTTGTAGGTAGACCAGGATGGGGTCACTGGGTGGTGTGGTGGGGGGTGCCATTGTGCCCTCTGCCTAGGGCACCGGTTAACCTAAGGCCACTCCTGACTACAGTATCGGGAATGGCTGCCCATTAGGCAATGGCATGGCATTCGACTGTACAGAATCAGTGGCCTGGTGAATCATTCATATTTGTGTGTTCCTCTTACAATCTGCTCCCACATTGCGATGCCTATCACATCGGACTACATGACTACACTATCGGGAATAGCTGCCCATTAGGCGACGGCATGGCATTCGACTGTATGGAATCAGCAGCCTGTCCAGTGAATTAATCATATTTGTGTGTTCCGCATACACTCTGCTTTCATCTGGCTGATACATGGGAACCAAGATTCTGCATTACAGACAAGTAGTTGAGTTGTGGGAGCCACATCAATTGGACGAGTCATGCTACCGCATACCTGTTATAGGTTTGCCACCTTTTCAAGTGGCCACAATGGGACTTTAGGGTTACCACCTGTCCCACTTTGTGAGGGACACTGGGAAAAGACATAGCAAATGTCCTGACTAAAGGGCATTATTATATTCTACGTTTCAATAATAATTGCATAAAACAGTTATTTTATATATGGCACTTCTATATGTTATGTGAAGTAGCATAAGCAATTCAAAATGCAACTAGATTAAGCTTTTATTTGTGCAAATAAGTATAATCCTGTACTATGCATGGCTGTAGGTATGTTTTTGTCTTGGAATGTCTGACATTTCTACATAACATGTCCCACTCTGGCCATTTGGAAAGGTGGCAACCCTACAGGACCTGTATGTAGAGATGTCAGACATTGCAGGGCAACACACCCACAGCTAGTAGAAAGGGGAGTACTTCACTGTTTTGCCTAAATAAAAGGTTACTCTTGTAGCATTATAGTTGCTTATACTGTTACCTATAACATTTAGGTGTTTCAGGTGAACATAATTGTTTTATGCAACTACTACAGACAATATAGGTAATCTTTGCCCTAAATCACAGGACATTTGCCATACTTACAGTTATTTAGCAAGACATAACTGCCCAAAGGGGAGTGTCCCTCGCAAAGGTGGACAGGTGGTAACCCCAACCCTATTATTCTATCAACTTTCTAAGTTAGTCGGCGGAACATGCGTTTTCTCTCACTATCAGACCTCTCATACGAATGGGGAAGAATGAACACTGAATCAGGGACACTGCATAATGACCTCAAGGACACATTTAAAAGGTTGGTGCCTTTAACACATTGACGGACACAGAGCACATATGTATTCATACACATTGTCTGAGGTACATGCTGTTTATGACTCTTACATGTTGCCATTATTCATTACGTGTATTCCGCCACCTTTCTTCCTAATATCAGTAGTTCTAGGAGGGTTTAGTTGGGACTGTGTTAGATTCTGATTCGTAATCACGGATGTCTCTGGTAATCGGGGACAGTTCAATGATATGGTCCCTATGTGTTCCCCCAATGGTTTATAGACTGTCCAGTAGATGTGCTCTTACGGTTTGGGAGGTATGGGAGTCTGATATACCCACATCTGAATATTACTTACACCCACGGGGTGGTCCTAATACATGTCTGCCAGCCAACACCTGCATGCCTAGCCCCATAATCACATACCCATAGTTCCCCCACCTGCTACTACTCTACAGCACTCATCCTTACTGTGGGTACAGGTGGACGCAGGTGGGATATGAACACACCTCTACACACTGTCCACTCTCCCCGTGTCGGGACACGTCGTACACTGTGTCAACCCATGTGTTATCAGGCTTGCACAACCTACTGTTCCATGTACAGCTACATCCTGGTCATAATAGTGTTACTCCCATTGGTTAGAATGTCCAAATTTTTGGTGTCCCACAAGGGACGTTGCTGTCCATGTTTAAAGTGTAGATCTTGTAGATCTCTCCCACTGGCAGTTTCCTGCCGGTGATCTAGAAAGCAGTGTTGTATTTACCTTTATTGCATGTCTGTATGTCTCACCGGCCTAGCTGGGGGTGTGGAAGGTAGACGTTTGTTGATTGGACCTCCCACCAACATATGCCCGATCTAAACATATGTTACCCATAACTGTTGTAACATAACCTAGGTATATACATGTGTATATTTACTGTAACATATATATAGCTATTTACATTAATATATACAGATATATCTGCATATGTACTCATACATGTATATTCATATCTTGCTGTTATATATATATATATATATATATATATATATATATATATATATATTTGTGTGTGTGTGTGTATGTGTGTGTGTGTGTGTGTGTGTGTGTGTGTGTGTGTGTGTGTATATATATATATATATATATATATATATATATATATATATATATATGTATATATGTCTCTCTCTCTCTATATATATATATATATATATAAAATTATATATATGTACATTAGTGTGTCAATACATTCCCTGCTCATATGCACTTACACATGCGTAGTGGTGTTTATATGCTTCACCAGCATACTAGTGCCTTATTCATTATAACACCGACACTTCACTCCAGTCATCTTGTAATCGGTATGTAGCACATTATACAGTGGACAGATGTCGCTATATGTTCATGTACGGATTACCGATAGTAATTGGAATGTGATAGTGTGATTTGACCCTTCTCCTTGGAAAACTCACCTTAACAATCAGCACTCCACTGATTGTTTTACCTGACTCTCATCTTCTTTGGATCTTCCTGCTCCGTTCACCCTTCGGGCTCATTCCGCTCCCCTACCCTGCCCCCAAATCTCACCCGCCCCCACTACTCCTACACTTATACTACCCTAACCACTCCCCTCACTAATTGGCCACACCTTCCCAACAATCTGATCCAATCACAAACCATCTTCCTTACACCCACTCCCCTATTACCAAATCTCCAACGCACCATCTCATGCATCACCACTCCCATATATCTCTTAGCCTTTCCTGCTATCATAGCCACCATATATCCAAGAACTTCCTCCTCTTCACAAAAAACAAATCCACTGTACTACCTCGCACCCCTACTTATTTTACTTCATCTACTTACTGCCTATGACTTCCAATACCTGCCTAATTATCAACCTTCCACATCAAGCACAGCAATCTACATTCTGACACAAACTCCTCCACCTACATATCCCCACTCCCACTTTAGCTCAGCTCCAAAACCTCTCCACCCACTACAACCATCTTACTTATACCCAAAAACAAAGAATTATTACCAACTCCTACTGAAATTCACCAAACTCATACAAAGTTTACATAATCTCATAGTCGATGGCGACATCCATCCTAACCCGGGCCCAATGTCACCAACTACTAGTAACTCCATAGATAAAACCCCTACTAACATAAGAAACTCACATAATGCCCCCAAATCATTCCTAGTCTGTCACCTAAATATCAGAAGTATAAACAACAAACTTCATCACCTGCATGCACTCACAGACATACACTTGCCTGGTGTTTTCTGCCTTACAGAAACCTGGCTTAAACCCACTATCCCTGTTAAGGAAATCTTACCCCCCCACTACAATATAGTTAGACTTGACCATAAAGTTAAAAAAGGAGGTGGAGTAGCCATCCTATATAAATCATCTCTAGAACTAACTACATTAAACATTCCTCCCGAACAAACAGCAACCAACACCAAAATAATAGTCTCAAGAATTCAACTCAACAAAAACAAAGCTATAAACATAGTTTGTAGTTATATTCCTCCAGGCAACAACATAAACACCTTAGAAAGCACACTCCAATGGTTATCCTCCTCCCACCCCGAAGAAACAGTCATACTAGGACAATTCCAAAAACGAACGATGATACACTGGTAAAAAAGACTGTTGAAAACACTGCAGTTCACCGCACCACTCTTGTAGATAAATAAATTCTGTTTATTCACTAAAAACGAGCAACATACACAGAAAACTTAGCGCTTTCACCCAGTTACATACCGGGTTTCTTCCGAGTGAATAACTTGTGGAGCAGTTTTCTTAAATACTAATACTAATTACTTAACTTGCAATTAATATATTGATAGCATAATTGTATAATTAGATATCAAAATAGATGATAATTTTAAAAGGAGAACAGAAAAAAACATTTTAATCTATAACCAAATGTTTAAAATATTCTATCATATCCATGACAACACAAATGATATTAAATAGGATAATGCCTAACATAAAAGCTAAATTACTAATAGACAACATCATAACCACAGCGGATGGAAGAAATATATATATATATATATAAAAAATATGTATATATGTAATGTATATACAAACACACAACCGTTAAGATATGTATAGGCCCTATACATATATATCATAGAGTAACATAAAAATCAAATCTTGGGAGCTGTATATGCACAGATGCTTAACTTAAAAAAGCATATAAGAACTTTTCATAAAATTTATATTATAAATATAATAAATATAATAAAATCAATTAATAATAACTATATAACAATAGAAATAAATAGTTGCAATAAATAAATGAAGATATTAATATAAATATGTAAATATATAATTAATTAATATTATTAATAACAATACATATAATAAATATATAAACATTAAATAGTGTATGATTTCATTCTCAAAAAGCTGCTAATGGATATATATTCGTTGATGCCTGGTTTTTTATAGGCATTAAGCCTGAACTGCCAAAGGCATTCCTTCATTTCCAACAAATTGTTTACATCTCCCTCGTTAATTGTAGTTTCGGGCACTCTATCAATAACAAAAAACAAAAATTTTTTAAAAAGTTATTCACTCTGAAGAAACCCGGTATGTAACTGGGTGAAAGCGCTAAGTTTTCTGTGTATGTTGCTCGTTTTTAGTGAATAAACAGAATTTATTTATCTACAAGAGTGGTGCGGTGAACTGCAGTGTTTTCAACAGTCTTTTTTACCAGTGTATCATCGTTCGATTTTGGAATTAACCGTTTTTCATTGAAGCACTTTGGTTTCTGCACACTCGTGTTTTATAACCTAGGAAGGTTACGGAGAGTGTTGGCTGACAACTTTTACTATCTTTAATAGTTTTGCCATCATCTATTTCCTGGCTTTTGTTATTTGAGCGAACACCAAAGGAACTTTGTTTTTGATTGTTTTTAACATATTTACTAGTGCACGCAGTCGTGGTCGTTACCGCGATGGAGCAGTTATTGGAGCAGCAGTTAGAACTAACCAAAAAGTTGCTGTTAGTAATGAAAGAACAGGGATATGTATCAGCAACTAGAGAGGCCATTGACAACACTGAGGCTAACAATGTACTTTTATCAGAAGCAGACGAACTGCTTCTTACACTACATTCTACCCTGGGTACATCGAGGAACCAGCCACCAGCTAGCGGTAGTTCTCAGGAATCTATTGGAGGACGGAATGCACCCAACAGGGTTGTTACTACAAGCTATGCACTTCCGCCGCCGATTCCAGAAGGGAACACTAGAGATGGTAGCAACAACAGAGGGGAGAGAGGACGCCCATTACCCGGTTTGGATACACTATTGACAGCACCAAGATTATCCACAGCTCTACAGTCGAACGATATGGGGAACCTAAATAAGCAATTGGAAGAGTTTGAGAAACAACTCAGGAAATTCAAAGCACTTCAAATGGACAATGTTTTCCTTGAACGTTCGTTGGAACTTAATCAGGTACCTAAGGGACTTAGAGTGTTGAAGGTACCTTTTGGCTTCGATGACAATGACCTGTTTAAAGAACTTTTGGACATTTATGATAATGCTGGTAAGCAGCTTATGAAATTGATTATTAGAAATAATAATAACAAGTTAAATCAATTAAATGAAATTTTGTTAAAATTGGACAACAGCATAAGAAATGATTTACTGTTTGAACATAATAAATACAGATTAGACAACATCTTAGCTGATATGAATAGATATGTTAGCAAAGGCCTTGATTTTAAAAATAAAAAATTACAGAGGGACACAGATGATTATTTTAATAATAGGGCTTATAATCATTTTAAGGAATTTAAAAGACAATGGAGGGGTGTTAACCAGAACCATTTAAGCAATGCCACTAATAATGTTGTAGACGAAGATAATTTGCAAGGGGTGAGAAATGATTATGGGCATAACACTATGTACAGGAATGACCAGGGATGACAAGATCTTTTAGAAGAGCAACCATTAAGGAGATCAGAACACCTAAGGGGGTGCTACCAAGGGCAGAGATACTATCAGAACAATTACAGGAACAGATAAATACCACAGGTTTATATTACAGGAATCATTCAGATAATATTGTATATAGTAATGTACTAAATGATACAATGGAAAATGTGGAAGTCAACAAGGGGACTGAAATTAACAATTATCCTGTACCAAGCTATTACATGATAGAACAAAATCCATAAAAGGGAAGTCACCCCTGATCATTATTAGTAAAAAATTACGAGCACTCATAAAATCAACTAAGGCCAATTTTGAGAGAAAAATTGCCATGGATTCAAAGGACAATCATAAGGCCTTTTTCAGCTATGTTACGAACCTGGGTGGAAACTCCCAGATATACTCAGAATTAGTCCAAAATGATACAAAAATCACTGAACCCACAGACATTGCCAACATACTGGCAGACAGGTTCAGTGCAAACTTCACCCCTCTCCCCTAAAGGAGAGATAACTATCCCAGCCGAGTGTAGCCTCCCGGACATCTCAAATGCGCAGGTGAAAGCTGCTCTCTCTAAAGCTAAAAACACAGCATCAATGGGACCGGATGGTGTCCCCGGCTGTGTGCTACACGAGCTAAATGAGGAATTAACCCCGCACATAAGGCAGCTGTTTAATCTCAGCCTTACCACAGGATACATGCCCAAGGAGTGGCGTACGGCAACTGTGGTCCCACTCCACAAAAACTCCTCTACGGACCCTGGTAATTACCGCCCCATAAGCTTAACAAGTCTAGTCTGCAAAGCTATGGAGAGGATCATAATGGAGCTCATAAACAAAGATATAGGGGACTTGCAGACATTGGACCCGACCCAGTTTGGCTTTGTCAAGGGAAGATCATGCCTTTTGAACTTGGTCGACTTCTTGAAACAGTCACCAAGGCCATTGATGAGGAAAGGCAGTCCATACAGCCTACCTTGATCTTGCAAAGGCTTTCGACACAATACCCCACTCGGGTATTGTAGAAAAACTTACCAGCTTAAATGTAAACCCATATGTCACAAGATGGGTTGCAAACTGGCTTAAGGACAGAACCCACAGGGTTAGAGTTGCTGGCGCTGTGTCAGACTCCAAGCCGGTCACAAGTGGTGTCCCACAGGGCTCGGTCCTTGGCTCCCTATTGTTTGGCATCTACTTCTCAGAAGTACAGGCCAGCATGGGAGGACTTTGGCTGACAAAGTTTGCAGACGACTGCAAACTGGGCGCCATAGTGGAAAGTGCATCGGACACGGATATCCTTCAGAAGGGACTCACGGAAACAGATAGCTGGTGCCAGAGCCATGGCCTGAAGTTAAACGCCAAAAAATGTCTAGTCATACCCTTCGGGAAAAACAAGGTAACCCCAAGCTACCATATAGGTGGCAATCCACTAAGCACAGAAGAGGTTATCAGGGACCTGGGGACCCAGG
This sequence comes from Protopterus annectens, assembly GCF_019279795.1. Lineage (NCBI taxonomy): Eukaryota > Metazoa > Chordata > Ceratodontiformes > Protopteridae > Protopterus > Protopterus annectens. The sequence goes on along the minus strand of NC_056741.1, from coordinate 1,581,708,812 downwards.
TTGACAGTGGCCTTTCTTTTGACACTCACATTGCTAAGATCTAGTGAGGTCATTGTTCCCCTGTACTCTTCACTTATCAGACCAATGATCGAGTACAATGCCCCATTCGGGATGTATCTCACCCGACATCTGCAGCAATTGGAGAGACCCCAAAAGTTCCTCACCAAAAGGATAAAGGGACTCCAAAATCTGTCATATGCTGCCAGATTGAAGAAACTCCAGCTCTACTCAGTCGCATACCGTCTGCTCAGAGGTGACATGTGCCTGACATACAAGGCCATGTCCAACCCGGAATTAATGGACATACTCCACCTCAAAAAATCCAAATCCACCAAAACCACTAGAGCAAGCGACTTAAACCTTAGCACAGATATAAATAGGACGTGCTGGAGGGATAGATTTATCACTCAGAGACTCCCTATGCTGTGGAATAAAATCCCGGTCCATGTGAGGCAGAGCACCTCGCTGACTCTGTTCAAGAGAAATCTAGACCTGTGGATGGGAGATCGTAGGTTTTCCCCGGGAATCATCTCTGTGTCACTGCTGGACAGAGGCACAACAAACTAATGGGCACAGTATTTTTTCATATAAGGGGTGGCGTAAGCCACAAAAATTTGGGCTAGGCTTATAAATGCCTTAGGGCAGATAGCCTAGTATAAACCTATGAACCTATGAACCTATAAGTAATAATGATTTTGACATTTGTTTGGACGCAATATAATGATTCCTTAGAGCTGAATCAAATGTATGACAAATCAGAATTTTCAACAATGCATTGTGAAATACTTACAGATGGAGGTTTTTCAGTGTATAACTATTCTGACAAAACATTAAATTTAGACCATACATCTCTTTTTAAGAAAGGTTTTAAATTCATCCCCTCATTTAAGCTTGATATTGGTAGAGTTCTAGTTAATCTGAGACTATACACAAGAAAGTTGAATTTGAAAATATTTTTTCAAAATCAGGAGGATACATGGAAAAATGAAGCTAACAGTATTAGTATAAAGAAAGCTAGCACATTTATACCCCCAACAATCCAGTCATTCATTTATTTGAAATGTTTTGTGACTCACAAATAAGAAAAGCATTCAAAACAAAAGACATAATGAACAAAAATTTAACTACAGCAGAGAGGTTTTGTCTCAATGAGCTTAGCACTAACAATAAATATAGAATCATGAAACCAGATAAGGGGGGAGGAGTTGTTATTATGAGTACAGTAGACTATAAAAATAAAATGATGAACATGCTTAATGATGAAACTATTTATGCCCGATGCTCAAGGTACGATATGGTCAAAGCACAAACTAAAATTGATTGGCAGCTCTATGAACTACTTATGGATGGATGTATTAACAAAGTTGAACATGATTATTTGGTGGTAGAACACCCAATTACACCTAAAGTGTTTGGGATACCAAAAATTCACAAAGATGTGGGTAACCCCCCTTTTAGACCAATAATAGCAGCAAAATATTCTAAAACAGAGTCCTTGGCACATTTTATTGATATTAGTTGTAAAGAAGTGACAAGCAATATTTCCCACATTTTAAAAGATTCATGGCATTGTTTAGAAAAATTACACGAGAACAGGGACATGATTTCTTCTGATACGTATTTAGTAACCATCGACATCATAAATCTATTTTCAGTCATACCTCATGATATAGGACTTGAGTTGTTTGAGAAAAGTTTATTAAGGTATGGCAACTATCACACTGTTAAAAGAAAAGTACTTACTGATTTCATGGAAATGATTCTTTTTAATAACTTTTTTCAACAAGATGGTGAATATTTTAAACAGGTATCAGGAGTTGCGATGGGAGCAAGGTGTGCACCGGTGTATGCCAACTTAGTTTTGGCAGAATGGGAACAACAATATGTTTTTAATTGCACATTTTGGTCCAAAGTAGTTCTTTACTTAAGATTTCTGGACGACATCTTAGTAATTTGGAAGGGGAATATAGAAGAAATTAAGGATTTTATTAATTATTTAGGAAATACAACTTATTTTTTAAAATTTACCTACAACATAAATAAAGATAAATGTGAATATTTAGATATCAAGATTTATAAAAAAGAGGGGACAATAGAATCCAATATATTCCGTAAAAAAACATTTTCAAATTCGTATTTGCATTTTAAAAGTTGTCATCCTTATTTTCAGAAAAGAAATTTAATAAAAGGACAAATGATTAGGTTATCGAGAATAATAAGTGAGGACACTATTTTCTCTAGCGAGTTGGATTTTTTATGTCAAATGTTTATGGAAAGAGACTATCCTGATGATCTCATCATTAGTTTAAAAGAAGAAATTACTAAGAAAAGACATGAACATTTTAAGCCTATACTAAAAATTGGTAAAGAAGGGATGAAAAAAACAACCCCCACAGATAAAAATATGGCATGTTCGTTGATATTACCATACAAAGACAATACCAAAGTTATAGTGGAGATAGTAAAAGATGTATGGGAATGTGTGTTTAGTAACAATAGTGGAATAATTGATCAATTAGGTGTAACCCCCTCTATTGTATTTAGTAGAGGAAGAAATTTAAAAGAAATTTTTGAATCCCAAGAGGTTAACAAAAAATCCTGCATGAAAAAGTGTGGATTTTGTAAGGCTTGCAGATTTATAAATGATGGGCCATATGTTGCCATAACAGGATATAACAGAGTTATTAGATGTCCAGGTTTTGTGAACTGCAACACGAAACAAGTAATTTACTTAGCAATTTGTTTATCATGTGAGGCATTCTACATAGGAAAGACAATTAGAAAATTGAGAGAGAGAATAAGTGAACACAACAGGGATATTAAAAACAAAAAATCAACAAACGCTTTATACATGCATAGCATAGTATGTCCAACTTTTAAAAAATTTTTGTTTTTTATTATTGATAGAGTGCCCGAAACTACAATTAACGAGGGAGATGTAAACAATTTGTTGGAAATGAAGGAATGCCTTTGGCAGTTCAGGCTTAATGCCTATAAAAAACCAGGCATCAACGAATATATATCCATTAGCAGCTTTTTGAGAATGAAATCATACACTATTTAATGTTTATATATTTATTATATTTATTGTTATTAATAATATTAATTAATTATATATTTACATATTTATATTAATATCTTCATTTATTTATTGCAACTATTTATTTCTATTGTTATATAGTTATTATTAATTGATTTTATTATATTTATTATATTTATAATATAAATTTTATGAAAAGTTCTTATATGCTTTTTTAAGTTAAGCATCTGTGCATATACAGCTCCCAAGATTTGATTTTTATGTTACTCTATGATATATATGTATAGGGCCTATACATATCTTAACGGTTGTGTGTTTGTATATACATTACATATATACATATTTTTTATATATATATATATTTCTTCCATCCACTGTGGTTATGATGTCTATTAGTAATTTAGCTTTTATGTTAGGCATTATCCTATTTAATATCATTTGTGTTGTCATGGATATGATAGAATATTTTAAACATTTGGTTATAGATTAAAATGTTTTTTTCTGTTCTCCTTTTAAAATTATCAACTATTTTGATATCTAATTATACAATTATGCTATCAATATATTAATTGCAAGTTAAGTAATTAGTATTAGTATTTAAGAAAACTGCTCCACAAGTTATTCACTCTGAAGAAACCCGGTATGTAACTGGGTGAAAGCGTTAAGTTTTCTGTGTATGTTGCTCGTTTTTAGTGAATAAACAGAATTTATTTATCTACAAGAGTGGTGCGGTGAACTGCAGTGTTTTCAACAGTCATACTAGGACACTTAAATATCGACTGGAAAACCGGATCAGCACAGTTCCCAACCACACACATTAACTTACATGGTTTCTCCCAAACCATTACTACACCTACCAGAATCTGCAAATCCAACAAAAAGGAAAGCATCATAGATTGGATCGTAATAAATAATAACCCTCAGTTGTACAAGACAGGAACCCTACCTGAAGATATGAGCGACCACCTCCTAACCTACATAATTCGAAAAAGAGAAGACATACCCCACCAAACCACCTTTATATCTCACAGAAACACAAAGAACTTTAACCTAAATAATTTCCTAAATGATGTAAGCCTATGTAGATGGGCCAAACTTAAATCACTATCCCTTGACCAAGCAGTCTCAGAATTCAACACCACCTTCCTAGCCATCTTAGACAGGTATGCTCCTGCACGTAGATTTAGAACAAAAAACAGAATAGCACCATGGCTAACCATTACTACTAAACAAAAATTTGCATCTAGAAATAGAGCATGGAACTCACGGAGAGCCACCAAATCCCCACTTGACCACATAATATACAAACAGATAAGAAATTAAACTAAAAATTCTATTATGTTAGATAAGCAAAACTACTATTTCAATTTACAGCAAAAACACCAAACGCAGCCTCAAAAATTCTGGTCAGGTCTAAATAAGCTACTCCACCCAGGGAAATCTACTACCCCTACCCCCTCAGCAACCTCACTACTTCCCCGTGAATCAGTAGCAAATACTTTTAACACTTTTTTCACTGAAACTGTCAAATCTTTAGCCAATAACCTATCACCCTCCTCTTCTTATACAACCTCATCTACTCATGTGAACTCCGCACCCCTAAAATTCGAGCCTATCCCCACAGACTTTATCAAATCTTTACTTGAAAAACTAAAACCTACTACCCTTGCAACTGACCTACTCCCTACTGAATTCCTACAAAATGCAGCTAAAGTAATAGCTTGTCCTATTTCCATCCTAATCAACCGTATGATTCAAGAATCCTACATCCCCTCCATCTGGAAAATCTCACACATTATTCCACTTCATAAAGGAGGGAACTCCACAGAACTTTCAAACTACAGATCTATTGCTATTCTATCTCCCCTAGCCAGAATAATGGAGAAATGCATACAGAAGCAACTATTAGCCCACCTCACCCACAACTCACTCCTAGCATCATCCCAGCATGGTTTCAGACCAGCCCATAGTACTACCACAGCCCTTCTCTCCTTCTCTCTCTCTCTCTCTCTCTCTGCCCTCTTCCTTGATCTATCTAAAGCATTTGACTTTGTAAACCACAGGTTACTCTTAGACTCTCTCAACTCACTCTCAATAGACAAATCAGTATCTAACTGGTTCCACTCATACCTAAATTGTCGACAACAAGCTGTCTTGTGGAAAGATAATCTATCCCCCATTCTACTTGTAGCCCTTGGCGTACCCCAAGGCTCCATTCTAGGTCCACTTATTTTCTCTATTTTCATCAATGAACTACCCAAAACCATACCACTGGCAACTTCCATACACTACACAGATGATTCCACACTAATCTGCAATGCCTCTACTCCAGCAGAATTACAAT
>NC_056741.1:1581650928-1581698428 GCF_019279795.1 Protopterus annectens | reverse complement strand
ATATTGCTAAATGTTCGTTCAGGATGCATACTATCTCTATGCAGATAGCTGGGTTTATAGCATTCTTTCCTATACAGCCTAGTGCAGAGGCCTTCATTTGTGAGGTATATGTTCACATCCAAATAATTGATTGATGTCTCAGAAGCTGTCATTGTGAATCTCAAATAGCTATCCCTGCTATTGATACTAGACAAAAACTCTTGCAATTCAGTCATGGTGCCATTCCAAAGGAAAAAGAGGTCATCCACAAATCTCCTGTAAAAGGAGACGTGTGGATGGGAAAACATGACCTCCCTTTCCCAGGCAACCATGACCAGATTTGCATAGGAGTTAGCACAACTCGTGCCCATGGCTACTCCACACAGTTGTTTGTAACATTTCTCCTGAAAAATGAAAATGTTATTTTCTAATACAGTTTCAAGTAGGAGACATAAAAAGTCTCCTTCATTCTGTGTATAGTGTTCATTTAGTAGTGTCTTAACTGCTTGCACCCCTTCGGTGTTAGGAATGCAAGTAAACAATGACATCACGTCCATGGTCACGAGGATTGTACCATGTGTATATTTAGTTGTGCTAACAACCTGATGCAAATCTGTGAGAAATTTACCTGTGTCACTAAGTATATGCACATGTTTGTCTAGAACCAATTTCAATTTAGAATCAATATATATGGACATGGGCTCGGTGAGCCAGCCAGAACCAGCTACAATCGGCCTAAATGGTGGTACTAAAGCATCCTTATGTATTTTTGGAAGTCCATTGATCCTAGGTATCAATGGAAAATCCACCTTAAAGTAATTGTATAGTTCAATCGTCATTAAGTCCAGAGATCTACACTCTTCAAGCATGTTGTTAATACTGTGTGCGATTACGTTAACACTATCAATAGACACAACTGAGTAGGCCTCTGTATTTAGCATCGCTAGCATAGAGTCAATATAAAAAGTACGGTCCATTACAACAGTTTGACCTCCTTTATCAGCAGGTCTTATGATAATACAGTCATTGTTTTTCAGATCACTAAGGGCTTTACGCTCATCTGCCGTCAAGTTGTCAATAGTTGTAAAACCATGGTCTTCAAAGCCATTGTACAAGTCATCTTCTATGGCCTTTAGAAAGACCTCTAAAGCAGGAGGTACATGTGGACTAAAAGTACTTTTCTTTTTGAAGGTATTATCTGTGCTGTAGACATCCCCAAACAAAAGCTTAAGGCTGATGTTACGAATAAAAAGCCTCACAGCTATAAGGACTTCACTGATATCAATACTAGTGGAAGGTACAAAACCTATGCCTTTGTTTAAAACAGAGGTCTCAGCTTCAGTTAAGTTATATTTGGATATGTTGTACACTAGTGAAAATGGGACCAGTTCCTCTTGTGTTGTTGGTTCTGGTTCTCTCTCATCGGTTCTTTTCTCTTGGCTCCTTTTTGGAAGTCTTGCTCCAGAGAACGTTTCCGTCCTGTCCGGATCGGAAAAGGGACACAAGGAAGAAGTTCATCATCAGCCTTACTAGGATTAAGCCTGTCTAATTGAATCTTCCGTCTAACTGCCGAGTTGGTTCGATTAAAGACTGCATCATCAGCATGGTCAGCATTCGACTCTGCTGGTGTGAAGTATATAGATGTGACAGGAGAGGAGGTACCTGCCCCTTCAGGCAATTTGGTACGCGTTGATAAATCATTAGGAGCATCCTTATCAGTGCTTCCTAAGTCAATTGTGCTTGTACCCTGTTTGTTCAATCCTAGAAACCTAGAATTGGAAACCTTATTGTTGACTGAATTAATCTGAACATTCTGCTTATTGGTACCAGAGCCGGTATGATCTCTATTGTTATCAATTGTTACATCCGGCCTCTTGGATTCACTACGTTCATTCGTAGCTGTATTTGAAGCTGCATACTTGGGCCAGACGAATACATTATTCCTGGCAAAGTCGTCTTTGTCCCTTATCAACTTTCTCTTTTTAACAGTCAATAGGTTAGTTTCGTATCTTACAATTCTGTCAAGTAATTCATGCATAAATAGTTCAGTCATGTCTGAACCACATAAATCAGTCAAGTTGTTCTGTTCATCTATAATGGTGTTTTTCAGTTCGTTCTCGATAGGTTTAAAATAATCAACAAGTAGCTGCAGATATTCCATACTGGTTTTAAGATTAATCCGCTGCCACTTGAGTAGTAGGTCTGGATATGCGCTGCCGTAGGTCGGCATGTTAAGAACGCGCAGACCTCTAGGTATGACCTTATATTCAATGCTCGCCTCAAGATGAAGGCGCTGGCATTGAAATCTCTTGAATTTGAACATATTGTTCTCTATACTGCGTTTTAATTGTTTGGATAAAATTTCTTTCTCTAGCGGTAAACTCTGCACATCATTTCTTTCAAAACTATTAATATCTGCAGTCAATAGAGGATTACTTGCCTCATTTAATAGCGTTGTTAGGCGTCCAAGAGAATTCACCAATATCGGTGGTGGTCGTACATCCCGCTGTTCTGCAACAAATCCATTGTGTTCAGATACCTCCTCCATGTCAAAGTAATGTAAAAACAGCTGCCCAAACCAAAGGTAAATCAGGAAATCCAGGTACCCAGTACGAAGAAGGTATCAACCAAAGTAAATAGAACGCTGCTTCCAGCTCAATAGTCCAAGAAGCAAATCGAGTCAATCGTAAGTCACTGTTCAACCAAAGTGCTATATCAGTCACAAAACACAAATTGGCAAAAACGAACACAATATCCACATCATCAGTGTACTAATGCCTTCAGGAGTCTAAAAACAGTCACTGTTTTGTAGAGCACTCAAAACTTTATTACGTTAGCGCTTTCACGGATTTCTCCGCTTCCTCAGACGTTTAAGATAACAGGACATGACATCATGGCTTCATTTATAGTGAAGCATATTTAAATTTTTAAATTTTTAAAGCAATAGCCTTATTTAAATACGACTATCTAAAAACAAGTTAAAATCATGTGCATATATTCATGTATAAATTGTACATATGAATTCATTCATGTTCAACATAGTAAAATATGCATATATAAAAGTGTAATAAATATTAAAAAATAATGAAATTCTAAAACAGGCTCAATTCATCACTCGTGAGTCATAGCTAAGACGTAGGACTATCAACCTACACCAGATATCCAAAGGTAAATCAGGAAATCCAGGTACCCAGTACGAAGAAGGTATCAACCAAAGTAAATAGAACGCTGCTTCCAGCTCGATAGTCCAAGAAGCAAATCGAGTCAATCGTAAATCACTGTTCAGCCAAAGTGCTATATCAGTCACAAAACACAAATTGGCAAAAACGAACACAATATCCACATCATCAGTGTACTAATGCCTTCAGGAGTCTAAAAACAGTCACTGTTTTGTAGAGCACTCAAAACTTTATTACGTTAGCGCTTTCACGGATTTCTCCGCTTCCTCAGACGTTAAGATAACAGGACATGACATCATGGCTTCATTTATAGTGAAGCATAATTGAATTTTTAAAGCAACAGCCTTATTTAAATGCAACTGTCTAAAAACAAGTTAAAATTCCATGTACATATATTCATATATAAATTGTACATATAAATTCATTCATATTCAACATAGTAAAATATGCATATATAAAAGTGTAATAAATATTAAAAAATAATGAAATTCTAAAACAGGCTCAATTCATCACTCGTGAGTCATAGCTAAGACGTAGGACTATCAACCTACACCAAATATCCTACATGGATGGGACATTGCTTGCTAATGATACCTTGCTACGTGGTTTTGCAGGTCTGTTTTTATTTTTGTTTGTCTAGTCCTTATTAGGTATCATTAGCAAGCAATGTCCCATCCATGTAGGATATTTGGTGTAGGTTGATAGCCCTACGTCTTAGCTATGACTCACGAGTGATGAATTGAGCCTGTTTTAGAATTTCATTATTTTTATTAATATTTATTACACTTTTATATATGCATATTTTATTATGTTGAACATGAATGAATTCATATGTACAATTTATACATGAATATATGTACATGGAATTTTAACTTGTTTTTAGACAGTCGTATTTAAATAAGGCTATTGCTTTAAAAATTTTAAAAATTTAAATATGCTTCACTATAAATGAAGCCATGATGTCATGTCCTGTTATCTTAACGTCTGAGGAAGCGGAGAAATCCGTGAAAGCGCTAACGTAATAAAGTTTTGAGTGCTCTACAAAACAGTGACTGTTTTTAGACTCCTGAAGGCATTAGTACACTGATGATGTGGATATTGTGTTCGTTTTTGCCAATTTGTGTTTTGTGACTGATATAGCACTTTGGTTGAACAGTGACTTACGATTGACTCGATTTGCTTCTTGGACTATCTAGCTGGCAGCGTTCTATTTACTTTGGTTGATACCTTCTTCGTACTGGGTACCTGGATTTCCTGATTTACCTTTGGTTTGGGCAGCTGTTTCTTATATATATATATATATATATATATATATATATATATATATATATATATATATATATATATATATATATATATATATATATATATATATGTATATATATATATATATATATATATATATATATATATATATATATATATATATATATATATATATATATATATATATATATATATATCTGTACATACACATGCAAATACATCTACATGCTCATTTACATTTCCCATACCATTGAATCACCACCAGTTACCATCGAGCATACACGCTTGCATACCCGCTTATGTCTAGGGTTGCTACCTTTTCATATTGCCAAAGTGGAGCATTTTCGGTACACACATCAGACTTTACAGGCTGACACATACCCACGGTCAGTACAAAGGTTAGAACTTTACTTATTTGCCTAAATGAAAGCTTATTCTTGTAGCAGTTTAGTTGCTTAATCTGTTTCTTGTAACTTTAAGTATTTTACATACAGAAATAACTGTTTTATGCAACTGTTACATGAAATATGGGACATAAGTATTTCCTACAATCACAGGACATTTGCCATTGTATTATATTTGGTCTAGACACAACTGCCCAAAAAGGGACTGTCCCTCGCAAGGTGGGGCAGGTGGTAACCCTACTTACGTCTGCTTTAAAGCACCTTAAGCACCCTATATCCAACTGCCACTATACGAATGTGTAAGGTATATAGTCCCGATAATGCACGTTGGGAGACATGCATCACGGTCAGGTGTTTAATCCTGGGTCGTAGATTCTGCAGGACCGGCTGGAGACTGAGCAGTCTTGTGGACAACTGAGGACTGGACATCGTGTCATGACACCAAGTCTAATGTTTAGAACAGATACTTATCCCATGAGGGATATCCAAAAATTGTGGGGACCGATGACCTTCTTTGCTTTAAGGCTATAAGGTAGGGTTATACATGCAAGGAATACATAGTTTGCAATCCTGAGACTGCCTAGGGTGAGGCTGCCTACTAGATATGGGTAGGGGTCACTATGTGCAGATATGGCTGCGCCTATCTAGCAGTCCAAGTATGGGTGATTTTGGTGGATGTTTAGGAAGGAGGGGGTGGTGTGCTGTGAAGGGGATGATGGGTATTCACTTTTTAATGTTCACATGTTTGTGGGATTGTATTGTGGATATGTATATTTGTTCTTTGGTTATCTTCCTGATTCAGCCACTGCTCCCTCGTAGACCTCCAGTTCACCTATTGTGCATCCAACCCAGTCTTCCCTTGGTGAATTATTACATTACCCATCACCCCCCCACCCCCATATTCCACAGACACCATTCATCCCTTCTCTAGTTGATGGCCCATGGCACAGTCAACAGAACACATTGCATACACTACATATCTCTGGGACCAATATGGTTGTGAGGACTACCCTAGCATTTCTGATCATCCACATGCTGTACTTCACGCACATAGGTACACACAAATACTTATCTTCCATGACATGGTAGGTAGACCCTGGTAATACCCGTTCATCTATGGGCTGTCCTTTCAAGGACAACTTGGACTGCGAATGGGCAGATATTGGGCAAATGCTCTGACCATTGGTAGGGCTGCTACCTTTTCATATGAAACAAGAAAACAAAAGTACAGCAAAAAAACCTCCGAAACTGGGGTAAGGTGTCACAAAAGTATCCTGAGTTAGCAGGCTTCCAGACAAAGGCACTGGAGCTAGGCAAAGCTTCGTTAACTGAAAGAAACGCTGGTGCAGGAAAATTGCAGAAAAAATTGCAGATAAAAACCGTAAGCTTTAATAAGTCCAACCAGGAAGGTAAAAAACAAAGCCAGTAATGTTAAACGCTCTCAAATGCGTTTTTCGTTCAAGACACTGCTTGAACTTCCTCAGACTTACAACAGTGTAGTAAAAATCAAATGTCACTTAAATACTCTGATTAACTAAATTAGATAATGACTTAATTAATTAATTAAAAACAGTTTTGCTAGACAATGCCAAGAAAAACAATCACATACTTTAAAAACAGTAAGTCTTGAATAACTGAATCGTCATACATAGTAACCTACTCAACAGACCTAACATACTGTGACATAAATAATTTAGAAGTTGAATTTCACACACATATAAGAAATATATATGTATGATAATGTGAGTAAACAAAATGTACAATATGGAACCCTGTAAAACTTGTGCACTAGTAAAATATTACGCTAAGTGTACAAAACTTATTATTGACCACTGGCTTTGTTTTTTACCTTCCTGGTTGGACTTATTAAAGCTTACGGTTTTTATCTGCAATTTTTTCTGCAATTTTCCTGCACCAGCGTTTCTTTCAGTTAACGAAGCTTTGCCTAGCTCCAGTGCCTTTGTCTGGAAGCCTGCTAACTCAGGATACTTTTGTGACACCTTACCCCAGTTTCGGACCTTTTCATATGACCTGGATGGGACATTTTTGGGACACACATCAGAGTTTACAGGCCAACACATACCCATGGTCATTAAAAAGGATAGTACTTTAGTTTTATGCCTACATATAAGCTTTTATTGTAGCATTGTAGTTGCTTATTCTGTTTTGTTTACTTGCTTATTCTGTTTCTTGTAACATTTAGGTATTTTATATACGGACATAAGTATTGTATGGAACTATTACATAAAATATGGGACATAATTATGTCCTACTATCGCAGGACATTTCACATTTATAATGGTTTTGGTATGGACACACCTGCCTAGAGGGGGACAGTCCCTCACAATGTAGGACAGGTGGTAACCCTAACCATTGGGCTAGGCATAGCAATTGGCGGCGTGCTAACACGATGCATTTCGCTTCCACTTGATATAACTAGTGACCGAACAATGGAATACGGGCACGGGGTTTTAAATACCATTTGTTCGAGGGACAGGACCTCAATATTCAGCTATGTACCTTTGTGTTTACTTCTTATTGTGGTGTTCGCAAAAATTTCTTGTATGCTTTCATACATTTCACTACCCATGGACACTGATAGGAATGATTACTATTAGAGGCAGGCTGTACTAGTCAGCATTTTAGGTTGCACATATGCAGCCGACATGTTCATGCCTCCATGCAGCACTTGGACATGCCCCCTGCATTCGTACATGTTTCCTATGCACGTGGCCGTTACGGCAGCACACCTTCATTAATATGCATGTGGTGCTGCTGCGCCATCTCTACGCCGCATGTTTGGTGCAAGGCTAACGCCGTCCTTGAGCCGAGCTTCATGAATCCTGGGGTATATCTTTTATAAGATCTGATTTTACACCAGTAACATGATGTTTTCTATTTTTGGTATATTACCTTTTGCTGCTATAGTTGTTCAACAACATTAAATAGTAAAACATCATTACTGACAGCTTGAAATTAAAAAATTAAAGTAATATGCCTGTCTGTGAAGTATTTTCTGTATACTTATATGGTGTAGAGCTAGAATAAATTACTTGCTTTGCATCTTTCCTCTTCGGGTTCCACCTGCTTCAATGCCAGCCCCTCCTTTAACCTTTAGCAGTTTAGTAGATAAATGTACACTTCATATACAGTATATATGAGTTAAATAAAATTATATATTGTTATAACATACTGTCTAATTCAATTATTTATTGATTGACTCAATTTGTTTATTCTGATGATCTGACTGGGTACACAAGCTGCCTCTTTTCAGCAGAGGCACCAGAAGAAAAATCTCATCATATTACAAGATTAGTACAGTATAGATATTACAGCATTCAGAATAAAAACACTAATGCATTTATGACAATATAAAATAGTTACAGTTGGAAATTAAGGTTATGACCCATAAAAGGAAATAGTACACAGCAAAAGGGAAGTAATAAACTGTTATATTTGAGAAAAAGAAAATTGAATATTTAAACAGCCGACAGATATTCATAATATTTATTACAATGCTTTACAACATGGTCTAAGTCAATACTCTTGATGGAATTATATAATCATAAATTTGTTAACAAATAGTTAAGTATATATAATATCCTATGCAACACTATTGGTATTGAGATCATTTGATACTCTGTTAATGAAAAGATGCTTTATATTGCCTTTAATTTCCTGAAGTAGCTTTGTAAAGACTGATTTTACAGTCATTGAAATAGTTTGAAACTTTAGCTTAGTTAATTTCTAATTTAGCTAGGGGATCAATAGCTCCCAGTATACTGATAGTAAACATTTACAATATTTTAGATGTTAATTTTGTTCTTTCTCTGTTCTCCAGAATAGTCAAGAATGATGAATGTATGCAGAAATGTCATACGATAACAGTGGACAATGCACCATTGCATGCAGAAAGTAAAGGTAAAAATGTTTACATAAACCGCATGCTTGTCTTTTCGGCTTTTTCCCGGTAAGGGGTCGCCACAGTGGAACTCCGGTCTGCTAATGATTGGCAGTAGATTTTTACGAAACGCTGAGGTGCCAGCTCAACTCCCAACCTTCAGCGAAGGCAAGCACATTTAAGCACGCATGTCTTTCAAATGCTACCCAACCGCAGGGAGGACATGCAGACTCCACACAGAAGGCGCTCCCAAGCCACGCAGAGAATCAAATGGGAGAACCTCTTGCTGTGAGGTAACAACTCTACCGCCATACCATCATACATCAACCACATATTGAAAGAAATTAAACATATTCCCCGGGATTCAAGAAGATCGGCGCAAGGATGGTTTTAGCCTTGCGCTGAGCGTCCTCATTACAGATGGTGCAGCAGCGCCATATGAATATGTATGAGGGCGCACCGCCACACCCTCGACGTGCACAGGAAATGTGTGCAAGCGCAGGAGGCATGTACAAGTGCTCTTCGGAGTCATAAAAATGTCCCGACAGTTGCACAACCTACTATGCTTACTATTAGAGCCCGCCTCTAATAGTAAGTCAGTAATTCAGTGTCCAAGGATACCGAAATGTATGCTAAGCATACAAGAGTGTCCATGAACAGTGAAATAAAATCGAAGTAGTAAACACACAAGCACGTAGTGGAATGCTGAGCCCCGTCCGTAGAACTTTCACATTTAGATTCCTCGTGTCCCTATTATACATATATATTGCTGCAATACTGAAAGTGTAAACAAAGCGCAGCATGCTTGCATGTCGCTGCCCTCTGCCAAGCATAGCTTACACATCAAAATCATTCAAATAGAGAAAAACATGCAGAATCAACATAAACGTCAATAGTGTTGTGTTTAGAGCATCCATCTAATGACCAGGCATTCACGGTTCAAGCCCAACAATAGCAAATATCATTTTCCATGTGGAATGAATGTTGTTTTGCTGTAAAACCGACGTAAGAGTATCACATGAAATGTTTAACTAAATGTAATTCAATCAAAGTGGCACTGTCATAATGAATAAGGCACTAGTAAGCAGGTGTAAGCACAAATAAGCAGCAGTAAACATATATAAGTACCAGTAAGCAAGTCTGAGTGCACTTGCGCTGGTCTAAGCAGTGCCCAGCATAGGAACACAGGAAATGTATTTAAGTGTGTACAGAAATATAAAATATATATATATGTATATATATATATATATATATATATATATATATATATATATATATATATATATATATATATATATACATATGAAGAATGAACGATGTAACAATAAAGCATGCAAAAGGAATGAGAAGGGAACAATAGCAACCCCAGTATTATATAGCACTGTCAGCGTATGTCATTTCAAGCTGGGCAGGAGTGAGCAAAGCACTGCTATCCACACCACAGGCAGGATATTACCAGTGGGAATAACATTGTTGATCTGCTAAGTCTACTTTACAATCAGAGGGTAGTCCCTGGTGGGACTACCCAAAAATTGATAAAATGTTTGGCCATCCGACTATTTCACAAGCAAGGGCAGGTACGTTCAAGGACTAAATGGTGGGAGAGCCTGAGAATACATGGATTGGGACAACATACACATAGGGCCCCTAACGCTTGGGAGAGGGCAATGTGTGGAGGTATGTCATGGCTGTGATAGCAACTGGACAATGGATGGTATGTGTGTATGTTGAACTCTGGTGGGGTGGAGGAACTATGGGTATGAAATTTTGGAATCAGGCGTGCCAGGGTTGGATGGGCTGCTTCTAACTGGACCACCTCTTTGAGGTCAGCGAGCTCGTTATAAGTATATATGCAAACACACATGCAGATATCTATATGTAGAAGTGCATTCTCTGTGACACATTCATTCCATTTGCAGACATAAATAACATGTGCCCTTACAAACCTCGACAGTAGATAGAATAATAGGTTGTGCATAAGAGGGAAGGGATGAAACTGCTAAAATGCAGAAGTGTGCACAATGTCCGAAGTCAGTGTTGTGCTGAAAAAATAAAATGTGAGGACTTTCTCACACATGGAATCAATCCTGTGATCTGCCTGCTAGCAGAACGCCAATTACTAAACCGGTCTATTTGTAAAAGAAATACTCTGAACACGTACATAATTAGGCTCACATGTGTAACGTGTGTGTTACCACATAGTCATACTTATTAATTTATTGTAGTGTCATGTTAACGGGAGTAAGGATGTAATGAAGTATAGAGTCTAATCTTGACATAAAGACATGCGTGTCCCATGTGGGACAACCCAAAAAATGTGAATAGTGTCCTTTTGATCGCTCATGTCACCAATGTTTGTGAACTAAAAGTTTGGGAGTTCTGAGGATACGTGGAGTGAGTCAACCAATGGGATGGGTTCACAGGCGTAGAGAGTGGCCAATGTGTAGTGGTGTGGATACACCACAAATCCAACTGGAGAATGGATGACTGTAGTGTTAGTGAAGCATTGGGGTGGGTGTTTGGGGAAGCAGGAGTCAGGAGTATATGGGTATATATGCAAATGAAGCAGCAAAGCAATAGTGTATTGGTTAGAGCAACCGCCCAACGAACAGACATTCCCGTTCTGAATCCCACTGCATCACATACCATTTACCATTGGTAATCTCTACATGAACATATTTCGACATCTGCCCACTGTATAACCTGCAAAATAACAATTAAAAGTGAACTGGAGTGAAGAGTCAGTGTCATAATGAATAAGGCACCAGTAAGCAGGTTTAAGCATATATAAACAATAGTAAGCGTGTGTAAGTGCATTTGCGCGGGGTATGCATTGCTTTACAGATGCACACACACACACATATATATATATATATATATATATGTATTTATATATATATATATATATATATATATATATATATATATATATATGTGTGTGTGTGTGTGTGTGTGTGTGTGTGTGTGTGTGTGTGTGTGTGTGTGTGTGTGTGTGTGTGTGTGTGTGTGTGTGTGTGTGTGTGTGTGTGTGTGTGTGTGTGTGTGTGTGTGTGTGTGTGTTTGTGTGGGTAGATATACACAGATATACAGCTATGATAGGAAACAACACACAAGAATGACATATGTTCACAGGCTATGCCAATGGAAGTCAGGGTCCCAAGCAAGAAATATGAAACACGTAGCATGAACTTCCACACCCCCTCCCCCAGCCAGACATGGGAAACATACACACAAACCTGCAAACAATGAAAATAGTCCACTGCTCCCCAGACAACAGGCAGGATACAACTGGAGGGGGTACAAAGCACACCCATGAAATCTAATCTTGGAACACAGACAGGAGTGTCCCTTGCGGGACACCCCAAAAATTGACAAGACCAAAAGAAGGTGATACGCCAAACATTCTGGCTGGGGTGTGTACATACCTGGAATACAAGGGTGGGAAAGCCTGATGACCCATGTGTTGAGACAATGTATGACATGGGTCCCGTGAAGTGGAGAGTGGGCAGCTTGTAGTGGTGTGTTCAGACCAGCCCAGGACCCAGAGTAAGGATGGGTGCTCTAGAGGAGGTGCGGGTGGGGGAACTATGGGTAGCTGGTTATGGGTCTAGGTGTGCAGGTGTTGGCTGATGTGTGCCTATATGGAAAGACCCAGGGATGTAAGCAAATGTGTTCATTGGGCAGAGGCGTCTCCCAATGAGCAGCCACACCCACTACAAGTCCCACTGCAGCAAAGTGTAATCTATATGGCAGGGAACAGAATAACCAGATGAAGATGTATATATGTAGAGGTATGTGTGTGTATATCTACCCATAGCAGCATAAAGATAAACCTCTACCTCTCCGTAGTACAAATGTATACATACAGAGACAGAATTCATATACATACCCACATATAAATATATACATATGAAGACACCCATAGACCCATATGTTGTTAGATATATATATATCTATATATATATATATATATATATATATATATATATATATATAGACAGTAGTATATAAATATATACATGTATACATACATATACAGATATATCTGTATATAGTAATGTATATATATATATATATATATATATATATATATATATATATATATATATATATATATATATGTGTGTGTGTGACTGTAAATATACACATGTATGATACAGCAGTTACGAATTACATATGTTCACAGGCCGTGCATATGGGGGCGAGGGGTCCAATAACCAAACATGTAACATGTAGCATCAACCCCCCCCCCCAGCTAGGCTGGTGAGACATACAAGACACACAATAAAAGTAAACACACCACTGCTTCCCAGACCACCGTCAGGATACTACCAGTGGGAGAGACTTGCCAGGTCTAATCTTGAAACAAAGACATCAATGTCCCTTGTTGGACACCCAAAAATTACTGATCATCGGAGTCAGTCACTGTAATGATTCATCAAACCAGGCTGTAAACGTACACGGACAAGTAGGTTGTGCAAGCCTGATAACCCATGGGTCAACACAATGTACAACATGTGTCCCAACACACGGAGAGTGAGCAGTGTGTAGTGGTGTGTTTATACCCCACCTGCACCCACAGTAAGCATGAGTGCTGTAGAGGAGGGGCAGGTGGTGGAACTATGGGTATGCAATTATGGGCCTAGGCATGCTGGTGTTGGCTGGCACAGTCGTATTAGGATTGCCCCAGGGATGTAAGTAATATTCCAAAATTGGCATAGCTTACGCCCATACCTCTCAACTCCTAATAGCAAATCCACTGGACAGGACATAAACCATTGGGGGAACAAATAGGCACCATACCTCTCAATTGTCCCTGATTTTGACTCAAATTCTAACTCTGTCCCACTTAATCCCTCCTTAAACTAGTGACTTTTGGAAGAAAGGTGGTGAATTACACGTAATGAATAATGACAACAATTAAGAGTTTGAAATATCCTTTTCCTCAGAAAATGTGTATTAATTCATATGCTCTGAGTCTGTCAATGTGTTGGGATAATAACACTAATATTTTAAATGTGTCCCTGATGTTGCCATGACTCATCCCTGATTCAGTTGATATTTGTCCCCAATCGTTTGAGAGGTCTGATAGGGACAGAAAGCACATATTACACTTACAACCTTAGAAAGATGATAGAATAATAGGTATGCAGTAGCATGACTTGGCTGAAGGATGTGGGTTCCAAAACCCAATTACTTGTTTGTATTGAATGGTGTCACTTCCCATGTATTAGCCGGACAGGTGCAGATTGTAAGAGGAACACACCAATAGTATGAATCAAACTCTAGAGAGGCCGCGGATTCTGTACAGTCGAACGGTATGCTTATGCCTAATGGGCAGCCATTCCTGATACTGTAGGCATGTAATCCGATGTAATAGGCATCACAAGGTAATATTGTAGTCCTTACTCCCACACAGGGGTGTAAGTGTCAGATGCAAACACCAAATGCAGTGCATTTGCAAGTGCGGGAGCAAGTGGGTGTAAGCCTGTTTGGCCGCCGGTATGTGAGTATTACACTGGTGAAGCAATGTAGAGGCTAACTGAGTGTAAGAAACTGTAAGTGGAGGTTAGCATTGCTTAGCTCCACACAAACCCATGCAAACCCGCTCACAACTGATTTAATGTGCCTTAATCACTCCGTATCCAACGGCCTTGTTCTGCCCAGCAACAGAATAAACGGCCTCTGCAAGGCTCAAAACCAGGACCCTGCACTCCACAGCCAATGTGATTTACAACTAAGCCATGGCAGATATACAGACATTGGATGTTATTACAAACATATCATCCAGCACAGTCATCCAACAGTATAGGAAATGTATTCCATTATGCAGATGTATGTGTGTGTGTTTATGTCCAGCTATAGATACATACATATTTATAGATATATCAAGAACGTCCCATGTGACAACAAAGCATTAAAAAGGAATGAAAATGAAAACACCAGCAATGCCTGCATTATGTAGTGGTGTTGTCCTTTGTAATATCAAGACTCTCTCAGACAGGCACGTGTCATTAATACTCACAAACATTTGTACATTGGCCAAATACATCACTCTGTGCATTTTATTTACATCAACACAACAGTTCCTGTCCAGTCATTATGTGAGAACAGCACACTTGCAAGGTGCTGTGTGCAACATCATCATCATGAAAAAGGTAAATGGGGTAACCATAGAGGGACCTGTAATGTACAATGGGGTCATCTGCATCTTGTGTACCTGGAACCTTTAGGAGTCATGTGCATACCAGGATCATGTGCCTGAGAGACAGGGGTGAGGACAACTGGAGTATGTTGTGATGCAAATTAGAAAGGTTATATGTGTCCAGTGGACACATGTGTGAAATGGACAGCTTTGTATGGGGCAAATGTTGTTCTAGGAGCAGATTGGCCTTTTGTTTCCGTAGGGTGAGAGTGGGATGTGGGGGATGGAGAGTAGGTATGCTCGTGGAGCATAGGTTGGGTAGGATGACAGACAAGACAGCATACAGGGTTAGTATATGACAGGTGGCGGGATGCACCTTGGACAGGGAGGGGTGTTCGGCAGTCACAAGCCCATGAGCCCCCAGATGGAAACAGTGGGACGGAGGTCCCCACCTATGGGCAGCCACCACTGCACCAAAACAGCTGCAAAGGTGGCTATGCTGGGAGCTGTCTAGGAGGGGAAGGCTCATCCTCTAAATGTGACACTCTGCCCTTGAGCTGGTGTATCTGGCCTCGAAACCCCTTAGTGAGCCCCCTACTCACCACGTCCAGGACTGTACAACAGCGGACAAGGTCCTGTCTGGACCTGCTCCCAGGGGGGACAAGCCCCATACTCAGTGGCTGTTCCACCAGAAGGTGGTGCAGAGCCAACAGAGGTGGAGGTCCAAAGCTGGGCCCCAGGTGTGCTGGTGCCTGGTGCCATGGCCAGCTGAAGTGGGACAGGAGGTTCTGCCAGGACCTCCAAACCCATACAGCCTATGGTGTTGCAATTTTAACACAGATATGGCTTAGTAATAGTCAACAGCATTCAGGATTACTTATAACAGCATGCATAGATATGACCATCAACACAACACAACAGATGGTATACATTTGCAGAGGGAGCACAACACATGCATATATACTGCATGACATCTGTACAAAGTGTAGAAAACATATGACTCCAGCTATGAACAGTGGCCCGTTATTGGCATGTCACTGTGAGAACCTCAGACAGTGACTGTCACACCACTGTTTCATGTGACATATGTCCAATCAGGGATGCAATGACAGCAACTCTCATCACTATCACTATGTACTGACTGCAATCCTCACATTATGCTTCTGCAGTTCACAGATGTGTGTTCAGTGAGTAACACAGGAAACAAATGGTTCCACACACTGACCAGTCCACAGATGGCCCTACAGATGGGGGTTTCCTCACAAACAGAGCACTGTCTTGTCAGTTTTAAAACATGCAGAATAGCTATTACCACACACGTGGTAAACTGGCAGTAGTCTCAATGAACCATAGCTACACTTACATGCTGTAGTCATGTCTGGCACATCACTCTCCTGAGTTTAGGCTATTTTCCATTGTGTATATTGTTTGAGGAATATCCAGATATCATCTGTGATACCATTTACCAAACACCAGATCCAGGTTCCACTCACAGCGACTGTCATGGGCAAACACCAACATGATGTTCCTAGATATTGTACTGTGTTTCCATGTGACTGGCTATGGGAACATCACCACAGCTGTTCCACATGCAATCAGCTAGAGGAGGACTGCAATAGGTGCAGAGGTCATCACCTGATCATGACCATCACTTACAAAACACAAGCTGCTGCTGAACAGGTGTACAACTTCACATCCACCAGAGAGTGTGTGGGAGGGACAGACAGAGGCAAAGTACATCAGAGAAGGGCTTGGAGACTAAAACCTAAGCATCGTCTGTCACACACCTACCAGTACAGTGGTTCAATCCCCTGACTGACTACTCATTACTATTACAAGTGCATGAAGTTACTCCATGTGCCACAAAGCTGCCATGTTCATGTGCTGTAAGAACATATATGTGTGCTGGTGAGCGACATCTGAAACACAGATATAGTAGACATACAACAGGTTAGCACATATGGCTGACCATATGAACGGAAGTCAGTGTCAACACAACCAGACTCTCTAAGGGACTCAGACACATTGCCACACTTTGCCAGGCCCACAAATACACTTCCTAACTACTTAGTTTGCCACACTGCAGTAATGCACAGGTATTACCTGCACCACAGGGGATATCTGGAGGTTCTCTGGGCTAGGGCATGTGAACATGTCTGACATCAGTCGGTATGCCAATGGAAGTTATACTGGGTGTGACTGTGGTTGGGAGCATCATACCCCACGTGCAGACACAAGGTGCAAGTACTGACATGCATGTGTGCATTGCTTCATGGGTGTGTAGTGGTTGGCTGTCCAAGATGGCTGTGCAAGGCTGGGTGAGGGGTAATTCTTGGCATCATGACACCTGACAATGGTGTGGAGTGTGGCTCAGGGGCATAGTGTCTGCAATGTCCCACACAGATGGGTATTGTATGAACTGTGCTGTCATCCTGGTTACCATTGTGTATGGCCATTGCTTTGCAATGTATGCCATGTCTGTGTTTGGTAGTCCTTGACGTGGACATTGCCTGGGATGTGCATGTCCCACAATAATGTACAGTGACATGTACAAGTGTACCTGGTTTGGCTGGCACATGTTGTGTACACAGAGTGTTATCCTCAGATATGCCAATACTGGCCTGGTGTGGTAGGACCTGCTTATAGACAGCAGGTTGATCCTGCACCTGCATTGATAGCATTATACAGGTATTCCCTGGTGTCAGTTGTATCTGTCCATACAGGGCATGTGTGTAAGGCATTGTATGGTCTTTGTGGATCACATTTGACAGCACCACATATGTTGCAGGCATCCACTGGGGAACATAGTGAAGGCACATTGTCCACAATTATGTGCCTATTGTACTGTTGGATAGGGTGCCATGCCCTCTGCAACCCACTGCAATCACACCATGCCTACTATCTGTCATCAATGTGCAGGGTACTAGCAACATAGCGGGATATTCTAGGCAAGTGTGTTTGTGTATGACACATGGGTTCAGAACGTATTATGGGTAATAATAGGGTTGCATACTTGGTTCACCAGGCCTTTTGCCAGATGTAGGGCTATGGCTTGCCAACACAGTCCCTTGGCTGACTGACATCTGTACTCCTCGTGAGGTGGACATTGTGACATTTAACAAGAACACCATATAGGAAAACTACAAAATCTGCTCCTCAACATTTCTAGTGGTTAGACACTCACGGCCACCTCCACACAGGCTCTGAATGTCAAACACACACACACACACACACACACACACACACACACACACACACACACACACACACACACACACACACACACCTGCCATGTCTTGGAATAGAACCCTTACCTAATTAGTTTGTCACACTACAGTATTACACAGTTACAGCATGCTCTACAGAGATTACTGGTTTACACCAGTCCCAGAGGTGTATTACTATAGCAATAACCCATGCCTGGGTGTGGGTAATGCTGGATTTACCCACGGTTGGCGTGGCAGACAAAGCCAACCGTGGGTAAATACAGCATTACCCACACCCAGGCATGGGTTATTGCTATTATACCATGACATTATTTAAGAAAAGAAACTATTACTTTTCTTAAATAATGGCATAGTATAATGCCTGTTTACTGCCCTTCCGCAGATGTCTGGCATCTGCGGCAGTTCTGATGTACTGCACCTGCGCGCAGTACATCAGAGCTGTGGGCAATGGAGAAAGCAAGATCTCCGCTTTTTTTTTACTGTTTTCGCTATGTTTAATGGGTTTAACATAGAGACAGTTTTAAAATAAGCAACGGAGATGTCCGTTGCTTATTTTAAACTGTCTCGCCATGTTAAACCCATTTAACATAGCAAAACAGTAAAAGCAACGGAGATCTTGCTTTCTCCGTTGTTTTTAAACTGTCTCGCTATATTAAATGGGTTTAGCATAGCGAGACAGTTTTAAAATAAGCAACGGAGATCTCCGTTGCTTATTTAAAGCTGTCTCGCCATGTTAAACCCATTTAACATAGCGAGACAGTGTTTTAAAGTAAAGTTATATTAATGGAAAAGTCCGCGACCGGACCTTTTTCCATTAGTATAACTCGATTTACAATGTGCACGCTGGCCAATCAGCGTGCACGTTTTGGGGGGGTCATGGTATAATAGGTGGGTGACACCAGCAGGATTGCGAAAGGTGGTTATGTGAATTGCAAAGAGTGTGCATACTCTAAAAAGAATTGTTTCTTTCTCAGGCAGACAGAAACACACACAGTTGGTCTGCCTGGGATTAGAACACCTACCAACTAGTTTATTTCACTACAGCATTACACAGTTACAGCATGCACCACAGAGATTACTGGTTACAGTAGTCCCAGAGGTGCATTGTTAGGTGGGTAACATCAGCAGGATTGCCAAAGAAGGGCATTTCAAGTGTACTGCGAGTTGCACATGTCTGTTACCTGAGTGTACTCGCTGCTTACTGTCAAGAAAACACATTTACAAATGCTTACAACTGTCTTATTCAGTCCTAATTGACAGTATCAACAAGGCTTGCAAGTCTTCAACCCTGGACCATGCACACTGAGGTCTCTGGACTTACCACTAAGACATCTGGGTTGTATATATGTTGCATGGATTTTATAATGCACATCCTACTACAGGACTTCCACAGTACTGAAAACAAATGGGGCAGTCACTTTGTGTACATATGTACAGTATCCTTGAATGTACTGTACTCTGTGAAACAACAAAGACAAGTCTACATCTGTACAACTGTCATAACTATATATATATATATATATATATATATATATATATATATATATATATATACATATACATATATTAATATATGCACCTACGGGATGTGTCCACACTCATAGATATATATATATATATATATATACATATATATATATATATATCTATATATATATATATATATATATATATATATATATATATATATATACACAGCTACTCTCTCTCTCTCTCTCTATATATATATATACATATATATATATATATATATATATATATATATATATATATATATATACACACACGTCTGAACACCCTTTGTGACACAGAAGGGTTCCAAAGGAACTGACATATACACAAAACAGATACATCTCTTGTGTTTTAACATTTAAATCTTAATCAGTTCACCAGAGAAAGGATGGTTGTTGTGTATGTGGAGTTTGTAGTGGGGAATGATGGCTAATGTAATCTACCCCAGGGATTGTGGAGTTTGGGTGTGGGAATGATGGGTATGGACTTACACCCCGGCAGCCACTTCTGTGTCACTGCCCGACAGTGGCACAGGCAACTAACATACCCAACTGTAGTTGTGCTTGACTGTGCATTCTTTACCACTCCTGACTATGTAATACTTTGTAGACAACAGTCACCACAGATGGCTACCATGGTGTGCAGCATGTTAAAAGTCATAAAAATGTGTATGCCTGGCTACAGGGCAGTCACACACACAAACATGCACACACTTGCCAGTAGTGTGCATACATGTCTTGCCTATGTAAAGGTAACTAGTACTGTGGTATGCAGTTGGGGTATGTGCCACAGAACACATACAATTACACATACTCTGATTCCACTTCTGAGCTGGGTGACATCGTAGGACTGATTACTTGCAGTGGGGAGGGGGGAAGAGAGAGGTTTAGCAGTTGACAAGGATAAAGGCCAGTGCAAAAGGTGGTATCTCTTTGGAATGCAGCAACACACATTGTCATGACAGGATGCAGACACAAATACACACACACAACCACACTCAGACATTTACTGACACACACACTCAGGCATTTGCTGTCACAGACACAAACACATGCACACAATTGCCAGTGGTGGGATTAGAACTCCTGTCTGTCTACAGATCACTATTACAGTACTACACAGTTACGAGACATGCCACAGAGATTACACATTCTAAGGCCATCAGAATGCCCTTCTAAGATTGAGGACAACAACAGGGATACTGACAATCACTAAGTACATAGCTGTAAACCTGTGTGTTTAAAGTAGGTGTCCATTACTACCTGTATGCACAAACAAGACACATCATCTGCAGGTAGTACATAGGTAAGCCTGAGAGGTATAGTTGTAGCACAACAGGAACCTGAACTGGAGTATGCCCATCTGTGGAATGGACAACTACTATCACTATACAGGGTTACAGTGGTCATGCTCATACACATAGAATCACAGAACTTGTTTGGATGCATTGACTCCAATTACACAAGGTGACAGTGGGCATGCTCATACACTTAGTATCACAGGGCCATTTGGGATGCACTATGACTACAACTACACAAGGTTATACTGGGCATGCTCATACACTTAGTAACAAAGGGCTTGTTGGAGGCACTGACTCAAATTACACAAGGTGGCAGTGGGTACGCTCATACACTTAGTAGCACAGGGCTGTTTGGGATGCACTCCGATTCTAACCACAGAAGGCCACAGTGTGCATGCTCATACACTTACATGTATAGAACACATTGTAATGGACTCCTATTGTCAACACACAAGTTTACAGCTATGTACATCTTACCTGTCAGTATATATACACATTATACTGGTTTACTACCAGATACCTGTATGTGACCCGTAAATTATATATCTGTGTCTCTGCTGTGTGATACACATGCATACATGTACATGAGGTACCGACATATATATGTTAAGTATACACAACCATGCATGTGTGGATATGACAGACAATAGTTTAACTGGGACACACAGCTGGATGCTACCTACAACATGTGTCACACATCTTGTTGCCCTGAAAGGCATACATTGATCGCAGGTTGTGGACAGTGGCATTATACTTGGAACAGTGGCATGTGCAAGCATAATGTGTGAGCCACATTGTGTAATGGTACTGAGGTGCAGGTGTCAAGATGATCTCTCTCGGCTATGTTAGTAGTTGTCATTATTAGCAGGACTGCTACCCTAAGTATATCTCACATTGTTTATATACACAATTTCTGCTGCTGTCCGTCACCTTACATGCGGTATTTGCTACCAAGCACATTACTGCCACTCACAGTGATGTCATGGTATGAGTGGCAACTGCTAGACCAAAACAATGAGCCAATGTCCTGCTATTACTATGAGGTTGTCCAGTGTCTGTCATTCCAGGCTGTCATGGCTGAACGACAAGCCTTTGACACAGAGCACATGCATCCATGTTTCAAGTGAGTGTGAATAATACCTAGGTCATATTTACCCATATAGTCGCATTCCAAGGCAAAAGTCCTACACACAGAAGTAACACCCTGACACCTACAAGACAATTGCATTGGATGCTTTTGCTAACTAATGCTAGATGTGTGGCTTTAGTAATGCATTTGCTCAATGTAGAACCTACAATGGGGAATACTGATATCTGTGCAGTGAGGAACACCTGGCTGTCGGCTCTGTAGTGCACAATTGCACTACTGCCATATAAGTCAGATCCAGACATGTGGGCCATAACACTGGTATGGACCATTCCAGGTGGTGGTGTCCACATATTCATAAACGCTACTCACATGTAAATACCACTACTCCGACATAACTCATCACAGATGAGTCAGGCAAAGGTGACAGTGGCAAACTTTGCATTATAGGGTGTATCCTCATATACATCCACCACCTTGTCCCCTGACTATCAACACACATCCATATGTGGTATGACATAGTATGGTAGACCACCAGATAACCTTCGATTGGTGGACTGTACCTAGGCCTACATCAACTGTGCAAAGTACACATGTACAGACACAACTGCATAATGTGTTATGCAATGCAGTAATAACACTGTTTGTAACCAGCTCAGTTGTACACATATCAGGGTCCCTCAGATGTTGTCAGCATTAACAAAATTGACTGTTGCTGTACAGCAGTAAACAACACCCTCATGGTTGGATATGACCTAACTGTACCTGCCCTGGATATGTACATCCCACACTCATACAACATAAATGACATTACCATAGCTTTCATTATCCTTTCTACATATAGGTGGCTACAGTCATTACACACATGCATATCTCAGATAGCATGCTAACAGTACATAAGGTTTGATATCTATGTTAACAGAGGTAATATTATCTCTCTACTGGTCACCAATGACACCTATCATATCATACAACAATCCATGTGGCATGTATGTCATTAGACATGTCCACCTAATGCAATGCCTACAAACATACCCAAATAACAGGATCATAGGACCTACACAAGGCCTGTATTGACAGACTCAGGGAAATCCAGCTCTGCTCTGTATGTTCCTGTGTAGTCACAGGTGATAGTTTCATGACATGTACAGCCATGTGTGCCCACAGCTCCTACATATACCCCATGTCAACAATTGCAAGCCATGCATGCTGTGTGCTGTCTGGACACTAGCCTTAGTACCACAACAGCCAGTACATGCTGGGGTGAGATGTTTACAAGCCACAGACCTCACACATGCTTGAATGAGTGTACTGCCTAGCTCTAACAGAACACATTGCTGGCACTCTTCCAGTAAACATGAGGTGTGTGTGGCAAATATGATGTGCTCACTGTTGACCATTACAGTGCCCTGGCTTCTCCATGACACTGTCAAGTAACAGTTTGTAGAAGCATGACAAGGAATAATGCTGTGTGTGTCTTGCTGATATGTGCTGTTGTCATATATGTACACTTGGCTACTCGGTGAAGGTGGTTGTGTCCTACCAGTACATGAATACAACATCCATTATGGTGTAATGCTCGGCTATGTTTCACACATGGCGTGGGGAAGGTGTGGAATGTATCCTTTTGACCTGCTAGTGCACTTACTGATGTAGACTGCATATGTGTACATGTATTGATGTTTGTTTAGATTCCATGTGTGTGCAGTGTCTGATGTTTGAAGGTGACTATTGACTTAGTACATCATGCTGTTGCAATACAGTCTCAACATTGCTAACTGTATACGGTGACATGCTGAAAGTACAGTAAGCTGTACATGAGGTATGGACAGATGTTTGGACATGACTTCTAAGTGGTGGGGCTACTTTGCAGATGAATGA
Organism: Protopterus annectens; assembly: GCF_019279795.1. Taxonomy (NCBI): domain Eukaryota; kingdom Metazoa; phylum Chordata; order Ceratodontiformes; family Protopteridae; genus Protopterus; species Protopterus annectens. Next base: position 1,581,674,547 of record NC_056741.1, on the reverse strand, counting down.
TCACTAAGGACAGCTCACTGGTGTGTTACAACCATTCCTACAATAACCTGTGTAACTGCTAAGGTCTGGGTTTGTTAATTGAAGTGGAAGACAGACAATGTAGAATGCAGTAAGGGTGAAACTGAAGGCAAACCTCTTGACACCTGTAACAGTAATACCTCCCCGTGCATATATTGTGCATATATCAGCACAGTTGGCAAAGGAAAGAGTCAGTAAGCTTTGTAGCAAATGCGATAGTGCTGTACTTCTGTAATACCTATCATGAGATAGGCAGGTGTTTGATTTACAGTACTGGCACATGTGGGTGTGTGTGTGTGTGTGTGTGTGTGTGTGTGTGTGTGTGTGTGTGTGTGTGTGTGTGTGTGTGTGTGTGTGTGTGTCCATATATGTCACGCATGGTTGGGAATACATCCCACATGTTTTCACTCTCCTGAACACTGTTGTTGACATCAGTGAAGTGTAGAAAGAAAGGCATAGGCAGGTGGTTGAACCTCACACATGTCAAGTGTCTGTATGTGTGTGACATAGGTGTATATCTTTGTGAATGCCACAGTGTGTGCGTGTGTGTGCGTGTGTGTGCGTGTGTGTGCGTGTGTGTGCGTGTGTGTGTGTATGGCTGTCCATGTGTATGGCTGTCCGGTCCCTGGAGTGAGGCTGTATTTTACCATAGTGAAATGTTGATGCCCCCTCCCCCCATCCACTCAATGCAATCTAGTATTCCTGTTGATATCATCAATCTTAGATGGGAATTCTAACTGCCTGTTAACATGTACACCGTGGGGTGTGACTTGTTGTTACATAGCCTACTGATGAACCCCCCCTCCCCACATACACTCACTACACTGTAGTATCCCTGTCAATGTCCTTTATCTTAGGACATTCCAACTACTTGTACATGTGTAATCTCTGTGGCGCATCTTTTAATTGCGTAGTACTATAATGATGATATGCACATAGGCAGGGGTTTGCATCTGAACACTGGCAACTGTATGTGGGTGTGTCAGAGTGTGTGTTACTGTGTATGTGAATCCCTGAGTGAGTGGGTGTGTCTATGTTTGCATGCTGTCATGGCAGCGGGTATTACTGCTTCCCAATGAGAAGCCACTATTTCCACTAGCCTTTACCCTTGTCATCCACTATACCACTCTTTTACCTCCTCCCTGCTCCAGGTAACTATGCCTCTGATGTCACCCACTATGGATGTGATGGCTATAAACACAGTAGCTTACTACACAGCTATCATGCTCTTGGATCATTAGAACAGTAAACATAATTGAAACATGGGAGATTATAACTGTGATGTGGAAGCTACAAAGTGCATGCAGGTATTGTCATACAGACCTGTGAGTAGTCAACATGTACATATGGGACACTAACTGCAAACACTGACATCTCCCGGCACATGCAACTACACCTGAAAGAGGAAGGCAGAACATCAAGATCAACATGCTGTTAGTGTTGTTACACATGATACATACTGTCAAATGTACAAAATGCATTCTAAAACTGTAATACATGGTATGTCTGCTGCCTGTCAACACTACTCAACAATATTAATCTACAATTGTCTACCTAGTATGTTCATCCTGTGCATCAGACCATTTGAGCATGTCCCTGCACCAATGGTGTGGAAGACAGGGATGCGGCACAGGCATCATCATATGCAAAGGGTGATAATGTTTGCCAGAGGCCTAGGCTCTGCCATTGGATGACATCATGTGTGTGTGCTACAGCCTGTGATATCATTAGGCATATGTTGATGTTATGCATGTGTGTGTTGGGGTGCCCTAGATTTGTTTCTGGTGTGTGTGTGTGTGTGTGTGTGTGTGTGTGTGTGTGTGTGTGTGTGTGTGTGTGTGTGTGTGTGTGTGTGTGTGTGTGTGTGTGTGTGTGTGTGTGTGTGTGCATGCATGCACACAGGTCTGGCATGTGGCTGGCCTAAGTGACACACTAACCCACGCACGTTCAAGCTTGCACGGCCCAACAGCAGAACAGGAACAAACAAGAGCCAGCAACCGGTTCCCAAAAGCTTTATTGAAGTAAAAATAGTGTCGAAGACACTAACACTCTCTTGACAAAAACATGCCTCAGACTAGTTTCGGTATAGTACCTTCTTCAGTGAGGAAAAAACATGATCATTCCATTAAACATGCTCCTTGTATATATATAGATAATTAGCCAATAACCAAGTGGCTAACAATCAATTACAAATCCAGATTTAAAGACATGCACCACCCTAAAACCTATCTGATAGATAGAAATACATGAATGCACTAACTGTGCATAAATAATACAATTTAAACAAAAATAATGTATCAATAACAGTAATATGTAGCCAAGATGTGGTGTAGAATAACTTATAAATGTATAATATATATAATATTTTATAGATGGTCATTCAAGCCGGGTGGAAAAAGGGCTCCCAAATGTATGATCCAATATTTTTCTTTCATACTTAAAACGCTCTGCCAGCCAGTCTGATTGGACCTGTTTCCCTGTACTTTATCAATAGCACAAAATATAAATTTAGCAGATGGATGCTTAACAGTATGTTGATATAATGCATTGCTAATTTTGTGAATCCGAATATCACTACGGTGTTCTCCTATTCGAGTTCTGAGGGACCGTGAGGTTTTGCCAACATAAAAAGCCTGACACTGACATATAGCTAAATAAATCACCCAACATGTTGAACAATTGGCAAATATACGTATATCAAATATCTTACTGGTATTGGCACTAGAGAATTCCTTAGTTTTATTAATGCTTGTACAGGAGGTGCAATGACCACAAGGGAAAGTCCCCAACAACTCATCACCAGTGATGGTAAGTTGTCTGTATGTTGCACCTCCACTATCCTGATGTTTATAATGGGAAAATAACATGCCCAAAGTTTTGCCCCTCCTGTAAGAAATAGAACATTGGTCAGTCAAAATATGACGAAGATGTTCATTGGCCAAAAGTATATTCAATTATTGTTCAACACACTTCTAATCAATTGGTGATTTTTCCCAAATGTAGTAATAAATCGAATGGTATCACCTTTAACAGCATCCTTAATCTGATATTTTAAAAGATCTGATCTAGACTGCTGATCTGTCCACACCCTGGCACTAGATATGTCCCTGATAGAATAGCCTCTATCCAAAAATCTCTGATTTAAATCCTTTATGGCATCCTCATAATCATGAGGAGATGAATTGATACGTTTAAGACGTAAGTATTGTGATTTTGGGATGTTGCGGATGGTGTGACGTGGGTGCATGCTTGACGAATGAAGTAACGTATTAAATTGTGGGTACTTCCTATGTATTTTAGTACTTAGGGTATTGTCCTCATTCCGATATACCGTAACATCCAAAAAGTCAATGGTAAACTTATGGTATGTTATAGAGAATTCAATACCCCAAACATTGCTATTCAAATGTTCCACAAATTCCATCAAATAGTCAACATCCGCACGCCACACCATCCAACAATCATCAAGATAACGTCTCCAAATATCCATCTCCTCTAAGTAAATGTTGTGCAAAGGATCATATATGAGACATTCCTCCAGGTATGCCATAAAGAGGTCAGCGTATAGGGGCAAAAGAAGCCCCCATAGCTGTACCTCTAAGTTGCCAATAGCAATCACCCTGGAAGAAAAACGTTTTATTTAGAACATACTCAGACAAACATACTAGTAGCGTATTAAATCCGGGTGGGTATAGATCAGATCTTTGAAGCCAATAATCTAGCATGTAGGCCCAATGGGGAATGCTCGTATAAAGGGATTTCACGTCTAAAGTACACATTATCCATTCTGGATCTAATTGTGTATCAACAATGATATTTAAAAATTCAGTGGTATCCTGTATACGAGCTCTAACCATGGGCAATAATGGCTTGAGGTATGATGTTAGAAAAACCGATAAAGGTTCTGTAAGGGATCCATATCCGGACACAATAGGTCTCCCAGGAGGAGCACTGAGAGATTTGTGGATTTTGGGTAACAAATAAAGAATCTGCTTTTGTGGATCACCAACTTGAAGATGACTGGCAGTTTTAGATGAAATAATACCTTCTTGTACTGCCTGTTGGATAAATGCATCAATGTCTTGTTTAAACTTAGGTGTTGGATCTATCCTCATGTGCTTATAGCACTGGGCATCTGACAATTGTCTCAATCCTTCCTGTACATAGTAGTCATTATTCAGGACAACCACAGCACCCCCTTTATCCGCCTGGATAATGACAATTTTGTGATTTTGTCTCAATTCCAACAAGGCTTCTCTCTCAGAGGGTGTGATATTGTCCTGAGCTATGTTGATATTGAAATTGGGAAAATGTAGGTCCCTCAAAACTGCTTGTTGGAAAATCCCTACGTTTTTATTCATTGGAGGTTGGAATGTTGATTTTTTAAAAGTAAAATCAGTAGATCTTTGAGTGACAGGATTACTCTGATCGTTGAAGAAAATTTTTAAATTCAACTTTCTGCAAAATTCCATAACATCAACAGATACTGAATAATGGTCAGAGAAAAACTTGGGACAAAACCCAATCCTTTATTAAGAATGCAATGTTGTTCCTTAGTAAGTATGTGATCAGACAAATTTAAGACATTATCAAAAGGTTCAACTATTTGTTCAACAGTGCCTGAACTAACCCTGTCATAGAATCTGTATTCATGTCTGCTCTTATGCTTCCTCCCCCCTCGGGATTTCCCAACATGTCTAAAGGGAACTTAGATTGATTTTTCTTTTTTACAGGAGATCGAACACTAGTGCCTCCCTCTGTCAGTGTAGGATGACTCCTCTCCTGAAGTACTAGTGTAACTAGAATCATGATGTTTTAAAATGGACCTAGGTCTTTTCTTTGATTTACCTACATTTACCATTGATCCTGCGTCCTTGAATCTAACACTCCTTTGAACCTGAAATGGTTGACCTCTCTCATAATCGTGTATGTCCCTGGAAAATTTTTTAAGTTTTCTATCTTTCACCATGTTATCATAAATCGTTAGTTCCTTGGACAACCGCTCAACACAACTAGAATATTTAGTACTATCCTTATATTTTTGGCATTCCATACTTAGATCTTTTACCTCCCTGAGCAGGATATCTACTGTTCTTTCATAATAATCCAATAAAATTTTCACAAATACCATTGAACCCTTCCTCAGGGCGTCATCCCATTCCTCTGTGAGTCTCTGTTCAGATCTCCCCACAAGAGGGCGTAACTTATCTGAGGCCTCTGGGTGCCAAGCCTTTATGAAAATAGGCCTTAAACAACCTTAAATGCCAAATATTGGCTCTGAGACCCCTGAGTCCCTTGTCCAATCTACGGAATGCCAAATCACAACCCCCTTCACTGTTTGGGTTGTTTATATTGTGGTTGTTGCTTGGGGCTTCCACCAAGCCAAAAATGGCTATATCCTCCCTATCAGCACACAACCCTGATAATATTTGGTCCAAATCCATATTAAAAAAACCGTGTGTTGATCAGTAGTCCAAGGAAGTACCCCAATATAAAGACAAAAAAGATAAAAAAGATTCAAGGAACGCAGAAAAAAATGATAAAAATCTGTAGATGTAAATTATATGATGTCTACCAAAACCTCAGTATATATCATTCAATATACTTATCAAATGGAAGGGAGTCATCCACCATACACTGAACTGCTATACTCATTTATCCTTTAGATAATATAAAATTAAACATGGCCTAACATAATAATGGTGAAAAAATATTCAGATGTAGTTCACTAATCAAAAAAATCAAAAAATTTTTGTTGAAAAAAATTTTTTGTTTGTCACCACCTGAAATGGACAGTGCATGTAATACAATCATAACATGTGCTCAAAAAATTCAAAAAATTGTACAGACCACTAACAGATGATATAATATGGATGTAACCATCCCATAGCTTAGATAGCCATTGGTTACCAATAGTACAAATAGGTATTATAAACCAAGTATTGTCCTACTCTATTAAAGTCTGTCAATGTGTGATGACTGACAAAGAACAATGTTCAGTCATCACTCAAAACAATCAAAAATGATGTTCAAAATAAGAAAATGTCTATGAAAATAATGGGCATGACCACAGTAACAATAAATGTAATCAAATAACAGATAATATTCATGAATCCAAAGGGTTAAACATTCATATACAATTAATATATAATGTATAATAACCCTATAGTATGATCCCTGTATAGTTATTAAACATGAATACCATAATTTGTATTCTAATTATCATGAATATATTGCAAGAACCCATATGATACCAAAGCCATTTCCATTATAAGAAAAAATGAACCCTGTGTATGAATGTATACATGTCCTGCCTAAAAGGACATATAACATGCTGAATATACACTATATTGTACCTAATTATCAACCTAAAAATACTTGCATATTATAATAATAAATGCAGATTTTTGTACATACCACATTAGCCCTAAATATCCTAAGAATGAAACAATTCTTCTAAAAAATAGGCTCAACGAGTGGTTATATTCAGACCCCTATAGCCAAGAAATCAAAAGAAATGAAATAGTTACGTATAGTACACAATTCCAATAACATTTGAAAATGTACACTTGTTAATACAACATATTTCACCATGAGCATAGCATCCGCATGTAACCCTTATAATTCAAATAACAAATATGACTGTATAATCACAGCCCAATAAACAAACTTGTCCCAATCCAAAAGAAAAAGTCCAGTAGAAATCCGTTGAACAGTACGCCATCAAAAACGAGGCGCCATCATGGCGAAAACCTCAGCGTTTTCGTATTTTAAATACCCACTGATAGACCCCGTAACAGTCCTTAGAAATATTGCTGCAAACAGTTGCAAAATGTGTCCTCACAAAAAATAGGAACATACACAATTAAAGTCAAAAATGCACGCCCTTGTAAAAAGCAGAACCAACCCTGCCTGCAGTAAACATTCCGTAGTGCTTCTTCGCCAATCCCGTACAGAACAAATCCGATTTCACAATGGCGTGTTAAGCAAAAAATGCCTAAAGTGATATATTAGTTGTCCAAAAGTACAATTAAACACATATCCAATAGATAGACTGAATAAACCACCGAAATATGCGCTCCAGTATAACAACTATGGAGCACAAAAAAGCGTGGCAGTCTATTCAAAACTGAGCGCTTCAGAATATTAAAGAGAAGACCAAAAAATATATATAAAGAAAAGTCACCACTCCTTAGCGTATGAAACCCGGAACATGCAATAAATCCAAGAAGCCTTCGTATAAGGAATAAGTCCAAAATTCAGAGGAGAGGAGTCATCTCTACAACAGCCAGGGAGCCAACGCCAACAGCGAGGAAAACACTGCAGTGACACACTAACCCACGCACGTTCAAGCTTGCACGGCCCAACAGCAGAACAGGAACAAACAAGAGCCAGCAACCGGTTCAAATATTGGATCATACATTTGGGAGCCCTTTTTCCACCCGGCTTGAATGACCATTTATAAAATATTATATATATTATACATTTATAAGTTATTCTACACCACATCTTGGCTACATATTATTGTTATTGATACAATATTTTTGTTTAAATTGTATTATTTATGCACAGTTAGTGCATTCATGTATTTCTATCTATCAGATAGGTTTTAGGGTGGTGCATGTCTTTAAATCTGGATTTGTTATTGATTGTTAGCCACTTGGTTATTGGCTAATTATCTATATATATACAAGGAGCATGTTTAATGGAATTATCATGTTTTTTCCTCACTGAAGAAGGTACTATACCGAAACTAGTCTGAGGCATGTTTTTGTCAAGAGAGTGTTAGTGTCTTCGACACTATTTTTACTTCAATAAAGCTTTTGGGAACCGGTTGCTGGCTCTTGTTTGTTCCTGTTCTGCTGTTGGGCCGTGCAAGCTTGTACGTGCGTGGGTTAGTGTGTCACTGCAGTGTTTTCCTCGCTGTTGGCGTTGGCTCCCTGGCTGTTGTAGAGATGACTCCTCTCCTCTGAATTTTGGACTTATTCCTTATACGAAGGCTTCTTGGATTTATTGCATGTTCCGGGTTTCATACGCTAAGGAGTGGTGACTTTTTCTTTATATATATTTTTTGGTCTTCTCTTTAATATTCTGAAGCGCTCAGTTTTGAATAGACTGCCACGCTTTTTTGTGCTCCTCAGTTGTTATACTGGAGCGCATATTTCGGTGGTTTATTCAGTCTATCTATTGGATATGTGTTTAATTGTACTTTTGGACAACTAATATATTACTTTAGGCATTTTTTGCTTAACACGCCATTGGGAAATTGGATTTGCTCTGTACGCGATTGGCGAAGAAGCACTACGGAATGTTTACTGCAGGCAGGGTTGGTTCTGCTTTTTACAAGGGCGTGCATTTTTGACTTTAATTGTGTATGTTCCCATTTTTTGTGAGGACACATTTTGCAACTGTTTGCAGCAACATTTCTAAGGACTGTTACGGGGTCTATCAGTGGGTATTTAAAATACGAAAACGTTGAGGTTTTCGCCATGATGGCGCCTCGTTTCTGATGGCGTATTGTTCAACGGATTTCTACTGGACTTTTTCTTTTGGATTGGGACAAGATTGTTTATTGGGCTGTGATTATACAGTCATATTTGTTATTTGAATTATAAGGGTTACATGCGGATGCTATGCTCATGGTGAAATATGTTGTATTAACAAGTGTACATTTTCAAATGTTATTGGAATTGTGTACTATACGTAACTATTTCATTTTTTTGATTTCTTGGCTATAGGTGTCTGAATATAATCACTCGTTGAGCCTATTTTTTAGAAGAATTGTTTCATTCTTAGGATATTTAGGGCTAATGTGATATGTATAACAATCTGCATTCACTATTATAATATGCAAGTATTTTCAGGTTGATAATTAGGTACAATATAGTGTATGCTCAGCATGCTATATGTCCTTTTAGGCAGGACATGTGTACATTCATACACAGGGTTTATTTTTTCTTATAATGGAAATGGCTTTGGTATCATATGGGTTCTTGCAATATATTCATGACAATTAGAATACAAATTATGGTATTCATGTTTAATAACTATACAGGGATCATACTATAGGGTCATTATACATTATATATTAATTGTATATGAATGTTTAACCCTTTGGATTCATGAATATTATCTGTTATTTGATAACAGTTATTGTTACTGTGGTCATGCCCATTATTTTCATAGACATTTTCCTATTTTGAACATCATTTTTGATTGTTTTGAGTGAGGACTGAACATTGTTGTTTGTCAGTCATCATACATTGACAGACTTTAATTGAGTAGGACAATACTTGGTTTATAATACCTATTTGTACTATTGGTAACCAATGGCTATTTAAGCTATGGGATGGTTACATCTATATTATATCATCTGTTAGTGGTCTGTACAATTTTTTGAATTTTTTGAACTCATGTATTTTGGCACATGTTATGATTGTATTACATGCACTGTCTATTTCAGGTGGTGACAAACAAAAAATTTTTTTCAACAAAAAATTTTTTGATTAGTGAACTACATCTGAATATATTTTTTCACCATTATTATGTTAGGCCATGTTTAATTTTATATTATCTATAGGATAAATGAGTATAGCAGTTCAGTGTATGGTGGATGACTCCCTTCCATTTGATAAGTATATTGGATGATATATACTGAGGTCTTGGTAGACATCATATAATTTACATCTACAGATTTGTATCATTTTTTTCTGCGTTCCTTGAATCTTTTTTATCTTTTTTGTCTTTATATTGGGGTACTTCCTTGGACTACTGATCAACACACGGTTTTTTAATATGGATTTGGACCAAATATTATCAGGGTTGTGTGCTGATAGGGAGGATATAGCCATTTTTGGCTTGGTGGAAGCCCCAAGCAACAACCACAATATAAACAACCCAAACAGTGAAGGGGGTTGTGATTTGGCATTCCGTAGATTGGACAAGGGACTCAGGGGTCTCAGAGCCAATATTTGGCATTTAAGGTTGTTTAAGGCCTATTTTCATAAAGGCTTGGCACCCAGAGGCCTTCGTATTAAGTTACGCCCTCTTGTGGGTAGATCTGAACAGAGACTCACAGAGGAATGGGATGACGCCCTGAGGAAGGGTTCAATGGTATTTGTGAAAATTTTATTGGATTATTATGAAAGAACAGTAGATATCCTGCTCAGGGAGGTAAAAGATCTAAGTATGGAATGCCAAAAATATAAGGATAGTACTAAATATTCTAGTTGTGTTGAGCGGTTGTCCAAGGAACTAACGATTTATGATAACATGGTGAAAGATAGAAAACTTAAAAAATTTTCCAGGGACATACACGATTATGAGAGAGGTCAACCATTTCAGGTTCAAAGGAGTGTTAGATTCAAGGACGCAGGATCAATGGTAAATGTAGGTAAATCAAAGAAAAGACCTAGGTCCATTTTAAAACATCATGATTCTAGTTACACTAGTACTTCAGGAGAGGAGTCATCCTACACTGACAGCGAGGGAGGCACTAGTGTCCGATCTCCTGTAAAAAAGAAAAATCAATCTAAGTTCCCTTTAGACATGTTGGGAAATCCCGAGGGGGGAGGAAGCATAAGAGCAGACATGAATACAGACTCTATGACAGGGTTAGTTCAGGCACTGTTGAACAAATAGTTGAACCTTTTGATAATGTCTTAAATTTGTCTGATCACATACTTACTAAAGAACAACATTGCATTCTTAATAAAGGATTGGGTTTTGTCCCAAGTTTTTTCTCTGACCATTATTCAGTATCTGTTGATGTTATGGAATTTTGCAGAAAGTTGAATTTAAAAATTTTCTTCAACGATCAGAGTAATCCTGTCACTCAAAGATCTACTGATTTTACTTTTAAAAAATCAACATTCCAACCTCCAATGAATAAAAACGTAGGGATTTTCCAACAAGCAGTTTTGAGGGACCTACATTTTCCCAATTTCAATATCAACATAGCTCAGGACAATATCACACCCTCTGAGAGAGAAGCCTTGTTGGAATTGAGACAAAATCACAAAATTGTCATTATCCAGGCGGATAAAGGGGGTGCTGTGGTTGTCCTGAATAATGACTACTATGTACAGGAAGGATTGAGACAATTGTCAGATGCCCAGTGCTATAAGCACATGAGGATAGATCCAACACCTAAGTTTAAACAAGACATTGATGCATTTATCCAACAGGCAGTACAAGAAGGTATTATTTCATCTAAAACTGCCAGTCATCTTCAAGTTGGTGATCCACAAAAGCAGATTCTTTATTTGTTACCCAAAATCCACAAATCTCTCAGTGCTCCTCCTGGGAGACCTATTGTGTCCGGATATGGATCCCTTACAGAACCTTTATCGGTTTTTCTAACATCATACCTCAAGCCATTATTGCCCATGGTTAGAGCTCGTATACAGGATACCACTGAATTTTTAAATATCATTGTTGATACACAATTAGATCCAGAATGGATAATGTGTACTTTAGACGTGAAATCCCTTTATACGAGCATTCCCCATTGGGCTGGCCTACAGGCGTTAGATTATTGGCTTCAAAGATCTGATCTATACCCACCCGGATTTAATACGCTACTAGTATGTTTGTCTGAGTATGTTCTAAATAAAAACGTTTTTTTCTTCCAGGGTGATTGCTATTGGCAACTTAGAGGTACAGCTATGGGGGCTTCTTTTGCCCCTATATACGCTGACCTCTTTATGGCATACCTGGAGGAATGTCTCATATATGATCCTTTGCACAACATTTACTTAGAGGAGATGGATATTTGGAGACGTTATCTTGATGATTGTTGGATGGTGTGGCGTGCGGATGTTGACTATTTGATGGAATTTGTGGAACATTTGAATAGCAATGTTTGGGGTATTGAATTCTCTATAACATACCATAAGTTTACCATTGACTTTTTGGATGTTACGGTATATCGGAATGAGGACAATACCCTAAGTACTAAAATACATAGGAAGTACCCACAATTTAATACGTTACTTCATTCGTCAAGCATGCACCCACGTCACACCATCCGCAACATCCCAAAATCACAATACTTACGTCTTAAACGTATCAATTCATCTCCTCATGATTATGAGGATGCCATAAAGGATTTAAATCAGAGATTTTTGGATAGAGGCTATTCTATCAGGGACATATCTAGTGCCAGGGTGTGGACAGATCAGCAGTCTAGATCAGATCTTTTAAAATATCAGATTAAGGATGCTGTTAAAGGTGATACCATTCGATTTATTACTACATTTGGGAAAAATCACCAATTGATTAGAAGTGTGTTGAACAATAATTGGAATATACTTTTGGCCAATGAACATCTTCGTCATATTTTGACTGACCAATGTTCTATTTCTTACAGGAGGGGCAAAACTTTGGGCATGTTATTTTCCCATTATAAACATCAGGATAGTGGAGGTGCAACATACAGACAACTTACCATCACTGGTGATGAGTTGTTGGGGACTTTCCCTTGTGGTCATTGCACCTCCTGTACAAGCATTAATAAAACTAAGGAATTCTCTAGTGCCAATACCAGTAAGATATTTGATATACGTATATTTGCCAATTGTTCAACATGTTGGGTGATTTATTTAGCTATATGTCAGTGTCAGGCTTTTTATGTTGGCAAAACCTCACGGTCCCTCAGAACTCGAATAGGAGAACACCGTAGTGATATTCGGACTCACAAAATTAGCAACGCATTATATCAACATACTGTTAAGCATCCATCTGCTAAATTCATATTTTGTGCCATTGATAAAGTACAGGGAAATAGGTCCAATCAGACTGGCTGGCAGAGCGTTTTAAGTATGAAAGAAAAATATTGGATCATACATTTGGGAGCCCTTTTTCCACCCGGCTTGAATGACCATTTATAAAATATTATATATATTATACATTTATAAGTTATTCTACACCACATCTTGGCTACATATTATTGTTATTGATACAATATTTTTGTTTAAATTGTATTATTTATGCACAGTTAGTGCATTCATGTATTTCTATCTATCAGATAGGTTTTAGGGTGGTGCATGTCTTTAAATCTGGATTTGTTATTGATTGTTAGCCACTTGGTTATTGGCTAATTATCTATATATATACAAGGAGCATGTTTAATGGAATTATCATGTTTTTTCCTCACTGAAGAAGGTACTATACCGAAACTAGTCTGAGGCATGTTTTTGTCAAGAGAGTGTTAGTGTCTTCGACACTATTTTTACTTCAATAAAGCTTTTGGGAACCGGTTGCTGGCTCTTGTTTGTTCATGTGGCTGGCCTACACAGGGGTATTATTGACAGCTGCAGACAGTACCAAGCAGGTTTCACAGTTCACGGTGTCCAGCAATGGCCACATGACCTGCACCTGCCAGGGGTTGCATGAGCACTGCCAGGCAGAGGTCCAGATTGGGTACTGTCTGATGACACATGTCCACTGGAATAGTGTCCCTGTTGGGACCGTCCAGGACCATGTGCACGTGGCCTGCTGTGTCCTGATGTGGACTGCACAGCACCAGCTGCACTGCTGCTGCTGCTACTGCCACTATGAGAGTAGGCATGTGCAGTAACTTGTTCACGTAGACCTTCAACAGGTGATGTAGCTGACCTACATCCACGTGCCCAACGCCTCACTCCCACCAGATGTTCTAGCACAGACATTCCATGCTCGAGGATTGAAATGCCATGGTCAAGGACTCCTACCATGTCACCCAATCATCTATCCAAAACATCTGTAAGATGATGGTGAGCATTTTCAATTGCCTGGATGTTGTCAGTTAATGAACAGACAGCAGCCCTCTGAAGCCTCAGACCTTCTCTTGTGCTGTTCAGCACGTGCCTGTGCCTCCATTACAGCCCGAAACATGTGTCTGTTGACTCCAGCTGATGTGTTTTGTCTCACAGGGGCATGTTGGCTAGTGGTCCTCCTATAAGCAGCTCTGTGCACATGTCTGTGTGAGACATCACCAGTCAGATGACTGGGATCATGGTGTGCAGGCACACCTTCCATAGTCTCCACACTTCCCTGTTCCATGCTACCACCAACCAACTGTCCTTCCTCTATGGCCAGGGGTGATGGGTATGTGTAGGCAGGGGAACTGTGTGCAAGGATGAGGGGGATATGGGTGGAATGGCAACCGATGGCACAGATTCAGCCCCTGACAACCCTGCCTGTGCCTCAATCATACTATCATAATCACTGCTAAAGTCTGTGGGGACAATAACATCAGGTGGACTGCAGGAGGGCAGTGCACCTACATCAACACCTGTAAGGGGAAGACAAGAACTGTACATTACAAGTTATACCACACAGACACATACAGACACACATAGACACATGCTACATGCAGGCAATATGGTAGATGGCATTCAGCTTAGACAATTATAGTGGTAGTTATCATACACTCCTGAGTTGCACACAGCAGCATGCATGTGTTATAGCAGATGGCATGCACCTTACACAATTATAGTGGTGGTTAGCATCCATACCTGTATTGCACAATTTGTGTTAGTAGCTTATGCCCCATAGCTGCAACGAAATGCATGCACTTTGCACCATTGCACCGCACTGCCATGGTGTGTGCAACATACACCACATGTTAACAGACCATTGCTGACATTTGTACATCTGCTATTGATGCTTTGTGTTGACCACCACCCCTATGTGTGAGGACATGAGCAGAAGGGTATGTCGACTGAATACTATTTTTGTCTGAGCCCTAGCTTGCATATCTCCCCCAAAGTAGTGCATGTCTGTTCAACATTATTCCGCCTACCTCTGAGTTGAGTCTACAGACATTGTGCATGTGACGATACACACATGTTTGACATGGCTGTCCATACTTTGCAATAGTGCCACAGACCAGCACAGGTTTACAGTATACCAGCCTGATGTGTGGCGTATGACCTTGCCAATCACATGTAGTATGACATGTCTTCCGCTGATGTGTTGAATGACATGCATACATGTGTAACACAATGGTGTCCTTTCCAATCTACAGTACGGTAATGGTGTCCCAATGCAGGTGCGTGTTATTCTAACATGGGCCTTCAGCTGATGCAATGTTGTCTGTCTGCCCTATAAATATGCAGTGACATACTGCACATTGAGCTGATGTGCATAACCATTGCAGGGCATCATGTGGCTTCACTATTACTATACAGTGTGAGTTACTGACACAGTTCATAGCCATGACTGTGTTCACATACAATACATATCTAATGTGGAATTTGACCCATGTCACTGAGGTGTATACACACTAAACTCTAATGTGGAATGTGTGGCACAGGTCACAAAACAGTATACAGATGACACCCTTGAACATCTGCAATAATATTACTGATGGCTGGCAACTATGCCCACACATGGCTAACTTAACAGTACTCTATGTCCCACATGCCATCTGTGTACCTCACACACATGAGGAGCAGGCATGACAGTGATGTCTGACACCAGCAAGGTGAATGTACTGTATCTGTGGCCTGATGTGGTTGTGTGTGTATGTTGTGCAACACATGTATGTATTTGGATACTGTATAGGTGAATGTTTTCATGTCGTGATACACTCAAGATGTTCAAGACATGTTATGTGGTGGTTTCATGTTATGCCTACACAAGCTGTGCACAGGCCTGTATGATGTTTAGTGTTTCACATCTGTAATATCACCATTACACAAAGGCCATAGTTGTATTGTGTTGAGCCAATGTACAACAGGGTGCACATATATGTACATCACTTCTACTGTGTGTGTTGCTTCATGTCTCTGGCCATCCTCCATGGCCATGTGTACACATGTTCTGTCCAATGGTTGTGATGGCCATCTATTTCACATGTCAGTGTTATCCCATATGATATACACCCATAGATGTCATATGCTCCACTGAGGACAGGGTTATGCAGACAAAGGGTGGTATGTATGGGATGTGAGACATCATGTTTTGCAGGATAGTTGAGCAGTGTTGCAGTCAGCCCACTACATGTCATGGGCATGTCAGATAGCACATGACAACATGTGACATTCATAGCAAGGGTATAATCCACAAGGGTGTATCCTGTTGGCCAGTCATACTCCAGCTCCAACACATTTAGAGTGTGTGCACACATACGCTCTCTGTATAGTACTGTTTGTATTCTCAACATGTGTAATGCTGATATGTAGTACCTGTCCCTACAATGAAACACACCTCCACCATTGTTATTCACAGTTGTCCACACATCTGGAAATGACAGTTTGGAATGTTTAGTGTAGGTGTTTCATATAGTCTTCAATTGTTTCACATGGGTAACCACTGTGATGCATTGCAGGTCTGACCAGTGTCTATTAACAGGACCACCATACATTATGAGTAAGTGTGTTATGGCAGATAGCATACAATTAATATGATCTGTGCATTATCAAGCCTGATAAATGATAAATAATAATCTCACCTGACACAGGCTGCTGTCACTGCAAAATGCCAAATGTACCTAAACAGGAGAGCCACATCAGTAAGATCATTATCCACACCTGTGTGATAGCTACAGGGTAAAAATGTCCATGTTAGCACATAAGCCAGTACAATACACTATACTATGGAGTATGCACATCTGTGCATACATAGAGTAGCAGACCATAGTATGTGGCATGTGTTCATACATGCCTTGCATATGATGTTACATTACATATTGTACAGTAACACATGTAACTATGTGAAATATAGTTGTGATATATGTGCAGTACTGACTTACCAGGCAACTCCAGGCTCAGTGGTTGAGAGAAACCCACCTCCACAATACCAGCTAAAGCTTGTGGATGGAAGTCTGCAGGTGTCCCCATGTTGGCCAGTAGCTCCTCGGTACATGTGAGTGGGGGCTGGTGAGTGGCCCCCCACCTGTTGCACCTTGTTCCCTGGCGATTGCATTAGCACTCTGTTTTGCCCATCTTATAAGGTCAGTGCAGTGTTGGTGCACCTGCTGATAGGTGCGATTGTGACCACCAACATCATTTACCCTCCTGCGGAGTTCCTCCCACAGGGCATCCCGCTGCTGTACATCCTGTGGCACATGGCTGAAGAGTGTTGAATGGTTGTCGAGGAGTTATGGGATGAGGACGTCATCCTCCAAGTGGGTGTATGCTGACAGCCTGCTACATGGCATACCTGGAAGACATAATGATGGAGACAGGTCACAGTAACTCACAGAGAAGAACAGAAGTACAGCTGAATATACATGTGTATCACATTTATTAAGATTACAAATAAGTCTTTGCAAATCTACATGACACTAACACCACTGACATGTTTAAGTCACACACATTTGACACTTACTGGTGATGCAATGTTATGACAATATATGTGTGTGTCATGTGATGACATTACTCATACTCCATGTGAATGTTGTCTTGACGTGGGCATGTCTGTTTGCCTGTACTGATGTCTTTACCAATCAGCACATGCCTGGATGTGTTCACATTAATGCAATCCACCTTAATGCTGTGTATATGTCACATATATAGTCATACATAGCCATTAGGGACATGACATGTGACCCTGCAGACTTGCAGGCATGTATGTGTTTTGCCATATACATCTACATGGCACTGCACAGTTGTGTAGCATCCTGCCATGTATTGCCTGTGTTGCACATGTGTAACACATGGGACAATATCTAGCCTGATGGTATTTGCAGGGTTGTATATCAACTATAGCATGTATGGTCATAGTGAACTAGTAGGCTATATGCCCTGGGCCATTTATGAACCTAGGCAGACAGGTTACCTAGCTGTAGGCAACAGATAGGTAAGTTTCAGTGGCCATTTCAAGCAGTGCCACAGAACTGATCCACAGGGTTACTGATATAATTGGCATGCGGTCATCACACTATGTCACAGAGAGGGGCGATGTGCAGCTTCGCTGGACAGGGATGCATAGTATGGCAACAGTATGTTAAGTGTATGTGACAGAGATCTGTCAGGCATGTTGTGATCCTTGTACTAGAAAGGTGGATGTCCATGAAGTATATGTTTATTTGGGATCAGGATGTGTTAAGTGTAGCATGTCCAACATCTCTGGGTTGGACATGGCTTTATTCACGGTAGGCTGCATGCTACATAGTGGAGCTAGGGATTGGGAAGGGCAGTGTAGGCCATCTACACATGGGCAATAACCCTTAAAGAAAATATGTGATATAGTATGGGTCACATGAGTGTTGGTATGGCTGAACAGTTATCTCTATATTTATGGATGGCACCCTGTCATGATTAGGGGTGCCACATACGACTACCTGACTAGTGTGGTGAAGTAACTATCAAAGAAAAGACTACTGTCCAGCTGCATCCCATACACACACAGTTGCCATTATGTTGACCGCTGCCTAGGTGGTAGTTCATGGGTACAGAGTTTTTAACGTAGGGGATGACAATGCAATTCTTAGCTGTCAGATTGTGGCCATATGTCACACACCACACACCTCACACACAAAGGCCCTTCTGTATGTTGAACGCAGCACACATTGAGTCAACAATTGCTCCTAGTTCATAGTAATTTACAAACATCAATAGGCAGATGCCTTCTGTGTTAGTCTGTGTGGTATAGATAACAAAGAGGGGGAGTACCAGGAATGAACCCTGTATTACAATGGCTGGCACTGGTTTGATGTGCGTGTATTAGTCAGACACCTTCTGTTGTGTTGGTTCTGCCAGCAGTCCATTTGCCAACCACTCCTGTGACATAGGAATATACAGATAGTTTACTGAGTGTAGCTGAAATACTGTATGGGTGATGGTGCCCTACGACCTGGCAAGGTCATGATATGCAGTGTGAATCAACCCTACTGTCATCTACATCTGTACTGAGTACATCAACTACATTGATCATGGTTCATGGCCTTACAGACCAGACTCAGCAGGTTAGTTGTGCACCATTTCCCTTTATCAATGGTGTCTCCCCCTTTGTGGGGTGTGATAACTGTTGCTGTGCACCCATTCAGTGTGTACACAGCCTGACATGGAGCTATGATTGAACATGATGTGTATGTGGATAGCTGATTGTTCTTACATTTGTGTAGTATACACCCTGGGATGTTGACAGGTCCCACAAAAGCTGTATGTATGGCTTTAGAGAGTACTGCTTGTACCTGCATAGTTGTTATTACTGGGGCCCTGTAGTATACATGGATATATAACTAAGTGTACCTGTTGGGGGGGGGAGTAGGTTTAGGTTCTCCAAGACCCTATCTGGATGAACAGGTGCTATTTCTGTAGGTGCGGTACTTCCCATGCCATAGTGCTGTGCAGCATGGCAGGTCTTGTTGTTGCCATTACGATTAATGACACAGCTATAGAATGCTCTGTGCTTGGCCTCATAATATGTGGCTGATTAATTTCACAGTAGCTTTGTGTGGTTTTATATGGTGCATCTGCATCTTACTGAGGCTGACCAGGGATCACCTACACTCATGTGTGTTCACTCTTGCAACAGTTACTGCCTTCTGTGGTACAGTTTAAATCATGGTACCACCAGTTTGCCTTCTTGTATCACTGCACGTATGTGACTGTTTAAGGTTCATTTGTGTAGGATTCAGCAGTTGCACATGCATTGTCTATCTGCATGGGTGTCATGACAGTCACCACTTTCTTAGGAAACATAACATTGGCATTGGAGACTGACTATGTGTAGTATACTGTTAGCCCTGTTTGTGTGACTACTGTGATCCAGGTCATTGGGGTTGATGGAATCCAACATGCACTGAGCACAGGTGTTGGTACATGAGGAGTCTTCCCAGTTCATAATGGAATAGTTGAGAGTAGCTATTATTATAGTTTTCTGTCTCAGACCTAATCTTCCCCATTACAGCACATTATGACAGTTGGGAAATCCGCGGCATGGTGGGTGATCTGTCACAAGGTGCAATTTGAATTCCACTTTGGCACAAAGGTAGTTGCTCAGCATAATACATCTGAAGTTATGCAAGGGCAACTAGCATGGGAGTGTGCATATCCTTCAGGAATATGGACACACCTGTGGCCGGGATGTGTTATAACATGGTCATGCAGGTGTGCTCTCTGGAGCATTGAAACATGTCTCAGCCACTGCACAGATATGTTCTCCATGTTAGGGATCGACATATGTGTGTCCATATAGTGTTTCTGACATGTATCATTGTGTAGCGAGACCCTCAGTTTATTGCTTGTCTCTCCCTGTAACAGCAGTGGACCTTCACTTGAACTGTGCATGATAAAGGCACTATAGGGGAAGCTTGAGCCCTAGGCAGTATCCAGATTCCCAGGGGTGACAGGTGCAGGCCCTGTCTGGCAAAGCATCATGGGCTGTCAACCATGTTATCCCAGGCAGATACTGGATACCCTTTGACTTGCAACACTACATTAGACAATTGTAGAATACAATCCTTTTGTCCCTGTACTGCAGTATCATTCTGGCCAATGGCATAATGCTACCCAGGCCTTGGGACATACCTGCATGGGCTACAAAACCTGACAGTTCCTACATGTATTTCCATGCAGTCCAGGCTAATGCATCACAGGTCCTGCACAACAACATGGAATATGCCAGAGCCATGTGTATAGTTCAAAAGGTTGTCTGACTGCATGGGTATGTGGCTAATCATGGCAGACAGGCAACTGACAGTATGTATGCCCTCATATAGGTTGGTGTGTAACATAGTGCTAGAGTTTGCATTCACAAATGAGCATTGTTGGGCATGTTTCTGGCCACGTGTTCTGAGGTGCGGTACAATTATGCAAACTATGCCTGACAGTTTGTGTATTTCGTTCCAGCTTGGGAGGTCACTTGCTTGGCCAGATACTTAGAAGCATGTGTGAATGTGTGTGATTTCTGGTAGTGTTTGTGGGTGTCCTTACTGTGTTCTGGTAAGGATATGTACTGGTTGTGATGATGAGATGAATGTGTTAACCTACACCTCATGACTGTCCAGTCCAGTTATGGCTGTAGACTGGGCTGCCTTCCAGCTTACCCATGTAGCTGCATCCCAAACAATGTGTGGGGTGTGGTATTAGGTGGGTTTGGCAGTGTACATGACATAGAGATTACATTCCCCCAGGATGGCCACATACACAAAGCTGACATTAATAAACACCAGTAGCTGACTAGTGGACATGCCTGTATGAGTATTCAGTACTACAAGTATCAAGTACTGTATTTAGTTTACTTATTGCTTATGAAGATGTTTTAGACAGTGATGCTCACATGTAAATATTTGTGTTATGGACATGACAACACTGGCTATTATGGAAGCATTGTAGCTGCCTTTAGCAGCAATCCTCCTCTTAGAAGCACATCACATCCTGTTAGTTGATTACAGATGATGCAAGTGTCTACAGGTCTGTTTCCTTCTCTTTGCATATACATACATATCCACCAGGACCATGAGCTGTGTTGGGCACAGGCACCCACTCTCTAAACAGAGTCATGTATCAATAGACTCTGAGGCCACTATCAACATGATCAGGATATAATCAGATAGTGCAAGTCATCACCTATGAAGTGGCTATTACACATGGGCAGCAGTCTCCTACATCTTACACTCCTACTGCAGATGTTACACTGGAGTTAAAGATGATATGCAAACTGTTTCATTACCAGTACTGTGCACTACCTTACATACAGGATGTGCAAGCTGCTGTTAAGTTGGCAATGAGGGGTAAGGCTACACAAACCTGGTAGTTCAACCAGTGTGTCTTGACTCCAATATCCATGCTATGTAGGTGTGCACATAGCCATTTGGCCCAGCACTGTAACAAGGGTCACTACACATTTGCCTAACATGTACACATGCACAGCTGTTATTGCTTGAAAACAATACTAGAGAGGTCCAGCCCTGTAACAAGGGTCACTACACATTTGCATAACATGTACACATGCACAGCTGTTATTGCTTGAAAACAATACTAGAGAGGTCCAGCCCTGTAACAAGGGTCACTACACATTTGCATAACATGTACATATGCACAGCTGTTATTGCTTGCAAACAATACTAGAGAGGTCCAGCCCTGTAACAAGGGTCACTACACATTTGCATAACATGTACACATGCACAGCTGTTATTGCTTGCAAACGATACTAGAGAGGTCCAGCCCTGTAACAAGGGTCACTACACGTTTGCATAACATGTACACATGCACAGCTTTTTTTGCTTGCAAAAGATACTAGAGAGGTCTAGCCCTGTAACAATGGTCACTACACATTTGCATAACATGTATACATGCACAGCTGTTATTGCTTGCAAATGATACTAGAGAGGTCCAGCCCTGTAACAAGGGTCACTACACATCTGCATAACATGTACACATGCACAGCTGTTACTGCTTGCAAACGATACTAGAGAGGTGGATATTACATGTGTTATGTGCATGGATAGTTACCTACCTCTTCCAATTATCTTCGCTATCATGCTGCTAAACTGTCAGATGAATATAAGTGATATGTATCCTGTTATTGAATATTGTAATTGCCAATAGACATAACTACTGTTTGCATAATATAACAGAACTGCTATGTTGAACAAAATACAGATCTGCCTAAAATACTGTATGTACATTACACAATTATTGGCACAATGTCCCATAACGCAAACCATATTTGCACAGTAAGCCAAGCTTTGACATGTTCATCTTACTTATACACCCATACATGTGTCGACTGTTACAATATATCAGCATGTACTATCCCCTGTTATAGCAGATACTTGTTGGATCAATCCTGACACTGACAGTCGCTGGAAGCGAATTGGTGAGTTCCAAGCCTATATCATCCCTTGTGGTGTATGAGGAGTATGCATTGTGACCTAAAGCAGTACACACATAGAATACTACAAGCATTACTACTGCTCAACAATACATCACTACAAGATAGCTATTTCCACTATATGCACTGATTACACTGTAATTCTTACAGAACAGGTACTACATACACAGACATACTGCATGTTATACATACCCTTTTAGTAATTGGAGGTGTTATTGATTAGTATAATACTCGTTTTTAGTTCGTCTTTCAGTGTTTTGTACTGTCCTACAGGTAGATACAGATGGTTTGAATATGTGACAAGGCAACCTTTTATAGTTACAGATCAGCAAACCAAAAACGTCACTGGGAACTGCTGCTGTACAAATGCTGTAAAATGTTTATTAAAACACAAAACAAACCAAAAAGTATCAAAGTGAGCGCTTTCGGGCTAGGCCCTTCTTCAGACAAAGTGCTTCTCACAAACATCACATTTTAAAATAAACATACACCAATCACTCTTCAGTAAAAATTTTGAGAGAGAGATAGATGACTTGAAAGAATGTTTCCAAGAAAGAGGTTATAGATGTGAGCTAGTGGAAACAGCAGTAGCAAGAGGTACTGCGAACAGGCAAGGTAAATATAGACCATGGCTTGATGTTACGACGAGCCTAGGAAGTAATTATAGTAATCACAATGGTCACCGGATTAAAGGTAGGAAGAAGGAAACTATACCTAGGATTACACTAACATATGGCAGTAATGTCAAAGGGGTGTGTGACATCATCAAGAGGAATTGGAACATTATCACTAGTGACAGAAACGTGAGTGATATAGTAGGGGACTTTCCAC
>NC_056741.1:1581628620-1581648620 GCF_019279795.1 Protopterus annectens | reverse complement strand
GGGGGAAGCTGAGTGTAAGACATGTAACTAAGCATTAGTAGGCAATACCATGTAAGTGAGTGGTAGGATAGTGAATCGTACTGTCACATAGGAAATGAGCACATTCTGTGCAGTGTAGGAGTAGGATAAGAGAGAGTAACAGAGTAGGAGATAGGTTACATCACAGGGGGAAATGTATGAAAGAAATGCAGCTCATTGGAGCACAGTGGGATGTGAAAGATGTCAGTCACACATCATGGAAAGAGGAGTGTCAACAAGTAGGCATGGGAAAGCCAAGAAATGGAAGGTGTACACTATGGATAACACCAAAGTTTCTTGCAGGGCGTACATGCGCGCGTGTGTGCACTGGTAGGCACGAGTAAGAGAGAGTGCGCACGTGTAAGCGTGAGTGCATGCGTTTAAGGCAGAATACGCATGTAGGAGCCTGTTTAAACAACTGTAAGCTTGTTTGCGCTGGTGCGCATGCGTTTTAACCTGAATAAGCAGATTCTAGTCCTTCTAAGCATGTCTGCGCGCGTGTTAGCCGCTGTGAGCGTGTTTTCGCTGGTATGCGTGTCGCTCCCCCCTGAGGAAACAGAAGAGAAAAAGGAAGCATGAGAAATAGTAGGACGCTAGCAGGGATTACTGGCAGAGCTAGCAGGTGAAAACAATCAGAAGCAGGCAATTACACAGGCAGAACAGTAGCCCAGCCCAGCACTTAAAACTCTGCAAACAACAGTGCAGAATGTTTCTCTCAAGAGACACTGCAACAGAGGAGTAAGCTATTAGAAGTGAAAACTGAAAAAGCTTCACTCAGACCAAAAATGCTAGGGACTGCTATTGCTGTTATAAGGAGACATATGCAACATGCTGATGGTGGTGACTATGCAAATGCTGCCGGACAACCCACAGTGAGGAGACGGAGAAGAGTGTACAGGCCCAGGGTCACCTACCAGGGGTTACATGAGCTGGAGATAGTGGAGCGCTATAGAGTGGACAGAGACCCCCTACAGGAAATTGTTGAGCTGTGCAGGCCACGCCTCACACACAGAACCAACAGAGGGGAACTCATCCCAGTGGTAACCAAGGTATGTGTTGGCCTAAGAATACTAGCAACAGGTACCTTCCAGAGACCAACTGGTGATATGATGGGGATATCACAGGCATCAGCATCCAGGGTACTGCACCAATTCCTGGATGCCATGTCAGCACATGTCGGTGATCATGTATATTTCCCCAATTCCCATGAGGTATTGGCTAGCAATATGCGTCTCTTCCAGGAAATAGCTGAATACCCTGAGGTAGTGGGTGCAATAGACTGCATGCATATATGCATCAAAGCACCAGCTGGTGAGCGGGGTAGTGTCTACATTAACTGCAAGGGCTTCCTCTCCATCAACTGCCAGGTTGTGTGTGATGCCCAGGGCATAATAATGAATGTGTGTGCTGGCTGCCCTGGAAGCTACCATGATTCCCATATCTGGCATTTGACGCAGCTGTACCAGACATTTGCCAATGGGGACATCCCACATGGTCACTTAGTGGGGGATACTGGCTATGCACTGGAGCCGTGGCTGATGACACCCATCAGAAATGCACACACACCTGAACAAGAATGCCATAATGAGGCACACGCACAAACGCGAAATGTAATCGAGCGTGTGTCTGGGCTGTTCAAGTCACGGTTCCGGTGCCTGGACACATCTGGTGGAGCCTTGCAGTACTCACCAACTACATGTACCCAAATTGTCATGGTATGTGCTATGCTGCATAATATGATTCTGCAAAAACAGCTGCAGCAGGACCAGCATAGGGCTGGGCCAAACAGCCCCCCACCATTGCCAAGCCAATCACAGGCAGAGCGTGACTCGGAGGAGGAACAACCTCAGCCTGCCCCAGTAGGCAGAAGGAGGTGTGCCCAGTATGCCTTGGCCTTGGCAAAGCGGCAACGCATAGGACATACACTGGCTCAGTAGGAACCCTGGAAATGATACCTCTCTCTGACTCACACATATAGTAAAAGGGATGCCTAAGTTGACACAACCTGCTTTCAAACATGTACAGGGAGTGTAGTATGTGCATCCAACATAGACAGCCCTGCAGCACCACCTGAGGCATGATTGTCATGTGTTAAGCAATGTAGCACCATGTAGTATATGCAAACTTGATGACCCTGACTAACATCCTACCCTCACCAAGCATTATGCCACAATATGAAGGTGAGATGATCAATTACAATAATAGGCTTAAGTATTGCTGTTAGTCAAAGGGAATCCAATGCGTGCCAGCCTGGGATGACATGCTGAGCAAGACACGATGCTCCACCTGCTAGGGATGGCGTGCACCTATCACTCCTGGCCTGTTGGATACTGGCAAAGGCTGTTGTCACCCCCAGCATGCCTTGCATAGGTAAGGCTCAAAACACAAACCCACCTCCATAGGTATCACAGGGTATAAGAACTTAGACGTAATGCTACCCAATACCAGAAATCTAAACTGCAAGATGCATGCAGTCTAAACTCTCCTCAGCATGGAGAATGTTGATATCTGTTCTGTAACATAAACCTGGGTCAAGGCTCACAAGAGCACCCTAACACTACCAGGTTACACCTCATACCGTGCTTTACAGCCCCAAAACATGGAACAAACTATAAAGGGAGGGTGACTAGCAATAATTGTCAAGGATAACCACACCCCCATGTTGGTACCACAGCAAGAAGCAGCATGGACTATCCACGGGCAAGTAACAGTGGCTAAAACTGCCTCCCAGTTTGTAGCCTGCTACAGACTACCCTCCTAACACCAAGAACTGCACTTGGCCTACGTCGGAACACATGAAAATATCAAGCTCTCCAAACATTATATTGGACGACTGAAAATACTCAAACATAGACTGGGAGCATTATTCTAGCTCCAACCCCCTGGGCCAAAGGTTCCTAGATTTCATAAACCAAAATGCTCAGGAACAACTTACCACTCCCACAAGAGGGGTAAGCATACTGGATGTGATAATCAGCAACATGGGTACTCTATGGCCAGATGAGAAGTGTATCCCTCACTGGTAAGATCAGACCATAGAGTAATCACACTGGATATTCACATCCTGACCCCAGTCCACGGGCAGAAAACCACAGTGAAAAACATGTGTAAAGCAAATGTTGCACTCCTCCAAACTGATGTGGAATCCATTAAAGGCCCTGTGCCTGTGGAAAATATGGGCCACACCTCAGAACCCTTTATAAATGCATTCTATGAACACTTTCAGGAATGCATGGATTATGCAATCCCAAATAAAACCAAGACCCAATTCCAATCACACAGGCATCTGGCCTGTTGGACCCCAGCCATTACCAAACCATGCAAGAGAAGGAGGAAGCTACTACATAATAGAGCAAATCCCAAAAATGGAAGTAATCTCTGATCAGTATTATGGCAAAAAAATATGGCCACACATAAAATTCACTAAGGCCAGCTACAACATGTTAAATCTGTGAATCTTGAGGCAATGTTACACCTGCCCCATGTACCAGACAACCCCCCCCACCCCCCAAGAAATACAAATATATGTGAGAGATGCAACCATTTATCCAAACTGGAGGCCAAGCTCTCTCAACTCAATAATGGCAAAACTAGTCAGGAGGAGAAGGTAACCACACACACCACAAACCCAGTCTCACATAGACCTATCACAACTGCAAACCAAAGACATAAACACACAAAAACATTTCTGGTGGCTCTAATTAAAAATCCACCAAATCAACAGAGGCCTCCAAAGCAGACACCCAAGCAACCACTACCTCAAAACATAGCACATGCAACACATAGTTCACAAAGTCACTGTGCCAAACAGTCACAGCCCTTAAGGACAAACAACATGCCTGATACACTTGTAATAGGTGACGCCATAGTCAGGCACACTGATGTCCCGCTCACCAGACTGAACAAAGAAAAGGTTACAGTAAGCCGCCTGTAGGCCGCTACAATCTGCCACATAACACAAGCACGCAGGTCACTCCAAAGCAAATACAAATATGACTCAGTCATTGTCCATGCTGGTGTGAATGACCTGAGATGTACCTCCCTGGACTACATGAAAAGAGACATAGAGGAGCTCTCCGATTATGTAGCCCGGACCTTGACCCTGAGGAGCATCCTACCCTCACCAAGAATGATGTCACAGTACAACCACAGAATGATCAGCTTTAATAATTGGCTCAATTACTGGTGTCATTCCAAGGGGATCCAATGTCTGTCTGCTTGGGATGACATGCTTGACAAGCCACGCTGCTTTGACAGGGATGGCTTGCACGTGTCACCCCTGGGCTTCTGGATATTGGCTAAGGCTCTTGCCACCTCCATAGTGCCTTTTGTAGGCAAGGTTGAAAAGACAAACCCACCTCCCTAGAAAACATAAGTGGAAAAAACATAAGGGTAATGCTGCTCAATGCCAGAAGTCTAAACCTCAAGATGCACGCTCTCGAGGCCCTCCCCAGTATGGAGAACATCGATGTCTGTGCAGTGATGGAAACCTGCATCAAGGCTCCTGAGAGCACCCCAGCACTACCAGGTTATACCTCATATCATGCTTTTTGGCCCCAAAACCTGGACCAAACCACAAAAGATGGGGGAGTATCCACATTCATCAAAGATACCCACACCTCCAGGTTACTGACAATGCATAAAGAATTGGAGACCATCCATGTGCAACTAACCATAGGCAAAATTGCTGTACAGTTTGCAGCATGCTACAGACCACCCTCTCAAACCCAGGAACCCCACTCAGCCTTCCTGAAGACACTGGAGAGTATGAATGTCTCTCCAAATACCAAACAAGGTACTCACAAATTACCACATAGGTGGTAATCCATTACGTATGGAAGAAGTAATCAGGGACCTAGGGACACAAGTGGACAGTAACCTCTCATGTGACACTCACATTGCCAAGGTGGCTAGGAAGACCTTCTATATTGGCCACCTTATCATGAAAGGATTCATATCTACGTCAAGAGAGGTCATTGTGCCCCTATACGCTTCTCTTATCAGGCCCATAATTGAGTACAATGCCCCATTTGGGATGTACCTTACCCGACACTTGCAGCAGTTAGAAAGACCCCAAAAGTACCTCACCAAGAGGATAAAGGGTCTCAAACATTTGTCATATGCTGCCCTGCTGAAGAAAACCCAGCTGTATGCAGTCACATACTGCCTACTCAGAGGCTATGTATGCCCGATGTAACAAGTCCATGTCCAATCCAGAATTAATGGACATGCTCCACCTCAGAAAATCCAAATCCATCAGAGCCGCGAGAGTGACAGATTTCAACCTCAACACATAAATAAATAGGATGTGCTGGAGTCACAGATTCATAACCCAGAGGCTCCCTACACTCTGGAACAGAATCCCAGTCCATGTTAGGCAGAGCCCCTCACTGACTCTCTTCAAGAGGAATCTTGACGAGTGGATGGGAGATCATAGATTTACACTGGGGGTCATCACTATGACATGTCTAGACAGAGGCACAGTAAAGTAAACCCTAAATGGGTATAATATTCACATAGCAATGGGTGGCGAAAGTCACACACACTCTGGCTAGGCTTATAAATGCACTAAGGCAGATAGCCTAGTATGAACCTATGAAGATACAAATGGTACAGGACACTAAGGATAATCACAAGGCTTTCTTAACTGATGGTAGGAACTTTGGTGGGAATTCACAGATATGCTCTGAATTACTCAAATATTACAAACAATACACCAATCCCACACACATTGCCAACATCCAACCTGACAGGTTCAGTGCAACCCCCCCCCACCACAAAAATGCTAAATATCTATCCCAGCAGAGTGCTGGACCCCTGACATTGCAGATGCTGAGGTAACAGCCAGCATCTTCAAAGCAAAACACACAGCATCAATGGTACGAGATGTTGTCCTGGGCTGCATCCAACATGAACTCCAAGAAGAATGGAATGCCAAATAACACTACTGCTCAATTTCAGCCTTACCACAGGATATGTACCCAAAGAGCAGTGTACAGCAACAATGGTCCCTCTCCACAAAGGTGGTGCCTGAATGGATACTGCAAACTATCACCCCAGAATCCTGACAAACTTGGTCTGCAAAGCTATGGAAAGGATCACCATGGACCTCAGAAATAAAGATATTGGGGACCTACAGACACTGGACCCTACCCAGTGTGGCTTTCTTAAGGGCACATCCTGCCCCTTAAACATGTTTGACTCATTTGAAACAGTCATCAAGGCCATTGATGAGGGGAATGTGGTCCACACAGCCTATCTGGACCTTGCAAAAGCCTTCCATACAATACCCCACGTGTTCATTATAGATAAGCTCACCAGCTGAAATATAAACCATTATGTCAGTAGATGGTTTGCAAACCAGCTCAAGGACAGAACTGACATGGTCAAAAATGCTGCAGCCATGTCAGACTACAAACCAGCTACAACTGGCATCCCACAAGGCTCAGTCCTGGGGCCTCCCTTGTTTGGTATATATTTCCCATAGGTACAGGCCAACATGGAAGGACTGTGTCTGAACCACAAACCAGGCACCATATCTGACCCTCCAGCTGACACAAGCATCCTACAAAAGGGCCACATAGAAACAGACAACTGGTGCCTGAGCCATGTCATCAAGCTAAATGCAGAAAAGTGTATAGTCATCCCCTGTGGATAAACAGTAAGTGCCCACCAATTACCACATAGGCATTAACCCATTAAGTACTTTAGAAGTAATAAGAGACCTGGGGACACAAGTTGATAGATATCTTGCATTTGACAACCATGTGGCTGTAGTGGTTACAGAAACATACCATATACCCACCTAATCATGAAGGTAGTCACATCTAGATCAGGGGAGGTCATCATGCCTCTTCAGTCATCCTTCATCAGGCTCACAATTGAGTACAATGGCCCCTGTGGGATGTACCTCAGCAGACACCTCCAGCAACTGGAAAGACCCCAAAAGTACCTCACCAGGAGGATCACAGAGCTCTAACAGATGCCATGTGTTGCCTGATTAAACAAACTGCAGCTCCACACAGTGCCATACTGCCTGCCCAGAGGCAATCTGTGCCTGATGTATAAAGCCATGTCCAAGCTGGAATCAATGAACATGCTGCACCTTGTAAATTCTGAATGCCAGTGAGCTATGCACAAGAGAGACCTGAACCCCAGCACTGACATAAATAGGACATGCTGTAGTGATTGATCCATAACCCAGAAGCTCCCTCCACTCTTGAGTAAACTCCCAGTACAGGTTAGCCAGAGAGTCCCTCATTGACTCTCCTCAAGAGGAATCTTGATGAGTGGATGGGAGATGGTAGGTTTACCCTGGGTATCACTGTTATGTCATGGGTAGACAGAGGCACAGTATACTAACCTTGAAATATGTCATGGAAAACTCCCGTTACAATGTGTGTTGAAGGACAAGCACACTCTCTGATTAGCATTAGAAATGGCCTAGGGCACATAGCTAGTGTTTGTCAATGTCCACCCAAGTTGCGGAATACACTACCAATGTTGGACAAGCCTGGTTTAAGTGGTCCATATCTGAACAAAATGTAACATGGTCATATGTGCACAACTGGCCCTTAACCAGTCTGGTGTGCTCACCATGAATATTTAAAGCAGTGATAGGACTGAAACCCAGGATACTGTCCACCACAGTGAAAGTACTGAACCAGTAAACTATACAATATTACAGTGTTTGGTCAGTATGAAAGGATGTTGACAACTGTATGCAAACTATCCCATGGAAACCCTGCAGGCACAGCATAATCCCTGTTGGGTTCAGAGACAAAGCAGTTGGGCAGTAAGTACACAACATGTCTCCCAACACACAACTATAAATGTGAAATATTGTTGAAGTTCACACACAACCACAAATGTGGTGGACTGCAGATTTCAACATATGGAAAGCTCACACTGGGCATGCTCGCACACTTTGATAAATGAGACATATGTCAGGCAACAAGCCATGGAAAGCCTGAACTGGGCATGCTCACACACTTAGGCCATGTCTCAGTTTAGCAGTTGGCCACACATAGCTGGCATTTGTATGTGTTAATCCAGGAACCTCCCACAATACAGCAATCTGCCCAGTGCACACAGTTAAATGACAACAGAGACATAAGTTAAATAGTGGATCCCTCTCATATTCAGACATCTTCCACAGATACACAAGTTGTTCATAGAAACAGGGAAAGCTATGGCAATAAAGACCTGCAAACAATTTATCAGCAACAAATATTGTGCATCTGAAAATTAAACATATGGGTGTAGAGGTCAACACTAGGCTGTTTGCCCTAGGGAATACATGCTTAGCCAGAGTGAGTTTGGCGTCTGCCTCCCCAGTACAGTAGGCTACTGTGCCTCTGTAAAGTAGGTCACAGAAGGCACCGTTTAAGGCTAGTGTGCTGTGCCTCCGTCAAGCAGGGACACAGTGGAGATCCCAGGGGTTGATTTTGCAATGTTACATCCATGTGGCTGGTGTGTTCTGGAAAAGGGTTGGCGAGGACTTATAACAGTAATTGGGTGTCAATTACAGACTGAGGAGAGCCTTATCTACAGTGTCTGGACAATTTCTCTGTCAACACTTTGAAGTGATGATTTTGATGGATTGAAGTGTCGCGCCAATACTGTTCAGAGACGTCCTCCCTCTGTGGGATATTGCTCTGTAATGTATTAGCTCCCTCCTTCTGTTGTACAGCTTATATATGGCTGGTGTACACCAGACAGGTCTCCTGTTGTGGAGGAGTCTTGGGTTTATTTGGAATAGCATGATCAATGCAAACCTTCCAGATGCTCATAGAATGCAATTGTCAAGGATTATGCAGAGTGTCCTGTATAATCCCCCAGCATGGGTCCTTTGAAGTCTTCCACCCCAGTCTTCACAAGTGTAAAGTCTGCTTTTGATAAATACACTTTGTTTGCAGTGACAACCTTGCCTGGGGGTGGGGATGGGATATGGATGTCCAGGGAAAGGTGGATATGGTCAGATATCAACAATGGTGGTCTACCTCTGGTATGGAACATAGAGTCCCCATGTTGCAGATGGTCAGGTCCAATATGTATTCCCCCTTTTGGCTGTGGTGATTGGACCTGCCATAGCACATGGATTCACAAATTGTAGTGGCTGTAGGGTGATGTTGTTGAGGCCTGAGTAGTTCCCCCACTCAATATACCTGTACCTGAAGTTAACCACTGTAATGGTGTATGTGAACACCTTCGTATCCTACACTGTTCCCAGGGAAGCAAAGTGTGGTTCCTGGACATGGGAGGGGTGGTCTGAACTGGTTGTGTTGTGTGTTACAGGTCCTGTGGTCACGAAGCATGGTATAAAACATAACCTGGCAGTGCTGATGTGCATATGTGACCCTGAAGTAGGTGGCTGTTAATGCATATATATGCTATCCCCCTTACTGACAGATAGTAATAGATGTACATACCTCTTTATAAATAATGATGTCAGCACCCTATAAATACTGCAGGAGAAGAAAAGATACCCAGTAATTCGAATAGTGCGCTCCGCTAATGTGTTTCTCTCAAGTGTCATAACATAGTTAGATAGGGGTTTCAATCCTGCAAATCTTCAGTGTGTGTGTGTGTGTGTGTGCAATTCTGTGTGAAATAAAGGTCCCTTTTGGCAACTAGAAGAACACACTACATGATGTACATTCTTTCTAAACACTGATGATGTCAGCACCCTATAAGTATAGCAGGATAAACATAACGCTTAGTAATGCGAATAGCATGCTCTGCTAATGCATCTCTCTCAAGTGGAATAACATAGTTAGGTAGGGGTTTGAATCCTGCAAATGCTCAGTGTGTGTTTCAGCAAGGGGGGGTTAGTGTATGTGCAATTCTGTATGAAACAAATGTCCCTTTTGGCAACTATCAGAACACACTACATGATGCACATTCCTCTTTCTAAACACTGATGATGTCAGCACCCTATAAGTATAGCAGGAGAAGGGAAACCTCCCAGTAATGCAAATAGTGTACTCTGCTAATGCATCTCTCTTAAGTGTTCTAACATAGTTAGGTAGGGGTTTGAATCCTACAAATGCCATCTGTATTTTTTTTTGTCACACAGTTTGTCCATGTGTGTTGGGTGTTGCCCTTAATATTGTATGACATAGATTATATCAGTAATATCAATGCACACATGAGGTATGTGTGTGCCACATAGACATAGGTACCTGTGACCTTAAATAGTTCCCACGTGTGAAGCCTGCCTCATGTGAATACATGGAATTTGCATTACACAACTTTTTGACTGTGGTTGTCTGTGCAGGGGCTGTGGTTGGTATATGAATATACAGTGAGAGTAGTCTATGGTGTCATCTTACCAGTGAGGGATACACTTCTGGTCTGGAGCATATAGTCCACATGTTGGTGATGATCAGGTGCAGCATGTTTCCCCTCTTGTGGGAGTGGTAACAAGTTGTTCCATAGCATTTCAGTGCATGGATTCTAGGAACCTTTCACCTAGGGTGTTGGAGCTACAGTAATGCTCCCAGTCTATGTGTGGGTAAATGAAGCTGCCCAATATATTGTTGTTTGGAGACACCTGCAGATATTCATGTATTCTTAAGTAGGCCAAGTGGGTTACCTGGGTTTAGGAGGGTGGTCTGTAGCAGGCTATGAACTGGAAGTCAGTTTAACCCACTGTTAGTTGCACGTGGATAGTCTGTGATGTGTCACACTGTGGCAAGAACATGGGGGTGTGGGTATAGGTTCATAGGTTCATACTAGGTTATCTGCCCTAGGGCATTTATAAGCCAAGCCAGAGTGTGTTTGGCTTTCACCACCCATTTTAAATTAATGTTGCTATGCCCTTTTCTGAGGTTAGTATACTGTGCCTCTGTCTAACATTGACACAGAAGTGATACCCGGGGTAAACCTACAATCCCCCATCCACTCATCAAGATTCCTCTTGAAGAGAGTCAATGAGGGACGCTGCCTAACCTGGACTGGGATTTTATTCCAGAGTGAAGGGATCCTCTGGGTTATGAATCTGTCTCTCCAGCATGTCCTATTTATGTCAGTGCTGAGGTTCAAGTCTCTCGAGCGCGTAGCTCAATGGGATTTGGATTTTCTGAGGTGCAGCATGTCCATTACTTCCGGGTTGGACATGGCATTATACGTCTGGCACAGATCGCCTCTGAGCAGGCGGTATGCCACTGAGTATGGAGTTTTGCTAACCGGGCAGCATATGGCATCTGTTTGAGCCCTTTGATCCCCTTGGTGAGGTACTTTTGCGGTCTTTCCACTTGCTGCAGGTGTCTGGTAAGGTACATCCCAAAAGGGGCATTGTACTCAATTATGGGCCTGATGAGGGATGAGTAAAGAGGCACGATGACCTCCCCTGATCTAGATGTGAATCCCATCATGATTAGGTGGGCTATATAAAATGTTTTTCTAATCACTTTGGCCACGCGGTTGTCAAATGAGAGATTGCTATCAACTTCAGTCACCATGTCCCTAATTACTTCTTCCGTACTTAATGGATTACCATCTATGTGGTAATTTGTGGCCACTTTGTTTTTGCCAAAGGGGATGACTATACACTTTGTGGCATTCAGCTTGAGGCCATGGCTCTGGCACCAGTTGTCTGTTTCTATGAGGCCCTTTTGGAGGATGGTTGTGTCAGCTGGATAGTCGATTATAGCGCCCAGTTTGCAGTCATCTGCGAACTTGGTCAGCCACAGTCCTTCCGTGTTGGCCTGTGCCTCCGAGAAGTATATACTGAACAGGAGAGGTCCCAGGACTGAGCCTTGTGGGACGCCACTTGTAACTGGTTTGGAGTCTGACATGGCTCCAGCAATTCTAACCATGTGGGTTCTGTCCTTGAGCCAGTTTGCAACCCATCTAGTGACATAGGGGGTTATATTTAAGCTGGTGAGCTTATCTATAATGCCCAAGTGGGGTATTGTATCGAAGGCTTTTGCGAGGTCCAGGTAGGCTGTGTGGACCACCTTCCCCTCGTCAATGGCCTTGGTGAATATTTCAAAGAAATCAACCAGGTTTAAGAGGCAGGATCTGCCCTTAAAGCCAAACTGGGTAGGATCCAGTGTCTGTAGGTCCCCAATATCTTTATGTATGAGGTCCATGATGATCCTTTCCATAGCTTTGCAGACCAAGCTAGTCAGGCTTATGGGGCGATAGTTTACAGGATCCATTGAGACACCACCTTTGTGTAGAGGGAACACTGTTGCTGTATGCCACTCTTTGGGTACATATCTTGTGGTAAGGCTGAGATTGAACAGTAGTTTTATGTTTGGGTTTAACTCATCTTGGAGTTCATGTAGGACGCAGCCCAGGACACCGTCTGGTCCCATTGATGCTGTGTTATTTGCTTTGGGGAGGGCGGCTCTTACCTGAGCATCTGAGATGTCAGGGGGGCAGCACTCTGCTGGGATAGATATTTGCCCTTCTGGTGGGGGGGGAGTTTGCACTGAAGCTGTCAGCTAGGATGTTGGCAATGTCTGTGGGTTCAATGTAGTTTTTTGTCATTTTGGACTAATTCTGAGCATATCTGGGAATTCCCACCCAGGTTCCTAACATAACTAAAGAAAGCCTTGTGATTATCCTTAGTGTCCTGTGCAATTCTTCTCTCGAAGCTGGCCTTAGATGATTTTATGAGTGCCCATAGTATTTTGCTAACACTGATCAGAGATGCCTCCCCTTTTTGGGATTTTGCTCTATCATGTAGTAGCTTCCTCCTTCTATTGTATAGTTTGTTTATGGCTGTGGTCCACCAGACAGGACGTCTGCATTTGGAGGATTGGGTCTTGTTTTTATTTGGGATTGCATGATCCATGCATTCCTGAAGGTGTTCATAAAATGCGTTTATAAAGGATTATGTGGTCTGGGCTGTATTTTCCACAGGCCCGGGGGCTTTGAAGGATTCCACCTCAGTTTTGAGGGGTGTGCAATTTGCTGTAGAGAAGTTTTACACTGTGGTTTTGTGGGCAGGGGGTGGGGTTGGGATGTGAATATCCAGTGAGATTAGTTTATGGTCTGATCTTATCAGTGAGGGGTACACTTCTGGTCTGGAGCATAGAGTCCCCATGTTGGTGATGATCAGGTCCTGTATGTTTCCCCTCTTGTGGGAGTGGTAACAAGTTGTTCCATAGCATTTGAGTGTATAAATGCTAGGAACCTTTGAGCTAGGGTGTTGGAGCTAGAGTAATGCTCCCAGTCTATGTTTGGGTAGTTGAAGTCCACCAATATAATGGTGTTTGGAGAGACCTTCATATTTCCAGTGTTCTCAGGAAGGCCAAGTGGGGTTCCTGGGTTTGGGAGGGTGGTGTGTGGCAGGCTATAAACTGGAAGGCAGTTTTACCCACTGTAAGTTGCACATGGATAGTCTCTGATGTTTCGTGCTGTGCCACCAACCTGGAGGTGTGTGTATCTTTGACGAATATTGATACTCCCCCTCCTGTTCTGGTTCGGTGCAAGTTTTGGGGCCGACAAGCATGGTATGAGGTATAACCTGACAGTGCTGGGGTGCTCTCAGGAGCCTTGAACCAGGATTCTGTTACTGCACAGATATTGATGTTCTCCATGCTAAGGACAGTTTCCAGTGCATGCATCTTGAGGTTTACACTGCTGGCATTGAGTAGCATTACTATTAGTTTCTTATCCTTTGTGATACCTGTGGAGGTGGTTTTGTCTTTTGAGCCTTGCCTAAAAAAGGCACAATGGGGGTAGCAAGAGCCTTTGCTAATATCCGAAAGCCCAGGGGTGACAGGTGCAAGCCATCCCTAGCAAAGCATTGTGGCTTGTCGAGCATGTCATCCCAGGCTGACACGCATTGGATCCCCTTTGAATGACACCGAAACTTAAGCCAATTCTTGAAATTGATCATCTTGTCTTCATATTGTGGCATCATTCTTGGTGAGGGTAAGATGCTACTCAAGGTCAGGGTCATACCAGCCTGGGCCACATGCTCAGAGAGCTCCTCTACGTCTCTTATCATGTAGTCCAGGGAGGTACGTAACAGGTCATTCACACTGGCATGGACAATGACTGAGTCATACTTGTACTTGCCTTGGAGTGACCTGAGCACCTGTGTTATGTGGCGGATCATAGCGCCCGACAGGCATCTCACCGTGACCTTCTCCTTGTTCAGCCTGGTGAGTTCGACGTCAGTGTGCCTGATGATAGAGTCACCTATTAAAAGTATATCAGGTGTGTTGTTTAGCCTTAAGGGCTGTGACTGTTCGGCACACTGGCTTTGTGAGCTATATGTTGCACGTGTTCTGTTCTGGGGTAGCGGTTGCTTGGGTTTCTGCTTTGGAGGTCTCTGCTGCTTAGGCAGATTTTTATTTAGAGCCTCCAAGTATGTTTTTGTGTGTTTATGTGTTTGGTTTGCTGTCATGGTAGGTCTATGTGAGACTGGAATAGTAGTGACTGTGGTTTCCCTCTCCTCCTGACAGGTTTCACCAGTACTGAGTTGAGAGAGCTTAGCCTCCAGTTTGGCTATATGGTTACATCTCTCACATGTGTTGGAATTTGTTGGGGGGGAGGAGAGGGTTGTCTGTGTACATGAGGCAGTTGTAACATTGCCTCAAGATTCCCAGATTCACCAGCTGGACCAGAGAGGAGATTGACAACTGACCTTTGGACATGCTAGAATAGTATTGGGAATTCCTTTATAATTGACAACAAAAAGGGCCAATGGGGAACAAGGTACTCAAGAGGAGTTTGTGAGGGTGTAGTGCTTTTAATTTGTTAGTGCTGGTGTATATAATTGCTTTAGTGAGCAAGTGCTAGGTAACTTAAATGCAATGTGTTACAGGTAACTTAAATGCATAAATGACAAACAGTAACTTTCTTTCAAGTGAAATAAGGAAATAAGTACAGTAAGCAATGCAGATGTCACTAGGGATCCACAGAAGCGCTGAAAAGCCACGTTTTAGGTGGAATTAGCATTTCAGGGACATAACAAGCAAACAAGCATACAAACAAAGCTACATTCAGCAGGCCTGGATCTAGTCTATGCTACAGCAAATGAGGTGTACCAATTTCAGTAAGAAACAGTTCAAATATGCAGGCACTATAAGTCTTTAGCCAGAAATTCCCAGCTCAGACGGGCAGAATCCAGCCTCTCCTCCCACAAGAGTGCAGACCATGAACCTTCTTAATGTAAAATAACTGGCCTGAAGCCCAAGTGCTTAAACCAGAACTAATACACATTTAGAATAACAGACACTGAGCCCTCAATCAGCAGTTCCCAACTTAGAAGGATGTAAGCTACCTGTCCTGCCACCACAGTATCCTTGACATTTAATGAGACTCACCCTCCTGTCATAGTTAGTTCCGTGTTTTGGGGCTGTCAAGCATGGTATGAGGTGTAACCTGGTAGTGCTAGGGTGCACTTGGGAGTCTTGAACCTGTTGTCTATTACTGCACAGATATCAACATTCTCCATGCAGAGTAGAGTTTGGACTGCATGCATCTTGTGGTTTACATGTCCGGCATTGAGTATCATTACTTCCATTTTCTTATCCCCTCTGCTACCTATGTAGGTGGCCTTCTGTTTTCAGCCTTACCACCAGAATGCAAAGATGTGCAGACATTACACTAGTGTGTATGTTAACTGACACCTAATAATACTAATACTGTTTAAATGGGAGTATGTGCTTTCCTGTGGGACTTGTGGATTAACTGGTATACAGCAGTGGCTCTTGCAATTTGTTGCTATGGCTTCACTATTTGGCCTTTACATTCACTCCTTGATGGCCTGCTAGGTGTCTTTACTGGAATGTGTTGCTATGGCTTTCCTATTTTCCATTTACATTCACTCCTTGTAATGCTTGCTATATTTCTTTCAGCAGCAATTCCTTATATGTTTGGCGTGGTTTGGTGGTACTGCATGCAGTCTGGTCTGGCCAAGGTGGGGGCTTGACACCTACAAGGGTATTTTATTTTGCTGCTGAGCAGTAGTGGGGCCTTGTACTTTGTACTAACAGTTATGGATATCAGGCACATGCAGCGCTTGTAAACTGCTATACTGTCCTTATTTTATTAGTTGGCTACATCCTTTGATATTTCTGGGTTGTACTCCTACATGAGGGTGTGCTTGTGGAAGCTATTCTACAGCTATTCAAAGAGTGTGTGACAGCAGACAGAATGATATGCCTGTGAGTTTGTGACACTTGCAGGCCTCAGACACTCTCAGGTGTATCTTTTATCAGCCTCAGGGAATGGTACATATCAGTGGGATACACCCGTGATATATTTCAGATATTCTGCAGTTGTGACTGTGGGGTATTTTGAGCATATGTATTACTACACCATTTCTGACATGCAAGTAGTGCATACTTTAAGTAATTGACAGTTACCATTACATGGGATTCCACACCTTTCTGCCTAATGTTAGTACATTTCACAGGGAGTCAGTGGGGCACAGTTAACATTTGTTTTCAAATCAGGGACATCCCTGTAAATCAGTCACAGTTGCGAGGTCTGGCCTCTTACCTATTCAAATATGGCAGTGTTTATCCTGCTCTGATAGTGTGTGTGGTTTGCAAGGTGCTACTGTCACATTATTACTTACTAGCTATCTATGAGCATGGCTGTTTCTCTTCTCAAACTAATGTTATACAAATCCACAAGAATTGCCAGTAAAGATACAAGAAAAGCTTTGTGTAATAGCCTTCCTATATTC
This sequence comes from Protopterus annectens, assembly GCF_019279795.1. Lineage (NCBI taxonomy): Eukaryota > Metazoa > Chordata > Ceratodontiformes > Protopteridae > Protopterus > Protopterus annectens. Next base: position 1,581,631,939 of record NC_056741.1, on the reverse strand, counting down.
CCTTTACATTCAGTCCTACTATTTCATGATATATTGCTTTCGGCACAAAATTCTTATATATCAGTCATGGCTTAGTGGTAAGTCATGCAGACTAGTGTTTTCAAGGTCCTGGGTTCAAGACTGACAGATAAATTTTATTTTGCTGCTGAGCAGACTACAGGCCTTGTCATTCAGAGTGACTAAGGCACTTTTAAGCAGTTGTAAGTGGGTTAGCGCTGGTTTGCGTGGAGCTCACGCATGCACACTGTCGCTTAGCTTCTCACACACACGCTTAGCTAAGCGCACAGAAGTGCACACCTGCTTACAACTGCTTAAAAGTGCTTACTCTCGCGCACACCCATGCTAATTTCTTTGAAAGAAAAGAAAATGGGGAGATAGGAAAGTGGTGAAAAAGGGGGCACAAAGAGGGTAGGACAGTAGGAAAACAAGCTCGGGATTTGCAGGAAGGATGTAGGAAAGGCCCATAGCTGCCCATTTCTTTATCATCAACAGCTGTGCGTATGTCTGTAATTTGGTGTGACATTTGAAACCTTCCACCCCTGAGAGAGGGGTGAGGACAACAAAATATGTTGTACAGCCAGTTGTAATTATCAGTTCACATGTCCAGCAGACATATCTGCAAAATGGGCAGCTATGTATGGGGTGTAATTTTTTTGCGAGAACAGAGTGCCCCTTTTTTTTTTTCAGGTGAGAGTGGAATGTGAGGTACAGGAAGTAGGTATATTTGGGGAGGTAGGTAGGGGAGGTTAACAGACAAGACAAACAAGATGCATACAGGGGCGGAGTATGACACATGTGGGGGGAAACACAATTGACGGGGATGGATGTTTGGATATCGCGAGCCCATGAGCCCACAGATGGCAACAGTGGAACTGAGATCCCACCCATGGGCAGTTGCCACTGCGCCTTCACTGCCCAGGACAGGGTTGTGCTGGTGGCTGAGTAGGAAGGGCAGCAGGCACACCCGTGAGTTGCGCCACCCGTGCCTCAAGATGGCATAGGGGATCAAGCACAGAATGCCTGATCTCGCTACGCACCACAGACCGGACACTTTGGAGGGTGAGTGGACAGTCTCCTCCAGCCACACTTGCAGAGGGGGGGATGAGCCCCATCCCCTGTAGCGCTTCCACCCGAAGGTGGCACAGGGCCACTGGAGGAGGTTCCGGCCTGGGCACTAGTGCCAGGTGCACTCGCCAGCTGAGGTGGGAGAGGTGGGTCCACTGGAACCCGCCTTCCCTGTTGTCCTATGTTTAGCAATATTTTACGACATTTTGGGTTAGTAACAAACAATAACATTCAAAATTAGTTGTAACAGCATGCATCAGTATTCCCATTAACCAAACACCCATGAATTCCAAACATTGAACAGCAAGCATAACACATGCATATTTTGAACAACAGTACACAATCCAACAGCATGCAGGTTTGATTGATGGCAACAGGCCATCAGGTTTGGATATGTGAACAGGGCACATGCATCAACGTACGTGCAAATATGTTTGAACCAACAGGACAAATGTCCATAGGAATTAACTGTGAATACACATACCTAGTTTGTTGTGGAATGGCATTATTTGTAAATATAGGGTAGGGTGAAGAAATATTTCATTAACAACTTCAACTACCTATACATATGCTGTACATCTCTAGTAGCTGCAGATATATATACCCTACAGGTCTTAGTACAGTTTCCTATATGTAACCTTAGGAATGTTGGTAATGGGACTGTTACTGCTACATTAATATACATTGCATTTTTATTCATACACGTTCATATCTGGCTGTGTTCAGGTACAGCATCCTGCTACATTTGATTTATATGGCTCTAGACAACTGTGGATGTTCATTATTTCATACAACCATACTATCTCCATATTGCAAGGGCACAGCAACATATCCAAATTTTGGGACAGACACATTCCAGCTTCAGAACTTTATTACAAACATTTCACTGTTTGGTTGTGGCTGTCTCATTCATTTCGTTATGTACTGACTTCAGTATACTTTATTCAAGAGTTATAACAGCTTTCTTGGTAGATTCATACCTCTTTCTCACACTCTCACTTGTTTTATTTTTACAATTCAAGATGGTACTTAATTCTAGGCGTTATTAACATGTCATACTTGGTTACAACAATCCTTTCCAACAGACTCACTTGTTTCATATGCCAGATTTTAAAAGGGGATGTATTTGACACATGTCTATTGTCTTTAGCTTGTTTACCACTAATTTTCAGGCTGCAGCAGGTTATCTGATATTACAATACATGTGGGAAATCTCTATTTCAGACTTGTTTAATTTTTATTTCTGGATTACAGGCTGCATCACTTATCTAATCATACAGTACTAGCAGAATCTTTCTTCTAGTGTTATTTGAACTTTATTAATATGTAACTACACTGAACACTTTTACAACCTGTCTCACTTATATTGTATAACAATTACAGGAAAATGATTACTAACCTGCCTGGTGGCGCAACCGCTCCAGCCTATCACCATAGGCTCGCCGATTCGTGGAACGCACACCTGCAGCTGTAATATAAATGAAGTAATATTGGAACATACATCTCCATAATATCAGCTAGGATAATTTCTTACATACGTAATTACATGAATACTTACTCAGTAGTGGGGCGTTGGGCATTTGCCGGGCCTCCTGGATCCAACGGTTCAGTTGGTCCTGCTTTCGTCTCTTCAGGTCTGCATGGTGGTGACGGACCTGTTCACCAGTCCTTGGTATACCTGTGGCACTGGTGAGATCATGTGCCAACCGGTTCCATGCCTCTGCCTTGTACTCTCCCCACAGAACCTGGCCCTGCATGAGTTGAGCCTCATGATCATGGACTAGGAGCCAAACCATATATTTGGACTCCTCAACACCCCACCTCTGTGCTCGGAAGCGACTGCCCTCTCCTACACCTGCCATCCTGACTGCAAATAGGTTCCACAATCAGTTATGCTGTGTATTCCCGCCTATGGGGCTAATATATGCTGTTTTTACCGCACTTATCTGTGATTGGCCATTTTGGAATTGTATCAGCTTAAAAAAACCTGCTTTGTCATGCTTCTATTTCCATTCATTCCTATATATATGCTAATACTGCATTGTTCAATACAGCTGTCATGGCTTAGTGGTTCAGTGTATTGACTATGATGCACAGTATCCTGGGTTCGAGCCTGGGCATAGCTTTTTTTTATTTTACTACTGTCTAGACAGGCTAGGAGGTGTGTCTATGTAAAGGTGGCTTTGATAGAGGTTGCTCAACGTTGCCCGCCGGTAAGTCGGTTGGCTCGCTGCGCAGCTCCTTGCAAATGGGT
>NC_056741.1:1581593620-1581621120 GCF_019279795.1 Protopterus annectens | reverse complement strand
ACAGGTAGAATGTTAAACTCTGGACTAACTCTGTCCATGTGCTACATCTGATCTTTGAACAGCACCATAGCAATACTAGTCACCAGTCAGCCAAGCCTAAACCCAGGCCAGCAATCAAACATGCGTATGTGTGAGGACTATAAGCGTAGGAGTTATGAATAACCTTGGAGTGAGTAGACTTGCAGCACGGGTCCAGAGCAGTAGGAAACAGGGAATGTCCTAACTGTAGTACTGTGGTTTTCCCAGCAGGAGACTGGATGCCTGCTGTGTAAGGGAAGCGATGAGGCATATGTCAGAGTAGCTATGAACCATGGATATACATATAAATGAGCCAGAACACCAATAGTCTAGTGGTTACAGCATCCGCCCAACTTAAAAGGCATTCCTGGTCCAAGTACGACTATAGCACATATTAATTGTGTAATGAATGCCTCTGTGCTGTAAAGCCAACATTTATACATGTAAAGGTGACCGCGTTCGCATGGCTCCGTTAACCGGATTTCATCAAAGTGGTACTGTCATAGGGAATAAGGCACATGTAATCCTAAAGACATGCCTGTAAACATATGTAACTCAGAATAAGTAGATGCAAGTGGGCCTGCATGGGTGTACGCAGCTATTAGCATAGCAAATGTATGTTGTCTTCTACAGCTGTGACTTTCATATATATATAGTTAGATAGATGTGTGTATAGATAAATATCCACAGACATAACAGAAATATGCAATTATATATCTACATATTTATCAATATATACACATAAATATATATATATATATTTATATATATATATATATATATATATATATATATATATATGTATACACACACACACACACACACACACACACACACATATATATATATATATATATATATATATATATATATACATTTTTATATATATATATATATATATATATATATATATATATGTAGATATAGATATATAGATATGTTAGGAATGCTGACAAACGAAAGCAAACCTAAGGGATGTGAAGGGAATCCAGAGCAAGTTAGGAATTATGAAGTGCTCGCAGCGTATGTCACATAAAGCTGCACAAGTGTGAGTAGAGCACCGCTCTCCACACCAGAGGCAGGGTTATACCAGTGACCATAACATCGTTAAAGTGCTACATCAACATTGTAAACAGATGGAATTTAGGACATGTTGTGGCCACCTACACTTGTAACCCGCAAATTGTTCGTACTCCATAACAGCAGGAAAGGCATGTATGTGCAAATATGAATGGATGGTGAACCTGTGAATACACGAGGTGGTACAAAATGTGTGTAGGGCCCCGACGCTCATGAGAGGGCAATGTGTAAAGGTGTGTCATGGCTGCAATATCAGGTGTATAATGGCTGTTATGCATGTAAACTCAACACGGGTGTGCAGGAGAAACTATTGATATGCGAGTATGGACACAGGAGTGATAGGGTATGTTGTGCCGGGTGCAATGGAGCAGCCCGTGGAGGTCAGCTAGTACGTAGGTTCGATTCCTAGATAGAGCATTGTTTGCGTGGAGACATGCGTGAATGGGTGTATCGTTGTCGGACATTGTGCGTCAAGACTGGCAGCCCGGCACGTAAAACCTATACGCCACACGTGATCAGAATGGAGTTCTGTTGTGACAACCCCAAACCGGGAAAAGCAGAAAGACACAACTACATAAAGACAACAATTTGTCGACGTACAGTCACAGTAACACAAACACACATCCTATCAACAGTAATAATATGAATGTGTACAGAAACAAACAGGAAAAATAGGCTGCACATATGAGGAATATTTCGAATGACACTATCACAACCCAGTTAGCAGCGGCACCCCAGACATGAAAAACGAGCGGCATCTGTCTGCTGTATAAGGATAACATGCAATATACTGAGCACAAGTTCACCGGAGTGAAGTGTCGGTGTCAGAATGACTAAGGCAATAGAATGCTGTTGAAGCAGGGATAAAATCAATACACATGTGTAAGTGTCCATGTCTGGGAAATGTATAGGTTAACGGACACACAGATGTATATATAGATAAAAACGTATATATACACATAACTATATTAATTTACATAAACATATATATCCATACGGATATATATGTGTGTGTATATATATATATATATATATATATATATATATATATATACATATATATACATATATATACATATATTTATTTATTTATATATATATACACACACAAGGATATACTACGGATATATATAGATAGATATATATACACAAACAACAGGTAGTGATATATACACATAAACACAAAACAAACTATATGTCAGTGTAGATATACACATTCACATAAATAGGTTACTTCACAGCAATTAGGGGTAACATATTTACAACCCAGGCATTTGTGACTGGGACCTCCAATAAAGAAATGTTGTACCCCCCACATTGCCCAGCTAGGCCGGACAGACATACAGACAGGCAATACAGAGCAATACACTGCCGCTGTCCAAAACACCGGTAGGAAAGGACCAGTGGGAGAGTTCTGCAAGGTCTACACTTTAAACATGGATAACGGTGTCCCTTGCGGGACACCAAAAATTCAGGGTATGAAAGAATCTGCTGACATTATTATGAGCAGGATGTAGGTGTACGTGGAACAGTAGGTTGTGCAAGTGTGATAATACATGGGTTGACAAAACGTACGACATGTGTCCCGAGATGGGGAGAGTGGGCAATGTGTAGGGGTGTGCTCATACCCCAGCTGCGCTTGCAGTAAGTATTTGTCATGACTGCTGTAGAGGGGTGCCAGTTAGGTGGACCATGGGTATGCATTAATGGGCTTAAGTGGGCAGGTGCTGGTTGGCAGAGATGTAGTAGGCCCGCCCAGTGGAAGTCAAGTCATTAATATTCCTATGTGGGCATAGCATATGCCTACACCTCCCATACCTGAAGAGCACATCTACCGGATAGTTTGTAAACCATTGGGGAATACATAGAGACCTACACAGTGCCATGTACCCGATTAGCATGGATGTCCATAGTTATGTATCAGAATGTAACAAGGTCCAACTAAACACTGCCAGAACTACTGATATAAGGTGAACAGGTGGCAGAATACATGTAATGACAGATGACAGCATGTATGAGTCATAAGCGGCATGTACCTCGACAAACGTGAATGAATACATATGTTCTGTGACTATCAATGTGTCTGGTTAATAGAACCAATCATCTAAATGTGTCCCGCAGGGTGTTATGCATTGTTCCTGATACAGTGTTCATTCACACCCATTGGTGTGTGAGTTCTGCTACTGACGGAAAGTGCATAAGTTGCTGACCTCCTCAGGCAGATGATAGCATAATAGAAGAGGTTAAACACCCATACGCCTGCGAGGGACACACCCGTCTGGGAAGTTGTGTCTTGCAAAACGACAGTTATGGCACATGGCCTGTGCATACCTCTCAACTGTCCCTGATTTTCAGGGACGTCCCTGATTTTGACTCAAATGTTAACTCTGTCCCTCTTAATCCCTCCTAAAACTAATGATTTTTGGAGGAAAGGTGGTGAATTACACTTAATGAATAATGACAATAATTAAGAGTTATAAACTTCTTTTACTTCAGAAAATGTGTATTAATTCATAGGCTCTGATTCTGTCAATGTTTCAAGTTAATAGCACTAATATTTTAAAAGTGTCAATTGGTTGAGAGGTCTGGGCCTGTGAGTTCGGGAATGGAGGCTATATAGTGTGTGCAGTGATGTCAGACATCAATTTGTTGTATCAGTAACAGCTACATGTAATAAGAAACAGTATTATCAATTATAATGCTACATGAATAACCTTAACGTATGCAAACCGTGGAGGTCATCCATGTACTACTGGCTGTGGGTCAGACCTCTCAATCAATTGGGGACAAATTTCAACAGAATCACGGACAAGTCAAGAAAACACAAGGACAATCAGGGACACATTTAAAATATTAGAGCTATTAACTGGAAACATTGACAGAATCAGAGCATATGAATTGATACACATTTTCTGAAGTAAAAGAAGTTTGTAACTCTTAATTATTGTCATTATTCATGAAGTGTAATTCACCACCTTTCCTCCAAATGTCACTAGTTTTATGAGGGATTAAGAGGGACAGAGTTAAAATTTGAGTCAAAATCAGGGACAGCCCTGAAAATCAGGGACAGTTGAGAGGTATGCTGTGGGTATGTGTTGCCTTGACACATGTGATAGCTCTACATATAGGGTCTATAGGACCGCCACCAGTCTGAACCACCAAAGTGAAACCTGCTCTGTAGAACTGTCAGACGTACCAGGGCAGAACATACTTACAGCCATGCATAGTACAGAAATACACATATCGGAGCAAATCAAAGCGTAGTCTAGCAGCAGTATAGTTGCTTATGCTACTACATATGACATATCGACGTCTCAGGTATACAAGACCTGTAACAAGCAACCAGTACAGACACCTACAACATGAGAAGGTACCCTAATCAGGACAGTTGCAATGGCTAGAGTATTGTCTATACCACTCAACTGTCCCTGAATGCCAGGTACATCCCTGAGTTTGACTGAAAGTCTAGCTGTGTCCTTCTTAATCCTTCCTAAATGTAGTGGCTGTTGAAGGAAAGGTGGTGAATTACACTTACTGACTAATGACAATAAGTAAGAGTTATAAACAACTGTTACTACAGAATATGTGTATTATGTCATATGCTCTGATTCTGTCAATGTGTCAAGTTAATAGCACTACTTTTGTAAAAGTGTCCTGTTTTTCATGACCTGTCCCTGAGTCTGCAGAAATGCGTCCCTGATTGGTGGAGAGTTCTGGTATTTTCACATGTGATGTGTGATGAGGGACTGTCCCATGCAAAGTGGGAAAGGTGTCACTCCTACAGTCTCCCGTCGTGCAATCTGAAAGGTGGTCAACGTGCAGTTGGTATGCGGTAGCATGACTCGGCAGACAGCTGTGTTAACAAACTCAAGTCACATGTCAGCATTGCAGAGTATCGGTTCCCATGTATCAGGCAGATGGGAGCAGATCATATGAGGAACATGCATATAATATGAGTACGTCACTGGACAGGCCACTGAGTCCGTACAGTCGAATGGCTGCCGTCACAAAATGGTTACACATACCCGATAATGTAGTCATGTAGTCTGATGTAATACACATCACAAGAGATCGCACACACCTAGCGCGAGTGACAAATGTAAGCAGAAATGTTGGAGAGCGAGCGGCTGTAAGCGTGTTTGTCTAGCAGTATGCCAGTAGTGCCCTGTCAAAGAAATGTGGAGTGTAAACATGTATAAGGTGCTGTGACCAGAGGTCAGCAGTGCTTAACACTGTGCAAACCCACGCACAACAGCTCCCACCTGCTGGACTGTGCCTTACCCGGTTTGTATCCAAAGGCGTCGGCCTGTCTGCAAACAAAGAACTGCCCTATACACGTGATGGTAGAAGTACCCTGCGCACATAGCTCATGTGAATTAACAATAGACCATGGCATATGTACAAACAATAGACCGCAAACACCATACAGTGCAGACATCCAACAGTATAGCAATGTACTGGCAGATATGTCCGGACCACTGGTGTGTGCATGCCTGGCTGTCCTGTGTTTCAGTGTGTGAGTATGCCCAGTATGACTGTTACACATGTTGTAGACTGACAATACTGTCATGTGTGTGAGCATGCAAAGTATGGTCAACTGTATTGCATGTGTCACATGTCCAGATAGTTAGTACTTTGTTGCTGCCCCTCTGTTCTACACAGACAGGTGACATGCTGTGTCTGCAGGGTAGCTAATGGTCATGTGGCATTGATAGTTGCTACATGTCTGTATAGTGTGGGGGGACATGGAACCACAATCACAGTCCTACACAGCACCGTGGGTGGTGCACATGACTCTCACATGTGTAGGTGTGACGGGGGGCACAGCCAACAGTTGTACACATCTGCTGCTACTGTACTGGTCTTCCGGGTACTCCATGTCAGTGTGTGGACCTACCTAAATTGCTGGTTGGAGGGATACCAGGGTATGTCAGTTCCCAGCATTAATTACCAGCACAGTGGTGTTGGACATCCTATTACACATCCTACATCAAACAGCCTGACCTGCTGTCATCTGTGTGTGTCATAGGGGGTTGGGGTCAGCCATTGGGCATATCCATAGGCCATTGTATATCATTTGTCTGTATTGGTCCACATCTGTCTAGCTGCATGGAACGTGTGTGGGCTGTATGGACACACATGATGGTCAGCCCATAATCTGCAGTGGGTTAGGACACCCTGTGTACTACAGCCTACCATTGTGATCCCTGTATGTGCTACAGAGGTCATGGTGCCACTATGGATGTGTATTGTCTGCTGCCCTAACATTTGGCCACCACAGTCACTAGTATGTTCACATACATACCCGAGCAATGGGTAAGTACACATTCTAATACAACTGCCACTTGTTAGGTCAGTAGACATATCCTGGTTGTGTTACAGACTGGAGGACGGTGCTGGAGTGCTGCCTATGTCGGATGCACACAGTGCACCTCCCATACATGGCCGAGCACAGGTACTGTCATGTTTGGCATCCATTGTATTGTGTGCTGGTCAGAGAGGGGAAATCTGTGGGTACCTACTGTGTCAGTGCATATGCCTTGTGGTGCCTCTTTGCCAAGGGCAGGTCATACTGTGCACGGGCTGTCGCCGACTTTGCCCTACTCAGGTAGTTCCTTCACCAAGTCACACTGTGCCTGTACAGGCCTTGGCAGTGGTGTTGGGCTGTGTGGCCCTGCCCCATTCTGTTCCTGCTGCAACTGTTACTGCAGGATAACATTGTGTAGCATAGCAAATGACATAACAACATGTATGCATGTAGCTTGTGAATACTGCACAGCCTCAACAGATGTGTCCGGATACCAGAACTGTGAACCGAGCATCCCAAACACATGCACATGTATATGTCTTGCCTGTGCATCCGCCTCAGTATGGTGTGACTGTTCAGGTGTGTGTGCATTGCTGTTGTGTGTTATAAGCCACTACACCAGTGTTTACCTAGCATCCCCCACTAGGAGACTGTAGGGGATGTCCACATAGGCACTGGTGTGCTACAGCTGTGTCAGATGCCATATATCGGACACATCACAGCTTCCAGGGCAAACAGCACACACATTCAATCTCATGCCATGGCCATCGCATAGGGCCCAGCTGTTGGAGGGTATGCCCCTGCACTGACTGTAGGCCCTACCCTGCTCCCCGGGTGGTGCTAGGTGTGCAGGCTATAGCACCCAGTACCCCAGGGTACTCATCCATGTGGTTGAACAGATTCATATTGCTGGTCCACTAATCACGTGTGTGGAGGACCTGTACATGCTCACGAGCATGTGTTGACATGGCATCTGTGAACTGGTGCAATACTCTGGATGCAGATGCCTGTGAGATACCCATGATATCCCCAGTTGTGCTGTGTGAGGTACCTGTGGCTAGTACACCTAGGCCAACACATCCCATGGTATCCACTGTGATGCGTTCCCCTCGGCCTGTTTGATGTGTTAGGCACAGGTCAACAAGCTGCTGTAGGAGGTCTCTGTCCAGCCCATAGAGTTCCAACATCCCCAGCCCATGTAGACCCTGGTAAGTCATCCCTGGTCTATAAAGTCTTATGTCACCCCAGTAAGGGTTGTTCGGCAGCATACACATCCGCACTGCCCCAGCCTCCTGCACATGTTGGTATATGTTGACTGCTACAGCCCATGTCATTTGGTTGGACTGTGTTGTGAAATGTCCCTGCAGGTATACACCGGTGGTGTAGAGTGTGGACGAAACATGTGTGTATGCTGCTTGCTCGCATTAATGTACTGTTCATGTGCGGGCTGGCCATGTCATCAGCTGATTGCGCTGATCAACACCTGTTTGTGCAGCCTGTACACTCTGACTACCCCACCACTGCTGTCATCCCTCCCAAAGTCACCAGGTAGGTATAGATACACCACTAGCTTAGGTTTGCTAAGGCAGGAGCAGTCCCGAGGCACAGTTCTGCAATGTATGTACAGTATGCCTGACCCCCCTCCCATGCTGTCAACTATATGCGAGACCTGCACCTGGCTGACTACACACATACACTCCAGTGACCAGCAGCACACCATGATGATAAATGTGATACACCGTAGTCAACCTCATCTGCATAGTATAGTCTTCTAATGAATAGTTATATGATCCATACCGAACCTCCAACATATTAACCACTGCTCAGTGTCGCTCAGATCCACACACAACTGGCAACAGGTGCCTTACCATCACCATATTCGATGTCCCATGGTCTTCCCAGCAACAAAATAACCGGTGTCTACACTACTACAACCCGTGGCCCTGCACACCACAGACGATGTGCAATAACACCACGCCATGGCAGATATACATAGATCCCAGGTTATCACGTACAGATCATCCAGCACAAATAGTCAATAGTGCTGATGTCCCCAGACATATGTTCACATCTATGTCCACCTCTACATCTACATATATCACATATATTATTTGTAGACATATATACATGGACATATATATATGTATATATACATACACACATATACATGTACACACATATGTAGATATGGCATTTATATCACAAGAGCAAACCACATGACAGCAATGCATTAGACAGGAATGGAAAGGAAACTACATGTGCCACCTGCATCATGTAGTGTTGTTAATATCAAGGCACGTGTGTTATGTTGCATCACACAGGTCAGACCGTAGCAAGGGTAAGAATAGGGCTGCTGACAGTTACTCACCAGACCTATTGGTGACTGTATGTGTTGACAACCCAGTGCACAATATGCAGGCTGTGGACACTAAATAGGTCAGCAACAAAACAAACTGGACACATCCTGCAGCTAGCCACCCACAGATACCAACACATACTCTATAACTGCCAAACACACACCTGCCATGCCCTGGAATCGTGCATCTACCTGTCTAGTCATCAACACTACAGCAGTATGCAGTAACAGAATGCGCTACTGAGTTCTGGCATCACCGCACTCCCACAGGCATACTTCTAGGTGGATGACATCATCCGCAAAGGCAAAGACGCCGATAGGGAATGTATGTGGTGTGAGCCATCTAAAAGCATTACTGTGTCCCCAGGCAGCTGGAAACACACACACACACACACACAGAGGCACACACTTGGCAGGGCTGGGAGTCGAACATACACCTAACTACCTTATCACACTACAGCATTACGCAGTTACAGAACACGCTACCGAAATTACTGACCACAGCACTCCCAGAGGCATACTTCTAGGTGGATGACATCATCCGCAAAGGCAAGGACGCCGATAGGGACTGTATAGAGAGTGAGCAGTCTGAAAGCATATTACTGTCCCAAGGCAGATGTAGACAAATACACGGCAGTGGTGTGATCGGAGCAAGTACATATCTACGGAGCACTACAACAACACTACATAGATACGGGATGCGCCACAGACAGTACACCCTTCAAGACAGTCAACCAGTGTGTTCAATGTAGGCATCCATCGTGACGGGGAAAATGGACATCTGTTGCCTGGATGACCACCATCGCTATACAGGATGTCAATGGCCATGCCCATACACAGAGGCACCTCACCGACACAAGGTGTTACTGGGCATGCCCACACACTTAGTATCACACGTCCATTTGGAATGTACTGTGTGTCCATCCACACAATGGCATACTGGGCATGCTCACACACTTAGCAGTTGCAAAGGGTGGTCTTGCATGCACACGGATTCTAAACACAGAAGGTCGCAGTTTGGAATGTATTGTGTATCCATCTACAAAACGGCATACTGGGCATGCTCACACACTTAGCAGTTGCAAAGGGCCGTCTTGCATGCACACGGATTCTAAACACGGAAGGTCACAGTTTGGAATGTATTGTGTGTCCATCTACACAACGGCGTACTGGGCATGCTCACACACTTAGCAGTTGCAAAGGGCCATCTTGCATGCACACGGATTCTAAACATGGAAGGGCACAGTTTGGAATGTACTGCGTGTCCATCTACACAATGGCGTACTGGGCATGCTCACACACTTAGCAGTAGCAAAGGGCCGTCTTGCATGCACACGGATTCTAAATATGGAAGGGCGCAGTTTGGAATGTACTGTGTGTCCATCTACACAATGGCGTACTGGGCATGCTCACACACTTAGCAGTTGCAAAGGGCCATCTTGCATGCACACGGATTCTAAACACGGAAGGGCACAATATTCTGTTACTGTCCCCACGTACATGAAGGCCACTCACATGTACTGACCAGTACACACTCAGGAGCCATCACAGATGTTTCAGGTGCAGATCATAGAGGCACACACCGGAGTCTACAATGTAGCCCTCAGACATCATTATGTCGTTGGACCAGCAATACACAGCCATACATTACCACAACACTGTGTGACTCATGACCAGCGGACTGTACATAGGTCTATAGCAACTGTGCAGACTACACATGTACCGACAGGGTTCCATCATGTGTTATGCATTGCAATGATACAACTGTACATAACCAGGTCGGCTCTACACATACCAGGGGCCCTGGGTCTTACACAGCTGTGACAGATGACTGTCGCTGTACACCAAAGAACACACATGTTTGGATATGACATACATGTAATCACAGTGGATATGTGCATGGACCACACACACAACACATATGTACATAGCATAGCTTTTGCTGTCCTCCATGCATACAAGTGGCTACAGCAATCACACGCACACAAATGGAAGGTGGGTCCATGGCTGTTGAATGCTAACAGTACATGAGGTAGCAATGTTGACCAAGGACACATTCCCTCTGTACTAGTTACCCATGACACCCATCATATCATACAACAGTCCATGTGTTATGTATGTCATCACACATGTCCACCAATTGCAATGCATACAAACATGGCTACATGACAGGCATGTAGGACCAACACACATGTACAATTTGTAGTGTGCATGCACCTACCATGCATGTGCAATAGCTGATGTATGTAACTCATCTGTGCCCAACTACAACATGCAGTTGCAATGCAGCCCCATCATTGACACCTGAATATGGTGACATACTGACAGTACGGTAGGACATACATCAGATATGGATGGATGTGTGTACATAAAGTGGTGATCCACTTGTGCAGATGGATGTTTGCCGGGGACGGCTCACAGGTGTGTCACACGCCATCCTACCATTACATGTGCAAACAGTACGCTATGTTACTGTTACTTGATGGTGAAGACATAAAACCTACACAGCGGTCAGGTGTTACTGACTGTAAGTCACTTGACACCTGTAACACTTACATCCTCCCGTGTGCATATAGCAGCACAATTGCTGGATGTAGCGTTGGTACACATAATGCTGCCAATACTGCTGCATGTCTGTCAGACATATCATCATTTTGCAGGTGTATCATTCACAGTACTGCCATAGGTGTTTGCTTGTGTGACCATATATGTCACATATGGTAGGGAATACATCCCAATTGTTACACACCCCTGTACAATGTTGTAGAGATCTGTACATACTGCAGTGTGGAAAGCATGACATAGGCAGGGGTGGTGTGCATATCACACACATATCAGCTATCCATATGTGAATGACATTTGTGGTCTCCACAGTGTGTGTGTGTGTGTGTGTGTGTGTGTGTGTGTGTATGTATGTATGGCTGTCTGGTGCATGGAGTGAGGGTGTATGCTACCATACAGAACACACAGGATCCCTAACCCCTCATGGTGATGCAGTCTACTACCCTGTTGATGCCATCGGTCTCAGCCATACTGGCTACCTGTACATGTTCTTTCTCTGTGTCACATCGTGTGGGTGCACAGTACTGTGAGGGTGATGACCACATAGGCAGGGGTCCTCACCTCAACACTATGGGGTGTGCGTTGTAGTGTTGTTGACCCCGTGAGTGTGGGCATGTTCCTGTAATGTGACAGGGTATTACTGCTACACAGTGAGGCCTCATGCTATCAAGTGGCCTCTAATGTTAGCATCGGCCAGACCGCTGTGTACAATCCCTGCACCATGTCAACATACCTGTGATGTGACCTGGTATGGATGTCACGTCTCTAGCCACTGTAGCCCATTACACTGCCCACATGCTTCTGGATCAGTATATGTGTGGACATCTGTGGTATGTTAGCCTTTCCAACAGTCAGGTTGAGGCTACGTATAGCATGCTGATATTGCCATACGTGCCTGTGAGTACTCCACAGTTACACATGGGAGACTGCAAACACTGTTACCTGTAGGCACATGCAAGTAGACCATAAGAAGGGAACCAGGGCATCATTACCAACATGCTACTGCTGTTACCAAGACACATACTGTGAACATCTAACAATGCATGCTAAACCTGTACTACATGGTATGTTTGGTGCGTGTCAACAGTACACAACTAATGTAATATACATTTCTCTCACTATTCTTACACAAGTAATGTAATATACACTTCTCTCACTATTGTTACACAACTAATGTAATATACACTTCTCTCACTATTCTGTTCACCCTGTGCATCAGACCATTTGAGCATGTCCCTGTACCGATGGTGTGGATGACAGGGATGTGGCACAAGCTTCATCATATGCACAGGGTGATAATGTTTGCCAGGGGCATAGGCTGCACCAATGGCTGACATCATGTGTGTGGGTAAGGGCCGGTGATATGATTGGACATGTCTGTTCAGTATGCATGTGGGTGTTGTGGTGCCCTACAGATGTGTTTGCTGCGTGCGTGTATGTGTGCACACAGTTCTGCCTTTTGTGAGGCGTACACAGGGGTATTATTGACAGCTCCAGATTGTACAGACCAGGTTGTACAGCTCACTGTGTCCAGCCACATGAACGGTGTCTGCCAGAGGTTGCACGGGCACTACCAGGTGGAGGTACAGATTGGCTACTTTCCGACGACACATGTCCACTGGAACCGTGTCCCCACTGGGAATGTCCAGGGCCACATCCATATGCCCTGCTGTGTCCTTGTGTGGACAGCGCAGCACCAGATGCACTGCTACTGCTACCGGCACTATGGGAGGGGGCATGTGAGGTGGCACGCTTATGTTGACCTGCACTAGGTGGTGTAGCTGGCCTATGTCTTCATGGCTTATGCCTCACTCCTACCAGATGTTCCAGCACAGACAGCTCACGATCGCGGATTGCCATGCCACTGTCAAGGATTCCGACCATGTCACCCAATTGCCTGTCCAGAACATCAGCAATCTGCTGTTGAGCATTTGCCAATGCCTGGATGTTGTCGTTTAGGGTACGGATAGCAGCCCTCTGCAGCCTCTGCCTTTCTCTGTTCTGCCATTCAGGATGTGCCTGTGCCGCCATTACAGTCTGGAACATTTGTCTGGTGATACCAGCTGCTGCGCTCTGTCCTGTAGGTGCATGTCTGCCAGAGGTCCTCCTACGAGCAGCACCGGCCACATGCCAGTGTGGCACATCTG
Source organism: Protopterus annectens (assembly GCF_019279795.1). Taxonomy (NCBI): domain Eukaryota; kingdom Metazoa; phylum Chordata; order Ceratodontiformes; family Protopteridae; genus Protopterus; species Protopterus annectens. The sequence goes on along the minus strand of NC_056741.1, from coordinate 1,581,607,649 downwards.
CTGTCATTACACTGACACCATGGTGTGGAGACACACCTTCTGTAGCCATCACACGTTCCTGTTCCATGCTGACTGTCCTTCCTCTATGGCCTCTGGTGATGCGGTATGCATTGTCAGCAGAACTGTGTGCGGGGAAGAGGGGGACATAGCTGGGATGGCAACCATTGGCACAGATTCAGCCCCTGACAACCCTGCCTGTACCTCATGCATATGTTCATCACTACTAGTATCTCTGGGGACACTAACATCAGATGGACCGCAGGAGGGTAACGCACCTACATCACCTGTGAATGCAAAGGAAGACTCTAAATTACAATAGACACACACAGTGACACACACACACACACAGTGACACACACAGACACACACAGACATACACAGACACACCATGCATGTGATTTAACAGACGGCATGCAGCATGCATGTGATACAGCAGATGGCATGCAGCTCAGACATTAATAGTGTTAGTTAGCATACCTCCCTGGGGTGCACACTACAGCAAGCAGGTGTCATATCAGTAGCCATGCAGTTCACACAATCATGGTAGTATGCATGCATCCCAGTGATACACCATGTGGGCCAGAACAGGATAACAGTACACATGGCTGACATGACCTTGACATGTAATCTGCTGATGTGTGCATTAACATGCATACATGTCTGACACAATGGTGTCCTGACACATGTACAGCGTCATAATGGGCATCACATTGTGATGTTGTCTGTATGCCTACAGATAGAATGCATGTTTAGCAAATGTGCATGAGCATGGAAGGGTAGTGTGAGCCATCTACATTGCTATACAGTGTGATGTGCAGACACTGTGCCATTGCATGGCATCACGAGGCGTCTATATTGCTATACAGTGCATAATATGTACACATTGCATAGCCATAACTGCATGCATACCCATGACATAACTGTGGATTGCGACCCACTATGTTGAGGTGTATACACACCAAACCATGCTGAGTCATGTGACAGGTCACTGGAGGACCTACAGATGACACCTCTGCACAACTACTACAGAGTCTTAGCTGCCTGGCAACCATGTCCACACATAGCAGACTTATCAATTCACCATGTCCCACATGACATTGATGTACCACACACACACGAGGTGCACAGCTAACAGTGATGTACTACTGCAGCAAGGGAAATGTACAGAATCTGTGGCCTGATGTGGTGTCAATGTCTGTGGAAGCTGTACAGGTGACTACTGTCATGCTATGACACAGTCGTGATGTTCAACACATCTTATATGGTAGACTTCAGTGACACCTCCACTAGCTGTGCACAGGCATTTAGGATGTCCAGTGTACCACATCAACTGTATAATCAGTCAGCTAAGGCTATAATTGGACCATGTGTGGACAATGTGCAACAGGGTGTATACACATCACATCTACTGTGTGGCTACGTGTCTCTGGCCATCCCCCATGGCCTTGTGTGCACATGTGTTGGCCAAATGTGTGTGATGGCCGCCTATCTCACATGTCTGTGTTGTCACATATGACATACACCCATAGATGTCAGATATGTCACCATCCACAGGGCTATGCAGACAATGGGTTGTATGTTTGGTATGTGGGGTATGGGTTATGGGATAGTGTGACAATATTGCAGCCAGAACACTACGTGTCTGGGACATGTCAGATGGCACATCACTATGTGTGCACCCATTGCAGGGGCATATAACACAATGGTGACTCCTGTGGACTGCCCATATCACAGCTCACTGTGTGGTACTGTTTGCGTACCACACGTGTTGTTCCAATGTATAGTACATATGCCCACACATGTAGCAATGGCAAATACTGTGGTTTCATGTTGGTGTATCATTTTGTTTGTATATATTGCACATGGGTAGCCAGTGTGAATGATTTGTGATGCAACCTGTATATCGTGACTGGACCGAACATCAAGTGTACAAGTGTTAACTGGCCACATGGCGAATAGATCTATGCTTTAACATGCCTGATACTGATGACAGTCTCACCTGCAATGGACTGATGTCTGTTTGGCAAGTCAGAGGTACCTGTATAGGGGTGAAACAGCAGTTTGAACATTATCCATGACTGTATGACAGCCACAGGGTGCACTGTGCATGTTAACACATTCGCCTGTACAATAGCATATAGTATGCACATGTGTCCATACACAGGGTTGCATACTGTAGTATGTAGCATGTGTGTCAACATACCTTGCATATGATGTTACACTACATAATGTACAGTGACACATGCAACTAAATGGGATATAATAGTCATATGTGCAGTACTGACTTACCAGGCAACTTCAGGCTCATTGGTTGGGAGACACCCACCTCCACGATAGCAGCTAGTGTTTGTGGATGCTGTTCTGAGGGTGTCCCCAGACTGGCCAGTAGCTCCTCGGTGTGTATGAGTGGGGGCTGGGTTGGTGGCCCACCACCTGTTCCACCTTGTTCCCTGGTGATTGCAGTGGCATGCTGTTTTGCATGTCATATCAAGTCCATGCAGTGTCTGCGTACCTGCTGGTAGGTGCGGTTATGGCCACCCACATCATTCACCCTCCTGTGAAGATCCTGCCACAGGTCGTCACACGGCTGGGCATGCTGTGGCATATGGCTGAACAACACTTCGTAGTTCTCATGGAGGTACAAAATGAGGACATCATCCTCCTGGTGGCTGTACACTGGCAGGCGTGTACGAGGCATTATCTGTAAGACATAATGATGGTGACAGGTCACAGTATCAGAGATGTACAGAGATACTGCTGCACATACATGTCTAGTAAATCTAGTACATCTGCACAGTTATCTTTGCAGATCATCATGACACTGACACGACTGACATGTTTGTGTCACACACATGTAACACCCATTATGCATTGGATATCATCACCATATATGTGTGTCACCTCATTACATTGTTCATACTCCCTGTGAATGCTGTCTTGAGGTGGGCATGTCTTTTTGCCTGCACTGGTGTTCTTACCTATCAGCACATGCCTGGATGTGTCCACGGTAATGCTGTTGACCTTGATGCTGTGTATATGTCACATATCAACACATACACTGCCTTAATGGACTTGAGCAGTGACAATGCACACATACGCATGAAAACCTTTACATGCATGTGTTTTGCCATATACATCTACACAGCGCTGTACAGCTGTTCAACATCCTGCCATGGATCACCTGTGTTGCACATGTGATAGACATGGGACAATGGCTAGTTGGACGTCATTCGCAGGGATGGTTATCAACTATAGCATGTACGGGCAAGGTTTTCTAGCTGTATCCAACAGCCATTTTGCCACTGCGAGATGCATCAGTGCCACATTACTGATCCAGACAGTTGATACTACATCTACCATGCGGTCATCACACCATGTATGACAGAGATGACATATGCAGCTTTGATGGACAGGGTTGCATGGTATGGCAGGAGTATGTCACATGTATGGCACAGAGATCTGTCCAGCATGTGGCGATCCTTGTAGTAGGACAGTGGCTGCCCATGATGTATGTCTTTCAGATCAGGATATGGACATGTAGCATGTCCAACATTATAGTGTAGCACATGTCTTTATGCAAGGTAGACAGCATGCTGCATAGTGGAAGTGAGGATTGTGAAGGCTGGTATCGCCCATCCACGCATGGCCAATATCCCTTAAAGGTGATATGTGATCCAATATTGGTCACCCGAGTGCTGTGTATGCCTGTCCAATGATCTCCATGGTCATGGATGGCACCCTGGCATGACATGAGTACCTCGTATGACTACCTAAGGGGCCTGGAGATGTCACCAACTCAGGGAGGTGAACTGCACTGCACCATCCCTTACACAGTGTCCATAATGTTGACCGCAGCCTAGGTGGTAGTTAATGGGTACAGGGATATTCACCTAGCGGTGACAATGCTGATATCATCTGTCAGAATGTGCACATATGTCACACACCTCACCCACAAAGCCCATTCTGTATGTTGTTCACAACACTGAGACAGCTATTGCTCATAGGTCATGGCCATTCACATCCTTACACACACAGATGCCTCACATTTGTCTGTGTGGTATGGGCTACAATGAGGGTGGAGTACAACACATTAACCCTGTTTTACTGTAGCTGGCACTGGTGTGATATGCACATGTCACTGTGGCACCTTTTCTAGTGATGATTCCGTCAACAGGCCACTGGTAGAACACTCCTGTGACATACGAAGGTATATATAGTCAAACATCCGTACTGTCATGTACATCTGTACTGCTAACATCTACATTGATAATGGTTCATGGACTTACATACCATACTCAGCAGGGTAATAGTGCGGTGCCACCAATTATGACTGTCGTCACCACTTGTGGGTTGATATTATCCAACACCCTCTCTGTATTGTATTTTCATGCTCAGCACTTGTTCAGAACTTCTGAGCACTTCATGAGCTACTGATTAATATAGCACCCATTCCACACCATTTCTCACAAGTACACTGTCTGTCCTTACATTTCCAGCTTGCTTACAGTACAACAGCTGTTGTACACACGTAACTCACATATCTTGTGAGAAATGGTTGTATATACAGGCATGTCCAACTGTCACGTACCAGTGCTATTGCCTGTCTATATAATGAATATGTCGTACATGTGGCAATAGAGCAATTGTCTCATGTACACAGTCAATGCTCACCTCCCAACCTACAACACTACAGCCTGTGGGAGATGCACATATGCAGCCCTGCTGGGGGTAATGCTGTCACCAACCCTGACTGAACCTGACAATCATGTGGGGATGTGTAACATTCGCAACACACCCCACTCATCACATAGTCTCACAAAATCTCCACCACCACAGGCCACACATACGAGTACAACTCGTGCAGTACCTCTCCATACTCTGTGTAGGCACCAAAGGCAGCCCCCATCACCAAACACAACAACAATAACTTATAGCCCAGAGACTCATGTGTGCCCATCACATACAGCCAATAGGGTGTTATAACATACACAACACACCTGTCATAGGTGACTCTGTAGGCGGTCACACTGATGTTCCACTCAGCAGGCTACACAAGGCAATAGTCGCTTACATCTTGCTGTCAGATAACTGGTTCTGCAACATAACCTATGCACCCATGCCACACCTCACCAGGTACAAATTGACTGTCATTCTCCATGTTAGTGTGACTGCCCTTAGATGCAACTTCACAGATTACGTGTACAGGGACATGCAATAGCTCACCGGTCTTGTAGCCCTGAAGGTATGGGCCAAGCCCTGGGGAGCATTATGCATTCATCTGGACCTGTTATCACTGTACAACGACTGACTGTGTCACTTCAGCAGTTGCCTATGCTTCTGCTGTCATTCCACAGGCATCTGGTATCTGTACGCTTTGACTGACATGGTCAAAAAAATTCTATGCCTTGGCACAGATGACCTGCACCTGTCAGCCCTGGGAGTACAGATAACATGTAAGGATCTTGCTGCTTCCATATTGCCTGTCTTGCACAGTTTCCCATAACATTCACCACCAGAACGGGAACAGGCAAGCAAAACATGGGGTCATGTGATGCAAAGCTTGAAATCTTCATCTCTGACACACGCAGGCAAGGCACTCCTTATAATGGACCACTTCAATATCTCTGCAGTGACTGACTGGGACCTGCCTCTAGGCTCTGCAGAGCACACCTGTAATGACAGGTTATACACATACCATACCTTTCAGTCATGTAACCTGGACCGGCACACCCACAGCTGAGGTGTTCCCATTTTCCACTATGTTGTACACACATCCTGGCTAGTTACTTAGCACAATGCATCAGAGGTGCTCCACGTGCAACTTACTGTGGCCAGAACTGCTATACACATTGTAACAAGCTACGGATTCAACAACATACCCCATGGTTATCAGACCTCATTTCTTGGTGTACTGGACAGTAGGGCTCAGACAGGTACTACTGATGTGAGACTGACACTACCCCACACTTAACTGGGATAGCCAGTCATGTACTGACACATTAGGCCAATGCTGTCTGGGATTCATAACCTCCACTCGGCTGGATCAACCCATACACACCACCTCCAAGACCAACAATATCCTTGGCATGGACACTACCAACATGTGACTGGTGTTCCACAACTGGGGTTATCCCCTCATTGGTGGATTCCGAACATATGCTAATCACCCTTGTTATCCACATCCCGGCACCACACCCTTCACGGCATACGCAGTACAAGAGTACTACAACACCTACTACAGACGTCTTATGACAGCAGTAGTTAACATCATGACACCCATGCAGATGGACAATGCACATACAAATGCTGAAACATACCCCAGTGCACTTCATTAGCACTTACACGACTGCATGGATCATGCTATTCCACACAGAGCCATGATGGTACCCACCAGATAACGGACGTCAATCTGGGGGTCCAGTTCCATGGACATAATTTGCAACAACAGGTGGAGGCTGTTGCAAACTGGAGTACAATCCCATGGGTGGGGTAGCTCACTGGTCAGCCTCAGTAGGGCTACAGGATCCCACATCACATACTCCGAAACTAGCTACGTAAACATTACTGCAACACATTCCAGGGTGTACCACAAGGCATTATGGAGGTATGTCAGTAGTCAACGGCAATACCCACAGCTGCTCTGACATACAACAGTTACTCAGGAACATTACAGAACCAAGTGATGTTGGCAACATGCTGGGGGATGGGTTCAATGCTAACATTACACCCTCTCACTCCCTACAGGGCCACAATCCATGCAGGAACATTGCGGTGTCCCTGCGGTCACACCTACACAGTACTAACCTGCACTCTATATGGCCTGGAACACTGGCCCCATGTGACCGTCCAACATCCCAGGCTATGATTTAAACAAACCACTGAAAGACATGTCTCCCCACTTGGCCACCATATTCAGTAATAGACTTGTATCAGACATTGTGGCCCCTGAATGGCACACAGCAACAGTTATCACACTCCACACAGGTGGTGCCACAATGCACGAGGGGGGCTATTGCCCTATACACCTGACTGGACTGTTCTGCAAGGTTATTGGGCACATCATCATGGAAGTCATTCACAGAGACATTGGTGGGCTCCGGTCCTTTGATGCCACCCAGGTTGGACTTGTTAGGGCCAGAGCATGGCTCCTACACCTGGTGGACTCCTTTGATACAGTTACCAGGGTAGTTGATGATGGTAAGGGGGTCCACACAGCCTACATTGTCCTCTCATTACTTTTCAGCACCATTCTCCATTCTGGTATTGACAACATACACATCCACCTGCACATCGACCCCTATGTCTCAAGATGTTATGCAAAGTGGCACATGGACAGGACACACACAATGAGGGTAGCATACTATAGTACCTAGTGTATTTCAGTTAAACTTGGCGTACCACAGTCCTTAGTCATAGGGCCCCTCATGTTCAGTATATGCTTCCCTGATGTACAGGCTAGCACAGAGGGACTTGCCCTGCCTAGCTTTACAGACAACTGCATAGAAAGTGCCAATATTGATCCACCAGCTGATACTGACTCCCTCCATAAGGGTGTCACTGTGACGGATACCTGATATAAATATCATGGCCTCAAGCTGCATGACACAAGGTGCATGAACATCGCCTTTCCATTACACCATTCACCCACTGACTATCACATAGGTGGTAGTCCCCTACATACATGTCACATTGTACGTGATCGTAGTACACACGTATGTCACACCCACTCCTTTGATAACCATATTGCCACTGTGACGTGGATATCCTTCTATGTGGCCACACTTATCTGTACTGGGTTTGTAGCTGGAACATAGGCACCCATTGCACCTCTGAACTCCAGATGTATACACACATTCAAGGGTACAACACCCCATTTAGGGTGTACCTTACACAACAGCTACGGCTTTACATACCACAACATTAACACGCCATGACATTTATTGAGCTCCGACGGTTGACGTATGTGGCAGAATGACGGATACCATGTCTGTACACCTTTGCATACCACATACTCAGGGGTGACCTTCACTGAACAGACAGGGCCCATGTCCACAACAATATTCATGGATATACCCCACATAAGCGACATAAGCAAAAGCCACTGTCAGCAACATGCTCATGGATATGTGCACACACGCAAAGATGAGTGGGAATGTGCTTGAGGGTTACATACCAAAACCAGACACTCACTATGCTTTGGAACATGATTCCTATGTACATCACGCAGGGACACTCAGTAGCACTGTTCATGTGATACCTCACTTGGTGGATGGGAGACACATGTACGCCAGGGATCACTTCAGTAGCTGTACTGTGCAGAGGTGCAGGTAACACATGGCTCTGCTATTCACAGACAGGACACTACCCTAGAGGGGTGCCGCTGGTGTGAACACTGTAGTTTTGAGCTTACACATAGACTTGCCAGACTACATAGTACCACACTATGAACCTGTGAAGCTATTACATGTCCTTTGTGCATGGTTAATTGAGTAGCTCTTCCATTTAGATTAGCTATCATGGTATTACAGTGTCCCATGAATACAAGCCATATGTATCCTGTTATTGTATATTGTACATGCCAATAGACGATACCTTTGATATGCATGATATGCCTGTTATGCTGTGCAGAATATCTGACATATCTACCTACAATACTGTACATTACACATATTTTACATAGTATCCCATAATGCAAAGCATAATTGCATAGCGGGACCACCTTAGACATGTCATTGTCATTATATGCCCATACACATGCCTACTGTGATAGTATATCGACATATACTATCCCCTGCTATGGCACATACTTGTTGGACATATCCTACCACTGACGGCGGGTGGTATGGAATTGTTCTGTTTAAAGCCCTCATATAGCATCTCTTGTGGTGTCTGTGATGTTTACCTTGTGGCCCACTGCAGGACACACAATTTCTACAAGCATTACTATGCTCAGCAAAACATCAGTACATAATACCTTTTCCCACTTTATGCATTGCGGAAACTTTTAATTAATACAACACAGGCTATACATACACTAACATAATTAATACAAAACAGGCTATACATACACTTACATACCAAGTGTTCTACATACCTAGTTATCGTTCCGGACTTTCATGACTATCTCTCTTACACTGTTTAAACAGTTCTATGGTATGAGCATACGGTTTGAATGTCTGGAAAGTCATCCTTATATACGTCGATACCTGTAACATGTGGTTTCCTGCCACCAATTGGCATTCCTGAGTGACTTATTACTTGCACATCAGCTGTGCAGCTACTCCATTTGCCAATTACACGGCAACAGTGGGGTATAACTGAATTCTCCACTTGGACATTGCTCATTTGCCCTACCTTCAGGGAGACGGCCTGTATTGTTGTGAGTAATTGCAACTGCTATGTGTAGAGACACTGATAGTTTGGATTCATGTCCCCCATTGATTGTGTGTGATGACTAGAGTATGTGGTTCTACATGTGAGTGTACCTGTCATCCCAACCGTCTGATAAGAGACTATTGCAAACAAAACCTGTAACATCGCCGTTTGTTCCATTATACAAAGGCTACGATTTCACATGACACCTTTAAATGTGTCTCTCACAAGGTATGTTAATGCTTCTGCAGATGTAATTGACTGACTGGATGTTTGTGCTGTAATTACAGTCTGTATTGCTATAGTTTCGTGTGTGGGGGATGTAGGTGGGTGTACGTAGCATATACAGGTTTGTGGGGCTTGCATTTCTACATATTCCATATATGTGTGTGGGCTCCTTCCCTAATTAAAGAGCTATCAGTTAGTAGACTTTTGTTACGGGCATATACATTGGGCCGTTGATACTTCCATACCTCCGGAATTACAGCGATATGTAAAGGAATGTTACTAAATGACAGCTGTCCAGTGTATTTCTGTCCCAGATATTTGCAGTCATTGCAGTTGTGTTGGTAAATGAACCACTTTGGCATGAGTTGCCACCTTTTCAAATGGCCATTGTGGGACACTTGTGGGACACACATCGGTGTTTACAGGCTGACACATACCCACGGTCAGTACACAGGATAGCACATACTTTTATCCTCAATACATACTTATTGTTGTAGGACTTTGGCTACTTATCATATTGCATGTAACATTTACGTTTCTTACATACAGGCATAACTATTTAATGCAACTATTACATAATATATGGAACATAATAATGTCCTACAATCTCGGACAGTTGCCCTTTGTAATGTTTTATGTCAGGACACAACTGCCCAGGGAGGGGCTGTCCCTCCTAATGTGGGACAGGTGGTAATCGGATGCCTACGGCTAGCTATAACCACACCTACAGTAATGATCTACCTCCGAGTTGGCACTAATAGACACACAATGTAGACACACACACACACATTATAGTCACACAGAAATGGACACGGCACCCTCCACACACATACACAGACTACAGCAATCACAAACACAGTTGAACACAGTACCTACGTGGACAGCAACACAGGCAGCGGTAACTAAATGTCCCTTCATATCGTGATAATATTACTCATGGTTCTAGTGTTCCGGTACTGTGTTCTTTCGGTCTTTCAGCCTTGTGGTTACATGTGTCGGTATGTGACACATTCCATAGTTGGCAGCATCCTATTTATTTGTACCTCCAAGTTTTTATGAATGTCGTTGACCTATCTATATATTTGCAGATATCGGTGAATCCGTAGATATCAACATATATCTCACAATCACCCTTTCTATCTGTATTATATATATATATATATATATATATATATATATATATATATATATATGCATGTATATATATATATATATATATATATATATATATATATATATATATATATATATATCTGATAGAGAAAGTGACAGGCAAAATACACCTTTCATTGTGTACTTGTCGGTGTATACTGTTTCCTGAACTCCGCACATTTGTGTCTGAACCTGTCACATTACACACCTGCCATAGGTACATCTTGGCTACCATAGTGTTAGGTGATTGTATACATGATTGCGTGTTCTACTCCTGGCAGGGGTGAATAATGCTGGTTTCACCTGTTCTGGACATCATTGACCATGATCTGCGTGATATTCATAGAAGCTTAGCCCTGTTTCACGCATATCCGTATAGTCATATTTAAACGACGCTTACCAGCACTGGGCAACACATATTCCCGCTAAGTTGTGCTAAACATGATCTGATGACCTGCATCCGACATGCATTATTCGTGCCTTCAGGATTACGTTACATCCCTTGCAGGATGTGGGACCGGGAACATGCACGACAGTCAATGCATTTACCACTTGGCCATCTGGGATTTGTACACGTGTTATGGCGTTTTGTATGTGGAGTATACTACGGCTGTTACTCCATACTGCACTCACATGGGTAACTCATTTAGTTTACATATGGATGAGTCCAATTAATGGTATGTCCATGTGATGTTTCCTGGATGTGCTGGTATGTATATCACAGTGAGCCACACATGATAATGTGCTACACCTTCAAACGACCATTGGTGGAGCATACTGGGGTGATGAATACCTGTCATGGGTACACCCCATGCCTTGACACAACATCCATGATTACATTACATGGAGCCCCTCATTAACACAGCAGGGAATCCGTGCAGAGTGTGTGGAGAACAGTGCTTACACACATGTGATCCCTCGATTGCCTCTGCTCCACTGAGCAACAGTTGGTTACTCGATGTGATGACAGCAGACACTGTTTGCCTTGTTTGGTGTATGGCCTCTGACAATTGGGTGTGTACCTATCGATGTACCTAGGAACCTATACACACAGCACCAACATATGCTGAAAGGCGCATGTACTGTTCAGGTGTTGATATTCCTTGTTCCAATAGCTGTTGTGTGTACAATGTTTGAGGGCTGCCTATGTAGGATTCACACAGTAGGCCACCTATACATTACAATTTACAGGTGGTCGTGTGTGTGTGCCATCCATTTTACTGTGTGTGCAGGTGGAGAGGTGCGTCAGTCCGTACGGGCCTACACTGTCAGAGTATGTGCTATACGTTCCCTCATTGCCAAGGCGTAGGCATATTGGGCACACCTCCATCTGCCTACTGGGACTGGCACAGGGTGTTCGTGGTCTGAATCCTTCTGTGCCTGTGTTGGCTTTGGCAATTGCGGTGGGCTATGAGGGCCTTCACCATTTTGTCCCTGCTGCAGCTGTTTCCGCAGGATCATATTATGTAGCATGGCACATTCTATGAAGATGTGGGTACACATGCCTGGAGAGTACTGCAAGGCTCCACCAGATGTGTCCAAGCAACGAAACCGTGATTTCAGCATCCCAAACACACACTCTATGATGATTCTGGTTTGTGCGTGTGCCTCATTATGGTGTTCTTCCATGGTTGTGTGTGCATTTTTGATGGGAGTCATCATCCACGGCTCCAGTGCATAGCCAGCATCCCCCACAAGTTAGCCATGTGGGATGCCCCCCCGACAAATACCTGATACAGCTGTGAGGCATGCCAGATAGGGGAGTCATGGTAGCTTCCAGGGCTTCCAGCACACACATCCATGATAATGCCCTGGGCATTGCACATGACCTGGCAGTTGATGGAGTGGAATCCATTGCAGTTGATGTAGTGCCTACCATGCTCACTGGGTGGTGACTTGATATGTATGTGCGTGCAGTCTATTGCACCCAGTACATCTGGGTAGTGTACCACATGGTGGAAGTGATGCATATTGCTGGCCAACTCCTTCTGAGTTCGGGGGAAGTATATATGCTCATTGGCATGTGGTAACATGGCATCCAGGAACTGGTGTAGTACCCTGGATGCTGATGCCTGTGAGATCCCCATTATATCTCCAGTTGGCCTTTGAAAGGTACCTGTGGCTAGTATTCGCAAGCTTACACATACCTTCGTGTCTACTGGGATGGGTTCCCCTGTGTTGTTTCTGGTTCTCAGGCGTGGCAGGCACAGCTAAACTATTTGCTGTAAGATGTCCCTGTCCACCCTGTAACACTCTACTATCTCCAGATCATGTAGCCCCTGGTAGGTTTCCCTTGGTCTAAACACTCTTCTCCTCCTCAGGGGCCTGCGGTGGTTGTCAGCATCATCCTCCACAACACTGTCAGTCTCTAACACATGGTGATGAATCACAGCTATGGCAGCTCCCAACATGTACATTCTAAAAGTTCCCCATGTGTTTACACCTATGGTGCAGTGTCTGGGAATGCACAGGGGTGTGTAGGGTGCTTTCACACTTTATACTATTGTGCTGTGAACACCGATGATGTCATAGGGTGTATATGTACGATTGTAGCTACAGGGTATCTTATGTGTTTTACTACATGAACTACTGTTGTGGTGCCTTTGGTGTTGAATTACATTTGGCTGCCGTGGATTATCTCTTGCCCTTCCCTTTAAATTTCTTCATGTTTCACCTTCCATTTTCTGGCATGCATCCAGCAGCCTGCTTTCATTTGTACTTTCCTAGACCTGGCTTATCTTGCGCAATGTGTTCTATTGCCGGTCTACTGTAGGTTTGCTTTTCTCTGCTATGACAGTTCTCCTTTCTTTGCAATCTGACACCTCCCCTATCCTGTTTTGCAGGTTTCTGCGAGCAGACTTGTCAGCTGCCGTCGATTGCCTGCTGTGAGTTAATAGGTGTTAATTTCTCAGTAGTACTCCAATTACCCTACTGCGGCATTTCCTTCTTTTCTTCCACTGACCTTCCTGTTTGTGCTATGGTTCCCAGCACGTGCATCTGCTTACCGGGTTTTGGGCATGTTTTCATCCCCATACACATGCGCTTTCGGGCAGCATATGTGCTCTCAGCTAAATGATTCTATACCTACCTCCCCACCCCTGTCCTGAAGCTTTGCTTAGCAACGGCCAGGCCAGATTTGCATTGCTCCAATGTGCTTACAACTACGGTGGCACACACCACTGCTGATGTCATGTATACCTGTGAGCCACTCCTCTGTGTTATAGAGCTGCGCTGTATGGTACATCTTTAATCCGGCGGGATGTTTGTGATTCAGCAT
>NC_056741.1:1581293620-1581586120 GCF_019279795.1 Protopterus annectens | reverse complement strand
ATAGAGGTGAGCAAGTATTTCTCAATCTGTCTTCTGACTCATTTCACCAGCTGCTACTGTGCATGACCATTAATCAAACCTGTGACAACTAGGTTGCAGTCAGGGGTTTATTACTGTATATCAAAGAGCTAACATAGTGTTGCTATTCAGAGGAGTGCAACTGTGGTCCTCAGAATTACAAGACAAACCCTAAAGGTTTCACATAATTTATCTGTTAATACAGGGCTGAATCATCTTTCCCATACCATGCCAGTATTTTTGATAGTGCCTAACTTTCCTTTCAGCTTCTGTATTCAGCTACTAGTGTGTGTGTGTGTGTGTGTGTGTGTGTGTGTGTGTGTGTGTGTGTGTGTGTGTGTGTGTGTATACATACTCATGTGTATATATGAGTCTGGTGCTACATCTAATCTGTTAATTTTTACAACTCATGGGACAGAAAACCACTTCACACATGGTCACTCGTTTGTTCACTACCACACATGCCCAGTACAAGGTACATTCCATTAACACCCAAACAACTACAAAAAAAACACCATATACATCAAGATGAAAAACCAGCATTACTCCCCTGAATCTATGATATGAGGGGCTGTGCCCCACACCCACATGCTAGTTATATGTACCAGTTCCAAGTTCATGCAACACTGAAGAAAGGACACAGTCCCAATCTCTATCCATCCTATGCCATAGTGTTGCACAGAATAAAATTCAGAACTGTCCAGTCTACAGCAAACAAATACTTTCAAGCTCTTATTGAAGAATCACCTATAACAAGTACTGTAACAGATGATGACCAGTGACACCCTTTGTTCTAATTCTAACTCAAAGTGATAACTAGTACTTTAGAAAACCTCAACATTTGATAGACTGAGACAAATCTGAAAACATTCAATCAGCTCTATTCTCAATCACCTAAATGATACTTGTATGCATGTGTGTATATAATATTCTATTTCATAAGCACACACACACACCTAAATGATATTTGTGTGTGTGTGTGTGTGTGCTTATGAAATACAATATTATATACACACCCACACATGCACATTTTTTTTCACTGAGATGTTAAATTCCTTTCTGCGGGAGGTTCTTTTTTGATTTAACAAGACAAGAATCCTCTTTAGTATCCTGGTGTCTGGTGACACAATCACTAGGTTTATTGAATGCCAGATGCATTGCTGTCTTTAATTCAGTCCAGTTATCAGTCAAGGTTATAATTTGTTGAAAACTCATCAGAGAGCTTTTCTTCAGAGTGAACTACATTATCTTTGATGGATCTGATAAGGTAATGGTGTGTCCAGTGGTTAATAATGCTTTTCATGGTCCTTAGGATATGAAATTACTTACAGGATCAGGATCTGACAGTTATACTTTTAGGTTGATGCATTAGCAAATGCTATTGTAGTGAATGGAGCACTGTAATTATGCTCAAAGAATACCTAAATTGATTCCTGTTTCAGCACTGCTATAGGACAAGACCCAACATTAACAATGCTTAAAGTGGTGCTTAACAATTTTTTAAGCACCTCCAATGCTTTGTTATACTCTGCACTAAAAGAAGAAACCTCAGGCCAGTAAATAGCAGCAAAGGCATGAAATTACTTTGTTTCACCTCCCTTTTCTGCCTGCTGTTTGCTAAAGTGCACACAGTACTTTGGTTGCAGATAACTTCCCTTAAACAAGGAATACATAAGGACATTTTACCACTTCCCCACTATTTTACCAACTTTCGGAGCCAGCATAACACAATACTCCATGCCCTAAACCCAAATAAATCCAAAATCATACTAGTCACCCCTAAAAAATCTACCCCTTATATAAATGTGACTTCACCATCTACTCTCATAGTAAGTCTATAATCAAAGTTGTCACCCACACAAAGATCCTTGGAGTCACTATCGACAAACACATGAAATTTGACATGCATGTACAACACAGCATTCGCAAAACACACCTTTAACTTGGAATCCTCTGTAGACATAATCACTTCCGAAGCCCACTGTTGCCACTACTTACCTATTACTCTGTCTCATTTACAGTATCCCTCTACTTATCAATATCCAAAACTCTACTAAATCTAAACTTGAGACATGCTACAATAAAATCACCAAATTCACAACAAACTCCAAATATTTCATCCATCACGGCTGTGCTCTTAAGTCTCTGAAATGGCTAGAACTTCCAAACTCTCTCTGCTACATCCAGCTATGTAATTCTCACAAAATAATCTTTGGACACTTTGACTGTCTTGCCCTGAGCTCAACATTCAGCTACTACCACCCAAACAGGACCCTTAGATCAGGGGAACAGAAATTCTTGCAGATTTACAAACATAATCTCCACCCAGCCAACTTTATTCTTGTTCAATAGCAAAGAACTGGAATGCACTGCCCCTATCCATTAGAACAACTAAAAATTCCATCTCCTTCAAAATTTCCCTTCACAACCACCTATCCTCAAGTTGGAAGTGTACCTGCTCCAAATCTCCTAAAAGTTTACGCCTATTTCTTACTGAAAACAATTTTACCCTCTTTTTTATGTGAGATAATTCTTCTGTAAATAGATAACACTCTGTAAATAGAGATTATAGAGACCATACATTATGTGAATCTGTAGTCTACAGTATTCAGATTACTACTGTAAATGTTTCCCTTATTTTTTTTACATACTTATTCTTTGTACTGCAACTATGTTTGCACATACTTACCTTTGTATTAATTGTATTCAGTTTTGTATTGCAAATTGTTAATTTCTTGTACTGTGGAGCTTTTCTCCCTGGGCCTCCACTGAAAATGGATTCTCTGTGGCCCAGTGGACTTTCCTGGTAAACAAAATGCAAATAAATACAAATAAATCTTTTTTATATATTTATCTTACTTTTCACTAATTTGTAATACATGCAGCAAATAAATTTCTATACACTACAAAGAGTTATGATTATATCTCCGATTGTAACTCAAAATTGTGTGCTCTCATTATGGATGCCAAGATTCACCTCTCGAGCTTTACTCTTGAACTGAATTTCATAATATATACGTTATGATCGCGACCTAATCATAATCCTCTGTGTAATAACTTTAAGGTGTTAACATTACAGACTGTCTGTCATGTGATTTCCCAGTATTAAGAAGTTGTAAGTAAAGCTTCTGGTGAAAGTGAATCTTGTATCTTGGCCTCTTCTTTCAGCCATTACTGAAATATATATATATATATATATATATATATATATATATATATATACATATACACACACACACACACACACACACACACACACACATATATATATATATATATATATATATATATATATATATATACACACACACACACACACACACATACACACACACACATATATATATATATATATATATAAATATATATATATATATATATATATATATATATATATATATATATATATATATATATATATGAACACACACACACACACACACTCACACACACACACACACACACACACATTCTGACACTGTAGACTTAGAATGAGGCTATTTCTAAATCTTTCTGAGGTGCAGCTAGGATGGGATAAAGGGAGAGTGCAGCCTGGTTGCAAGGTTTAAAGTTATGAGCTCCTAAAGAGCCTTATCATGTTGTCCTGAGTTTGATTCCTTAAATTTCTAGCTGCATAAAGATACTGCACATCTCTCAGTGGGCTACTTAAAGGCAATTGTGCTCAGCACGCTTAGAAATTTATAACTAAACAATTACAAATTAATAAACACATTTGATTATTAAATAAATTAGAGTTATTAGCCAGAACAAAGATAAAATATTTTGCTGACTATATTATGCATTACTTTGAAATATGCTAATGAGTCAATCTGTCCTTACAGTGATCCTTTCTCAGAGATCTGAGCTATACTACTTTTTAAAGTTTTAGGTGTGAAGGGAGAAGTGCCCAAGAAGGGAAAATATTTATTGATTATTTTATTTGGGAATTCATTCTATTTCAGGATTGATTTATGACAGTTTTAGTCTGTTTTGATTATCTATTTCCTATGAGTATGGAAAGTCTCAGCACTGAAAGTTTCAACATGGAACTCGGAACCTGTACCTAATATGGAAAAGCAAGATAAAGGGTGAGCAGATTTGTAGCTAGCAAAAATAATGCAAAAGTGTTCGCTTTTAATTAGTCAATGGATATAGTTTAATAGATACTATTTATTTTATTTAGTGTTAAAAATACTAGATTGAAGTTTCTTGTGTTCTGGGAGGCAAGACTTTGGTTGGGTTGTCTGCCATGTACTTTTGATCTGTGCAATAAATAAGACTATTATTTGCTGAACCATGTTGTCTGTAGTTATTTTGTACCTTAACATAGGTGTGTTGGACACTCTCATGATTGAGGTTTAACTATTTCTTCCCCCATTCTTGTCTCACACAAGACAACATTGCTGGTGCTACATATTACATGATTCCTAGTAAGACAGACTGGTTTGTTCAAATAACTTGTTGTAATGTGTCTCGCAATGTTCCTGACTGCAGACATTGAGTATTTCTGGTGTTGTTCACATTGATTGATCCTACTGTACTGGGTAGCTTGATGAGAAGATTTATACCTCTCTGTCTAGTCCCCAACCCATGGATGTAGGTACATAAGACCTAACAAAAGTAGTCATAGTCATAATAGTAGTTGAGAAACTACACCCCCATGGAAGGCTAAACAGCTGTCAAATTCCCATCAGTTGGAGCAGCTTGGGACTGCTGGGGGTCACTTTTTTTCTTCCTTTTATCATTAGTCTGCCACTGGAAGGGCATAATGGGTTTATTGTGGAAATAATATTGCACATGGCAAAAAGCCAGCAGATGGGTTTTTTAAACAAAGGAAATCTGGTGCACCTACATCAGCCATTGCTATTTCACAAGTTGTGACATAGTCAAAGATATTAGTGCAGCTGTCCTACACCTTCACATCAATAGAGGTCGTAATATTTTATTCTACCTAACTGACCAGGAAGGACTTAAGAAGTGAAACTACACTTATACTGTGGCTTCAGCCTAGGTTTGTTTTCCAGGAGTGACTGCTAAAAATATGATACTCTGGATGACTGTCCTAAGGTACAGAAGCCCACAGACTTTTCCATCGTGATAGTCAAAGTGGTTCCTGTTAACAGATTATGCAAGGAAAACAGTGTGCTTCTCTGAAGAGTAAAGCTGTTGATAAAGAGAAGAGGAAAATTCCTATGACTAAAGAAGCTGTAAGCTTGATTCTTAAGTAACTTGGCCAGGAATTTAGTAATTCTGTACGAGAGCAAACAGTGAAAATGCAGAAACGTCAGTGAAGAGCATTGGGTACCTATTACATTTTTAGTCATATTGTAAGCAGTATGTTACCTATGTCTGCCTGCTCAGTGCATGTGCTTGATTCATTGTTTGCACATGTAGTGGATTATGATGTCTTAGATACATGATAATAGCATATCTTATCTGTTTATTTTAATAAAATGTTCTTGGTGGGAGGCAGAACTTTGAAAATGTTAGTGCTGTCTGTCTTACTTCAGAAACAAGTATATAGAAGGTAAATATTAAATACTGTGATCATTCCCTAGTATTATATTATTATGTCTTTCAGCATTCCATCGATCTACGCTTACAAGTGCCAACTGACTCTGTAGTGACCCTGTAAATAGCTACTGCCATCCATGGCGTTTACTAAGCAAGTAGGGAAATGAAAGTAGATTGCCAAGCCTTTCTTCCATCGCTCGCGCACACACACACACACACACACACACACACACACACACACACACACACACACAAGTACACACACACACACAGACATAGAGACAGTTTATGTATGACCATTCAACCACCTGCCACTTCTTTGGAGAAAAACCCTGGGAACCCAGGGAGGACATGCAGACTCCAAAGAGAAGGTTTCCCAGTCAGGAACAGAACTGAGGAACATTTTGCTGTGAGGTGACAATGCTACCACTGTGCTGCCCACTTTGAGTATTACCAAAACAAAAATTCTCATAGTCTCTCATACCATATAACTAGTCTTTTGCTACTGACAAATGATTGCCTAAGCAGTGTATTGAAAAAAGGTTGTAATATTAACTATTCAGATCAGTGGTACACAGCTGTTCTTCAGTAAGTCAGGTGCATTGCACCCATACAGTTATGATGTCCTTGCTTCAGTAAGTAATTTCTCCTTTTTGTAACTGAGATATGGAAAGATATTTCAATTAAATTCCTGCCAGAATTATTTAATTGGAGCACAAGCTGAAAATTAAATACACATTTTTATGTAATAAATTTGGTAGCAGCGAGGAATGTGGGTTCTCAGAAATAAAAATAGAAGGAATATCACAATGTCAGATGCTCATTCCTCACACATTTTCCGGAAAGGGAAGCTGGCATTATTCCAGTGCTAATTTCAACTAAGACGTAGCTGCTGATCTTCTGATTTAGTGGTATTATTCAGAAAGGAAGGAGAAGGAAATGCAAAAAAGATGATGTGAGCATTTTCTATGAATTTTAGTGCTTTTGCTAATTTATAGCACAGCCATAGCTTTTAAAACATTTTTAAAGCCTGACTTCTCTGGCAAGATATCACTCTGTGCCTTATGTGACTCAAACCTTAGACAAAACACGCTTTCTGCAAGTTGTAGTGTCGTAAGGTTACACAACTAGAAAGGCGCTAGGGCAGAGACATACTTTTGAATTTGGCACTAGTCTACATTCTCAGAAACCCCCACATCAGGGTTTTTCTCATGTAAAAGATAACTTTAATGTGATTAGAGTGGGTAGTAATTTGAAATGAGCATTGATTTTTATGAAATACAAACAGCAGCTCCCAACTACAAAGCCACAATACTAAAAACTTGTGCAAACCTGCTGTGATAAACATCTTAGTTGGACTGCACTCCTACAAATTATTAATTCAGTAAGTTCAGGAAGTTCTGTATCCTTATTCTCTGGTTAACATAAACCCATGATTTGTATTCCAGTATAAAGTGCTGTGGCAGCTGCATGTTGCAAAGCCAAATTAGTCTGTTTTGAGAAGGGTGTGGCCAAGGGCTGTGCGCTACTCGCACCTTTGAGCTGACACCATAAAGTTCCAGGGCACAAAGATATCAACACAAAGTGTAGACTTTGTTCGCCATTTCTGACAAGTGGATAACCATTCCAATGTCTCTCCCAGCCCTGGCATTTCATGCTGCAGTTTCTCTTCACTGCAGGGATATGAGTGTAAGATATTCTTTAGCAAAATACACTTGTACTTCATAATTATATGCACACATACATAGGCCAAACAGAGTGTTTATTTCTTACTGCCAGTCTTTCAGAGATTGTTTTAGTCAGACTGAAATAGTGAGCACACCTATATAACTTATTTAATTTCAGAAAAAAATGTGTATTGATTTTTTCAAATAAACCTCTACATAAATTACCAAAAGTAGAATACTGTTTATCATCTGATTCCATTATGTTCCACAAAGAAGACATCTGTGACTGTGTGTTTTTCTAGCTTGTCAGATTGCAGTAGCTAACCTAAGGTAGCAACCCACCATCCCATAAAGCCATCAGCTACTTTAGCCTCAGCCACAATTCTAACAGATGATTCCCTGTTTGCTCAGTTAAATTATGATCTTTTGACTGAAGAGTTATGTACCCTCCTTCTAGCATAGTCCAGTTAGTGCCTTATAAGTCTATGTCATGCCTCCTTCTTTTCTATAGTAAAAAAGATCAAGCTCCCCAAACTTTCCCTTGTATATAATTCTGTTCATTTCCATCCAAGCTGCCCTTCTCTGCAGCCATTTTGAGTAACCATTGATTCCTTTCACTGTCGGTTATCCTAATCTGTGCCCTTTTAAGTAACCCTCTTTTGCACTTATTTTTTCTTAACCCAACATTACTAAACCTTGAACATGCATAAGCATATTGTTGTTTTTCAAATCATTAAGTTCAACATATTTATAGGCATTTATATTCAAAAGACATTCCCAGTTGAATTTTCATACATCCGCAATCAGTTATTTATTTATTTCAAACCCATATTTATCAGAAATGGAAAAATTCAAAAAGTATCTACACTCTTCCTAACATTTCATGCATGCCTTCCTGTGCAGCGTATGCAAGCTATGCTTCAGCCTTTGTTTCTTTTAAGGTCTGGATTAGTGCTGCATTCAGTACAGCTATGCAAATAATCGGGTTTAGTTTTGCCATCACCCTATTAAAGGGATGGCTCACATGCTGTGCAGGAGTACCCGTAAATCCTTTCCTGCACTTTTAATTCTGCCCCCATCCTTAGATGTACTCTATAACATCTATAGCATTGTTTGCCCAGCACAGCGTCATGCATTTGGAAGGGTGGAATTGCAGCTGCTACTTCTTAGACCTTGGTTCAAGCCTTTCCAGATTCCTTTCCCGTCTTGAAATCCCATTAAATGCTTTTCCCTTCTTAACTTTGGTGTCATTAGTAACATACCTCTTAACCACTTAGAGCAGGATATCTGAAAAATCCTAAAATAAAGGGGGGGACAAAGGCCCTAAAATAAGGGCAGCTTTTAACTATTGCTCTTATAAGCTTAGAAAGTTGCTATCTGAAGGAGTCAAACTCTGAAACTGAAATGTATACCATTGTTTTGTGACTTCAGTCCTCAGTGATCCTAAATGATTTACCAGAAAACCACAAATTTTATGGGGAACAGACTAAAAATATGAGGCAAAAGTCTGGACATTCTGTGAAAATCTGGACAGTTGAGAGGTGTGATTAGAAATGATCTTGTTAAAGCTATTCCTGCCTGATCTGAAGTCAGATATAAGCAAACTGACTAGGGCTTAACCCAAGACTGACCATTGTGTATACTAATTTCTACTGTTTTTCCCTCTGGTAAGACCACTTTCTACACCACTGTTTCCAGGCTTCTTCCCACCAGAAAGTCAGTATCTCTGTAAGAATGCCATCTGGTCCCCATGCCATATTCTCCTTCAGTGCCCTAAATGCTCTCCTAACATCTTTACTTATCTCCCTGTCTGTCCTCCACCTTTCACCACTCTTGACATCTCAGATCAGTGCCTTTTCTTTGTTGAATATTGATGAGAAATAGTCAGAATGTTTGCTTGAATCCTACTATCCATATTTTTTTCACTTTACAAGCTATTTCAAAGATTGCCATAACTGTGTTCTTCCAGTCTCCTATACAGGACCAAAGCTAGGTTATGTGGTACCAAGGGCAATTTCCCAAACTGGCATCCCCTCAATCCAAAATAAAAAAAAAAAAACTACAAAGGAAAAAAACTGAACTGCAAGTATCACCATTCAGTTAGAAAGCCACTGTGTCACCTTGCATCTGCTGCTGATTTGAATGCCAGTATTAAATTCAAGCCTCATTGGCAACAGCTTGCCCACTTATAGATTCATAGATTCATAGGTTCATAGGTAGGTACTAGGCTGTTGGCCCCTGGGGCCTATACAAGCCCAGCCAAAAAGGTACCCTGGCTTTTGCCACCCAAGAAAAATTATTTTCCTGTGCCATTGTCGAGCAGAGCCACAGAGGTGATCACCGGGGTGAATTTCCTATTTTCCATCCAATTATCAAGATTTTTGCTGAAGACTGCTAATGAGGAGCTTTTATTTATATAGATAGGTAGTTTATTCCAGAGTATGGGAAGTCTCTGGGACAGGAATCTATCCCTCCGGCATGTTCTATTTATTGAGGTGACAAGGTTTAGGTCCCTAGAGCATGTAGCTCGGAGGCATTGGGATTTCTTTAAGTGGAGCATATCCAGCAGCTCTGGGTTTGAAATAGCTTTGTATGTTAGGCAGAGATCACCTCTGAGTAGGCAATATGTGACGGAGTAAAGCTGGAGTTTTTGAGACAGTCTGCGTAGGGCATCTGTTTGAGGCCGGTAAATGAGTAGAGGGGAACAATGACCTCTTTTTTTCTGGATGAGAAACCTTTTGTGATGAGGTGTGCCATGTAGAAGGATTTCCTGACTACAAAGGATTTCCTGACTACTGTGGCAATGTGATTATCAAAGAAGAGACTACTGTCCACCTGTGTCCCAAGGTCTCTTATCACACTTTCGGTGTTAAGTATACTATGTTGTAGTTCATGGGTACAGCATTTTTACCAAAGGGGATGACAATGCACTTTTTGGCACTGAGCTTGAGGCCATGGCTTTGAAACCAGGCATCTATCTCAGTGAGGCCCTTTTGTAGGATGTCCACATCATTAGGAGTTTCGATTATGGCTCCTAGTTTGCAGTCATCTGCAAACTTCATTAGCCAAAGACCTTCTGTTTAGTCTGTACTTCAGAGAAGTAGATACCAAACAGGAGAGATCCCAGGACTGAACCCTGTGGTACTCCACTTCTCACTGGTCTGAAGTCAGATTTGGAGTCTGATACTTTCACAGTGTGGGTTCTATCAGTGAGCCAGTTGGCAACCCATCTTGTGACATAGGGATTTATACCTAGTTTAGTGAGTTTATCTATAATTCCAGAGTGGGGGATGGTGTTGAATGCCTTGGCAAGATCTAGATAGGCTGTGTTAACCACCTTACCCTTGTCTACGGCTTTGGTGACTGCTTCAAAGAAGTCTATCAGGTTTAGGAGACATGATCTGCCTTTTACAAACCTGAACTGGGTGGGGTCCAGAGTTTGGTGATTGCCAATGTCTTTGTTTATAAGTTCCATGATGATATGTTCCATGGCCTTGCAGACCAGGCTCATCAGACTAATGGGATGGTAGTTCCCATGGTCTGTGGTGGCTCCACCCTTGTGGAGTGGGATAAACGTCGCTGTGCACCATTCAACAGGCACAAAGCCTGAGGGGAGGCTATGATTGAACATGGTACTTAGGTGGGATGCCAGTTCGTTCTGTAGTTCATGTAGAACGCAGCCTGGAATGTTCTCTGGTTCCATGGATGCTGTGTTCTTGGCTTTGGAGTGTGTGGTTTTTACCTGTGCAGCTGTGATTACTGGAACTTTGCATTCTTCCAGTATAGATATGGGCTCTTTAGAGGGTGAGAGGGGGGGTAAAGTTAGCACTGAACCTATCTGCCAGGATGTTGGCAATATCAGTTGGGTCTGTATATTTAGTGCCATTGTGCTGTAACTCAGAGCAGATCCGAGTGTTGCCATTGAGATTCTTGACATAGCTATAGAATGCTTTGTGTTTGTCTTTAGAATCAGTGGTGATTTTGTTTTCGTAACTAGCTTTGGAGGATTTTATCAGGGATCACAGCTTCTTACTGAGGCTGACCAGGGAGCTCTTCCACTCATGGGATTTTACTCTCTTTTGCAACGGTTTCTTCCTTCTGTTGTACAGTTTGTTTATGGCAGGGGACCACGAGATTGGCTTCCTTTTTTTGGAGGATAGCATCTTGGTTCTGTTTGGGATAGCATGATCCATGCACTCATGTAAGTGCTTATAAAGTGCAATTGTGTAGGATTCAGTAGTCGTAACTGTGTTGTACATCTGCATGGGTGTCATGAAGTTCACCACTTCTGTCTTGCATGAAGTTGGCGTTGGAGAAATTTTTTTCCATGGTTTCCTTAATGGGGGTTGGGGGCAGGATGTGGATATCTAGAGTAATTATCTTATGGTTGGATTGGACCAATGAGGCGTTGACTTCAGGTGTGGAACACTGGTCACTCATGTTGGTAATGACTAGATATAGGATATTGTTGCCCCTGGTGGGGGTGTGGATACGTTGATCCAGGGCATTAGAGTTTATGAATTCCAGAAAGTGTTGAGTGAAGGAGTTGGTACATGAGTAGTTTTCCCAGTTAATGGTGGGGTAGTTGAAATCGCCCATTATTGGGGTGTTTGGTTGAACCCTAATATTTTCCAGTACATCAAGAAAAGAGGAGTGGGAATCCTGGGGCATGGTGGGTGATCTGTAGCAAGCTACAATTTGGATTGTAGTTTTGCCCAGAGTTAGTTGCACTTGGATAACCCCGGCTGCATTATGCTGAGCTACTAGCCTGGAGGAGTGGATATCCTTAATGAATATGGACACACCTCCACCTTTAGTGTTCCGGTCCAGGTTACATGACCAAAAAGTGTGGTATGGGTTATAGCCTGGTAGTGCAGGGGTGTTCTCCGTAGCCTTGAACCAGGTCTCAGTCACTGCACAGATATCGATGTTCTCCATTTTAAGGAGTGCCTCAAGTGAGTGCATTTTGAGATTTAGACTTCTAGCATTGAGTAGCATCACCCTCAGTTTTTGCTTGCCTGTTCCTGTTAAGGTGGTGAATTTGTCATTTGAACCTTGCCTAAAAAAGGCACTATAGGGGCAGCAAGAACCTTAACCAGTATCCGGAATCCCAGGGGTGACAGGTACAGGTCATCTCTGGCAAAGCATCGTGGTCTGTCGACCATGTCATCCCAGGCAGACAGATACTGGATCCCTTTAGAATGGCACCTGAAGCTTAGCCAAATGCTGAAGTCAATCATTTTGTCCTTGTACTACGTCATCATTCTGGGTGGTGGCAGAATGCTACTTAGGGCTAGGGTCATACCCGCCTGGGCTACAAGATCGGAAAGCTCTTCCATGTCTCTTTTCATGTAGTCCAGGGAGGTACATCTCAGGTTGTTTACACCAACATGGACAATGACAGAGTCATATTTGTACTTGTTGTGGAGTGACCTGAGTGCCTGGTGAGTGGGACATCAGTGTGCCTGACTATAGAGTCACCTATGACTAGTGTGTTGGGTACATTGATTTGCCTTATTGGCTGTGGTTGAGTGGCACACTGAGTCTGCGGGCTATGTGTCATTTTGGTTGTGTTGGGAGGGTGGAGGTTGCTTGCATTTTGCTTTGGAGGTCTCTGTTGCTTGAGCAGATTATTATTGAGAGCCTCCATGAATGTTTTTGTGTTTCTATGTGTGGAATTTGGTGGTGTAGATTTAGTGAGACTATGTGATGAGTGTGGTGTGGTGCAAGTGTTTACCTTCTCCTCTTGACTGTCAAGTTCAGTCTTGATTGGAGTGAGCTTTACCTTCAGTTTGGCTAGATAAGTGCATCTCTCACAGGTTGTAGTGTTGGGTGGTAGGAGGAGAGGGTTGTCTGTGTACATGAAGCAATTTCTACATTGCCCCAAGATGCCCAGATTCATCAGATAGACAGGAAAGAACACTGGGAGCTGACCCTTGGACATGCTTGAATAAAAAACTATTTTCCTCTAGATAAGTGAGGAAAGTGAGTACAAGAGCTGTTTTTCTCTAAGCAAGTGAGGAAAGTAAGTACCAAACCTGTTTTCCTCTAGGTAATGAGAAAGGTTGAGTGCTGTAGTAATTAGTAGGTTATTTAGTGCTTACAAGTTCTGAACAAGTGTTGATCATGAATAAGCAAATTCAAGTGCTAAAACTAAGAATCTGTATCTGGACTAAACTAGTTACAGGAAAGGGGGGAAACAAGTGCAAATGGGGGCTTTTAAATCAGAAAGTTGAGAGAAATGGAAAAACTGCCCAAACAGCCAATAACTACAATTTCTGGGCCAGAACCACTCCTTATGTGGTAGATAGGTTACGTAGTGCTTACCAGTCCCATTGATAAGCTAGAAGGCTTCCATCCAACACAGAAAGCTTGGGGGAGGGGTGGCTCAGAAGCTTACATACAGTCCTGGATACAGCAAATCTGAATCTGGACTACACTAGTTACAGGAAAGGGTTTTATATATATATATACATATATATATATATATATATATATATATATATATATATATTTATATATATATATATATATATATATATATATATATATATATATATATATATATATATATATACAGAAAAGTAGCTAAAACAGCAGTAAAAACAATTCAAATGCAGTGCAAGCTAGCACACTTCAGTATGTAGCAATGTTAGACCAAACAGTTTAAAAAATGCAATTAAATTAAAAATGACTAAAAACAAATGCAGAAAGAGTCTATTAAGTAGAATGAGGTAAAGGAATGGGACTGGGGGGGAGTGTCCCAGATCAAATCTACAGTGGGGGCGGGCAACTGCAAAAGCCTCCAAATTTAAACAACAACACAGGAATAGGGAGAGTGGTTATGGGAAAACCAACACCTTCAGCAGAGATCTGAAAAACTATACAGTGATGCAAAAATAACAGTGCACAACTCTGAATTCAGCCAGCAATGATATAAAATTAGTCAAACAACAATTACCAGTACACAACTCTGAAGTGCCAGAAAAATATACTCAGCTCTGTATATCTCCAGATAGTTTGAAGAGCACTCTGTCTGGACACAGGAAGGCTCCAGCAATGATATCACCCTAGTGATATTTCTGCTCCTTCATACCTAAAGAAAGCCTTCTTGTCTTCTTTTATGCACTTATTTGCCAACTTCATTCCTGTATTCCTTGCACACTTATCTGTTCACTTTTTAGTTTCCTTGTAACCTTCCAACTGGTTATCCCCTTTTCCCTCCAGTCCTTGAACTTGTTTTTGTTTTCTTTGTATCTTTCTTCATTATCTAATGAACCACACCAGTTTGATTCTTCTATTTGTTTATGCCTTCTTTCTTAACTGCATTTTTAATTCAATACATTGCCCCTTTATTACTGGCCATAACCCTGCCACTCCCATACTATTGTCCTATCTATCCATCCTGTTGTTTATCTCACTTGTTTGTCTTTTCATAGTTGTCCTTGCTGTAGTCCCAGGCCCTGTACTTTGTGTCTTTACCTAGTCCTTTTTTCCATGGCCATTGTAAACCATTGTGCAATATGGTCACTTTTGTCTAAAACAGCTTTACATTTGAGATGCATCACTTTATCCCCTTTGGGAAGACAAAGCTGATAATTCTATTTCTCACAGTTGCTGATGTTAATTTTTAATCAAAATAAGCCTGCTTGATCCTCCCAATCCCAGTCACTCCACTCCCCACCCCCATCCCATGATCTTGTTCCTTGGAAATCAAATCTTACTTTGTGCTTGCTCTGGGTGTCTGGTAGAAGTTATCAGTGTACCATTTCTTCTCACTGCGCCCCTCATAACATTCCTGCCAGGTAGGATATGGTAAGTTGATTTGGTGCTCCTGTTCCTTTTTCTCTACTCTTCTCCTGTGGCATTTCTCCTCACTCTGTTCCATCAACTCTAACCTTTCTCTGATGTGTTTGCTACTCCCCCCTCTATCATTGCAGACTATTTCCATCTCAAGCACCCTGTAGCTTAGGATTGCAATATCCCAGCCACTCTTATTACTGGGTCATGGTTCAGTTATCCAAAGCAAACTAGATTTCCTGTCAGTTATTAGTACTTCCTGTGGCCATCTTCTTACCTAGTCTTCTGCCACTCCTGAGCACTACCCTAATATTGTTATCCCTACTACCTTCCTCTGCTTGCCTTCAACCTTGCCAGTTTTCATTCCTTTCTCCTAGCTACTACTGAAACAGTCTTTTTTCCTGAGAGTCTGTATCTGTTCCCTCCCACTGCTTTGTTCTTTTCCTTGATCCTGACAATTTCTACTCCTCACCCCCAAATTTTACATGACTTTGTGTGCCTCCACAACTGCTTTCTACTAAGGTTCACATACCTGTATCCTTTGTACCTTATATTAGGCACATCCCTTTCTAAACTAGTGTCAACTTCAGTTCTTTTACCCCTTCCAATTGTTTTTAAATCATTCGTTTACTCTTCATAGTCAAAGTAAACTTTATTGTCTTTCAGATCAACAAATGTACCACTGGATGAAATTTGATTGCTTCAGACTTGTGCATTGAAAAGAGTTTTAACAGTAGGATGAAGGAAGCATGTAACCTAAGAAATTCTATATAGACACTACAGATATAAATATGCACAGATAATGTACACACCACCATTTTTAAGATAGGACAGCAGCACAGCATAATTCATAGTTCCCATACTTGTGTAGGTAATAATTTAGTTAAGATTTTATAACTTAGATAAATAGAGTAATGTAATTCTATGACAGTAAAGACAGTCATATTGCCCTTATGATGTTCTCACAAACTGAGGGAGTGCTGTCATTGTTAAGGTTAGTTATTCAACAGTCTGATCGCTTGTGGAAAGAAACTATTCTTGAATCTTGATGTTCTACACCTGATGCTTCTGTATTGTTTCCCTGAAGACAGGAGGTGGAACAGTCCATGTGCAGAATGATACTTGTCCCTTATCCGTTTCATGGCTATGCCATAGCATTTGCAAGAGTGAAGGCCCTGTAATGACTGGGGTTTGATCCTGTGATTTTCCTGGCCTGCTTTACAACCTTCACTAATGCCTTGTGATCTGCGTATGAGCAGTTTCCGTACCAGACTGTGATGTTAGTCAGTATGCTTTCAAGTGTAGTCCTGTAGAAGGTCATGAGGATGTGGAAAGGTATGTTTGCACTGGGTAGTCTCTGGAAGAAGTGAAAACATTGTTGAGCTCTCTTTACAAGGCTGGAGTTGTTTGTTGCCCAGCTTAGGTATTCTGAAATGTGCACCCCTAGGAATTTGGTGTTGTTTTATCCTTTCCACTGCCATATCATTGATGATGATGGGTGCTTGGACTCTTGTTTCCTCCTGAAGTCAACAATTTCTTTTGTTTTGTCAACATTGGTGCTAGGTTGTTGTCAGTGCACCATCTGTTGAGTTATTTCACTTCCTCTCTGTATGCCCCCTTGTTGCCATTCCTGATGAGGTTGATCACGGTTGTATCGCTGGCAGACTTTATGATGTGATTTGTCTGATGTTCTGCAGAGCAATCATGAGTCAGTATTATGTAGAGAGGTGGAATTAGTATACAACCTTGTGGGACCCCTATATTCAAAGTGATGCATTGTGAGTGGTTCTTGCCAACTCGAATGGTTTGGGGTCTGTCGGTTAGAAAGTGTAGCATCCAGTTGCAGAGTGCATTTTTCTATGCTTAGTTGACTTAGTTTAGACAACAGCTGTGGTATTACAATGTTGAAGGTTGAGCTGATGTCTATGAACAGTATATGTACATAGCAATTTTTCTCTTCAAGATGGTTCAAGGTGTGATGTAGTGCCAGGAATATATCGCCCGCAGTGGAGTGATTTGGTCTGTAAGCAAAATGTAAAGGATCAAAAGATGTAGGCAAGATAATATATGCTCTTTGACCATCCTTTCAAAACATTTCATCACCACTGGTGTGAGTGCAATGGGTCGGTAGCCATGCGATGGGTCAGTAGTCAATGCTAATGCCCTCCCCAATGCTAATTACTAATGCTGTCCATCTTTCTCCCTCAAGCCCCCACCCCCACCCCAACTTCTTCAACATTTGACCTTTTTATACATTTGTATGGCCAGTTAAGACCACTGTACCCAAGTGTCCCTTTTCAGGGTGATCTAGGAGCACTATCTGGTTGTGACTTGCTGAGGGACACATAGTAGGTAAATGGAGGGAAAAGGAATCAAACCTGTACTCCTGGCTACAGGAAGTCAAACACTGAGTTTGGAGGCTTAACACTCTGCACTTACTGCTTTCTCAGAATATCTCTTTGTATTTTATTTTTTAACCAGAAATGCCCAGTAGACAGAAGTCTGTCTCTTCATTTGTGACCTAAGTCCTGCCTAAACGCCTTGCTCAGACTCAACAACCAGACAAATGAAAAGTGAAAGATTTGAACTTAAAACGATAGGATGAAACTTATTTTCTGCTCTTAGCCATATTCCAGTGCTCTAAATAGCCAGTTCCTGCTTTCTGACTCTTCCCACATTATATCAGATCTGCAAGAGACAGTATTTGCCTAATCAGTTCAAGGTAGCATAGAGAAATTGAATGCACAGAAATACACCACAGTAGTTGTGTTATTAACTTTTACTGCAGACTAATCATACCTTTATCGACTTAGTACTTTTAAAGACGGGTTTTACATACATACTGTTGTGACATCCCCCATTTTACTAAAGATGAAATGTCCTCTTTAATGTGCTGTTTGCAGTTGTATTTTGCAGAAATACACCTAGCTGGTTTCACTGTGTTTTATAGAATATTGACATAGTTAGTCTTCAAACGATCAAGACCATTTCATTGCAGTTTTATATCGATTGAGTCCATTTATAGGATAGAACTTGTATTACCTTACAGGACCCATGTTAAGGCCTGTTCTGATGATTGTGATTTGGGTTGTGCAAGGAGGACAGTCTTGCATCCCTGACAGACCCAGGCTAAAGCCTGCTTCCTTTTTTTCAGTGAAATGGGCTTCAGTGTTATGATCTCGACAATTCCGGTTGACAATGTGAATGCTTGACTGTTCATGCCATCAAATATTACCATTGCACTGAATAACTTATGAAATGTATATTGTTCTAGAATCTGAGTGGTTAATTTACTAGCTTCTCATATCTATTATAAAAGCAGCTGTATTTGTACAAATTAAGATTGCCTTATTACATTCTGTTACCATTCTCAGAGACAACCTGAACTGTATTTGACTGAGATAGATCTCTCTCTGGCTTTGAATCTGTTTCAGGACAAGTTTCAACAGAACTTATTAGCTTGTTCAAAGACTTTTCCACACATTTAGTTAAGTTCTAATCCTGATTTTTTCTTTGATTTCTGGAATCTGCTGTGATAATTGCAACGGATGTCTGCAGTTCTGCTGTATTGCTACATCATTCTCCAGTACACTATATGATATTAACTGTGCATGACAAGTAAGTATTGTGGCTTGAACTTTCAGTTTCTGCCTACACTTCTCAACTTCTTATCCAGTTTCATCCTTCCTCTTTCTCCTCTTAATAGAGATAACATTTTCTTAGCAGTCTTCACATAATGTTGCTTCTGTTCATTTGTTCTCTTTATAAGAGGTCCAGTCATGGCTGTCATCTTTCTTTGACATGTTATAGAAAATGATGCATGAAGCTTTGTTTGAAACATTCTTCCCGTTAAAACAGTTGAGTTGATGAGAGTGTCACATCTTGAATGGTGTGCTTCTGCATTCCATAAGGGACAAATAATAGTCCGTCTGGCTGAACACTGGATTATGACTGGGTCTGCAATCCTTGCCAACTTGTGTCTGATTAATGGCTATCAAAAATTTCACCTCAAAATCAGAGTGAGGTGAATATCTGGAGGGGGATCTTGATATTCATGCTGAAAAAACATAATCCCTCTTGTCTCCCAGAACATTACTTCCCAGCTTGGTTGGTTATTTGTCTTGTTTCTACTGCTCTAAATATTGTGAAAACATAAAAAGAGTTAAGGTCTGAGAGACCTGATCATAATTCTTTGTGATTCTTTGTGGTAAATTAATCTTTATCTGCTACATTTCTACCTGTTAAAAAAAAAAGTGTAGGAATTCTAAATGTTTTACAGCTTTGAAGGCTCTAAAACAATTGGCCCTACCATACAGAATGTAGGACTATCTGAAGTGTCCCTATATTTAGTCTCCCATCAATTTAATTCCCCTGTACAAAAAGTTGGACCAGATATTATTGACTTTTGGATATTTGTATTTTTTGGATGGGTACAAAGGACAGTTTTGATAAATTCCTTTATTTTATTAACTGAACAACTGAGTTTTTGAAATGTACAAATGCCTACATGAAGGCAACATGAAATATCTGGATGTTGCTATTTACAAAGTGGCCGATGGTTTTGAGTCTAATAGTTTTAGAAAACCCACATTTTCTAATTCTAATTTAAATTTTAATAGCTGTCGTCTGAGAACGCAGAAGAATGGTCTGGTTTAGGGAAAAATGATTAAAATAGCCAGGATGTTTTCTAACAACACATTGTATGAAAAAGTTGATGAACTGTGTCAAGTGTTTGAATATAGCAGTTATCCTTTTAATTTAATTCATAAAACCATATGTGAGGTTACAAAAGGTATAAAGGACAAATTTAGTCCTATTTTGGGTGTAAGCAAAATGAATAAGCCAGATATTCAAGTTTTAGAAAGTAAATCCAAAGTGGAAGATTTTAATAGAGCTATGGTCATACATTACAGTGTTAACTCCAAGGGGATTAAAGATATTATTACCAATAACTGGAACATTTTTAATTTGGACCCAACTTTCAATGATTGGGTGGGGAATCACCCTACCTTTGTGTATAGATTTACCCCCGGATTCATTAATCCTCTGTGCAGGACTACTCTAGTCCTGCACGGAAGTGCCAGTTTAAGAAGAGGACAGCAGAGCGCCATGCATATTAAGGAAGGCGTGCTGCCTGAACACCCAATGCTACATGGAGCATGGTTGAGTGCTACATGGAGAGTGGATGAGTGCAGGGGGCGTGGCTGAGAACAGAGCTCTCAGAATAAACACTCACCTGCAAAGTAGAACAGAAGAATGTGTTCATAAAAGAGTGAGACCGCACATATTGGTTGGCATATCCCCACCAACAGTTCCCATGTGTTAAACAGCAACAGTACACTGAAAAAAAACACGAAGAAACCCATGTAGTAATGTTTTTAAAACTCTGAGTATAGCTAACCGTAGGTGCGTGAGTTTGCCCATCGTCTAGCTACGGTTAAAGCAGCTGAAACGGATGAAGAGGATAAGAAGGAATATATATGCAAATGAAGCAGCACAGCAATAGTGGAGTAGCTAGAGCATCCGCCTAATGAACAGGCATTTCCGGTTCGAGTCCCACTGCAGCACAAATCATTTTCCATGGGAAATCTGTATATGAACATAATTTTACATCATTTTGCCATATAACCTACAGAATAACAATTAAATGTGAACTGGAGTATGCATGAAAGGCACATGTGAAGTGTTAGCATCAAAATGAATAAAGCACAAGTAAGCAAGTCTAAGAACAAATAAGAAGTGGCAAGCATATCCAAGTGTGTTTGCATAGGGGTAAGTATCGCCCACATAGAGTAAGCAAAGTAGAAGCTGAGTGTAAGAAACTATAACCGGAGGTTAGCAGTGCTTACAGTTGGGCAAACCCATGCAAACCCGCTTTAAAGGGCCTTAATCACTCTGGATCCAGTGGCCCAAGTTCTGCCCAGCAACAAAATAAACTGCCTCTGAAAGGCTCAAACCAAGGACCCTGTACACCATAGTCACAGTAGTTAACCACTAAGTCATTATAGCAATAGATAAGCGAGATTAAGGCCATAAATCCCATACACCCACATGGATTTAGATATATATACAGCAATATGTATATATATATATATATATATATATATATATATATATATATATATATATATATGTATATATATATATATATATATATATATATATATATATATATATATATGTATATATATATACACACACACACACACACACACACACACACATATATATATATGTATATATATATATATATATATATATATATATATATATATATATGTGTGTGTGTGTGTGTGTGTGTGTGTGTGTGCATGTAGATATACACAGATAAATAGCTATGATAAGAAACAGCACACAAGAATGGCATATGTTCACAGGCTATGCCAATGGAAGTGAGGGGCCCAAGCAAGAATCATGTAACATGTAGCATGACCCCCCCCCCCCCACAGCCAGACAGAGGAAACATACACACAAACCCACAAACAATGTAAATAGCCCACTGCTACCCAGACCACAAGCAGGATACAACCAGGGGGGTACAAAGAGGACCCCTGAAATCTAATCTTGGAACACAGACAGGAGCGTCCCTTGCAGGATGGCCCAAAAATTTACATATTATGGAAGAAAGCTGGTGCGACGACCATTCTGGCCGGGGTGTGTACATACCCGGAATACAAGAGTGGGAAAGCCTGATGACCCATGGGTCGAGACAACATATGACATGGGTCCTGTGTAGTGGTGTGCTCAGACCCGACCTTCACCCAGAGTAAGGATGGGTGCTGTTGAGGAGGTGCGGGTGGGGGAACTATGGGTAGCTAGTTATGGCTCTCGGTGTGCAGGTGTTGGCTGAATGGGTCTATATGGACAGCCCCAGGGATGTAAGCAAAAGTGTTCATTGAGCAGAGGCATTGCCCAATGAGCAACCACACCCGCTATGAGTCTCACTGCAGCAAAGTCTAATCTACATGGCAAAGAACGGAATAACCAGATGTAGATATATATATATCTAGAAGTATGTGTGTGTATATCTACCCATAGCTACATGGAGATATACCTCTCCCTCTCCATAGTAAAAATGTATACATACAGAGGCAGAATACATATACATACCTACATATAGATATATAGATATGCAGACACCCATACACCCATATGTCGTTAGATATATATAGTCAGCAATATATAAATATATACATGTCTGCATACATATACAAATATATCTGTATATAGTAATGTATGCATATATATGTATATATATATATATATATATATATATATATATATATATATATATATATATATATATGTGTGTGCGTGTGTGTGCAAATATACACATGTATATAGCTAGGATATGATACAGTAGTTACAAATTACATATGTTCACAGGCCGTGCAAATGGGGGTGAGGGGTCCAATCAACAAATGTGTAATACGTAGCTTCAAACCCCCCCCCCCCCCCAGCTAGACCGGTGAAACATACAGACACACAATAAAAGTAAACACACCACTGCTTCCTGGACTACAGGCAAGATACTACCAGTGGGAGAGACCCGCCAAGTCCAATCTTGAAACAAAGACATGTATGTCCCTTGTGGGACACCCAAAAAGTCAAACATATTTGGGTTTCCTGCCATTACACCAATGTCGAATGGCAGGCCATGCATGTTCCCAGTTTACAAGGTAGGGAAAGCGTGATGATCCATGAGGCGGACAACATACGTGATGGGTCCCGAGAAGTGGTGAGTGGGTACAGTGTACAGGTGTGGCCAGACCCGAC
Organism: Protopterus annectens; assembly: GCF_019279795.1. NCBI lineage: Eukaryota > Metazoa > Chordata > Ceratodontiformes > Protopteridae > Protopterus > Protopterus annectens. Next base: position 1,581,563,345 of record NC_056741.1, on the reverse strand, counting down.
CTGTACCCGGAGTAAGGAAGAGTGCTGAAGAGGATGTGTGGATTGGGAACTATGGGTATGAAATTATGGGCCTAGCTGAGCAGGTGTTGGCTGGAGTGGGTCTATGTGGACCGCCCCAGGGATGTAAGCAATACTGTGCATTGGGCAGGGCCGACGTCCAACGGACAGCCACTCCCACTATGAGTCCCACTGCAGCACAGTCTATTGTACATGGCAAAGAACGGAATAAGCAAATATAGATGTATAACTGTAGAGGTGTGTGTGTGTGTGTATGTGTATATATACTCATACCTGCAGGGAGTGAAACCTCCCCCTCTCTGTAGTACAAATATGTACATACAAAGACAGAATATAATTAAACACCCACATATAGATATATACATATGCAGACACCCATACATCCATATGTCGTTAGACATATATATACAGCAATATATATATATATATATATATATATATATATATATATATATATATATATATACATACAAATACAGATATACACACATATATATTTATTTAGATATGTAGAAATATATCTGTATATATGTGTGTAAACATACACACATATATATAGCTAGGATATTAATTAAATTATGCATTTAAATCACATCTGTTAACCGGGTAAGTCTGGCTGAGCTTCTGGCTCATTTACAGCAGAGACCCTGGGAGAAAAGCTCCTCAGGACTAGAAAACAGTTTGTTAAATAGTAGTATACAGCATGTATATATATATATATATATATATATATATATATATATATATATATATATATATATATATATATAGATACATATAGATATGATACACCAGTTATGGATTACATATGTTCACAGGCCGTGCCAATGGGGGTGGGGGTCCAATCAACAAACGTGTAACACGTAGCATCAACCCCCCTCACACCTAGACAGGTGAAATATACAAACACACGATACAAGTAAAGACACCACCACTTCCCAGAGCACAGGCAGGATACTACCAGTGGGAGAGACCTGCCACTTCTAATCTTGAAACAAAGACATCAATGTCCCTCATGGGACACCCCAAAAATTAATAATAATTGGAGTCGGTCCCTGTAACGATTTATCTAATCAGGCTGTATACATACACGGACCAGTAGGCTGTGAAAGCCTGATGACCCATAGGTCAAGACAACATACGCCATGGGTCCCAACATGTGGAGAGTGGGCATTGTGTAGTGGTGTGGTTAGACCCCACCTGCACCCACAGTAAGGATGAGTACTGTAGAGGAGGGCCAGGTGGGGGAACTATGGGTATGCAATTATGGGCCTAGACATGCAGGTGTTGGCTGGCACAGTTGTATTCAGACCGCCCCGGGGATGTCAGTAATATTACAAATTGGGCAGAGTTTATACCCATACCTCTCAATCTCTAAGAGCTAAAGCAATGGACAGAACCTAAACCGTTTGGGGGACAAATAGGGACAGCAAGCACATATTCCACTTACAACCTTAGAATGCTGATAGAATAATAGGTTATGCATTAGCATGACTCGTCTGAAGGATGTGGAGTCTTAAACCCAATTACTTGTCTGTATTTAATGGCATCAGTTTGCAGGTATTTGCCAGGCAGGTGCAGATTGTAAGAGGAGCACACCAATATTATGAAGCAAACTCTGCACAGGCCACTGATCCTGTACAGTTGACAGGCATGCTTACGCCTAACGGGCAGCCATTCCTGACAATGGGTTCCACCGCAGCACAGTCCAGTCCACATGGCAAAGTATGCTATAACCATATGTGTTGTTGCATTACCCACTATGCAACACCTATGAACACATGGTCGCAACGCCCCACTGTAGGCATGTAAGCCAATGTAATAGGCATCACAAGGTATTATTGAAGTCCTCACCCCCACCCAGGGGTGTGAGTGTCCAACGCAAACATGAAATGCCGTGCATATGCACAGCTGTTGTCGTAGACAACATGGCCAGCTGTGGACCTTCCCTGCAGCCATTCTGCACATCCCTGAATAATCCCCCTCCTAACACCCCCCTTTGTGCCTCATGCGCACCACATACTTATCAGACCCTGTTCCATTCCACTTAATGTCTACGGGTACATGTAGGTGACACCCTCTTCCCCCACTATATTGCCAGTATCTGGAACACCAACCCACATGTAGTATCACAGCTGTCCCACAGGACACATGTAACTAACACATGAAGGAACACCACAAGCACACCTAGAGCATCACAGGCTCACCACCTTGAGAAACCTCCCCCCACCTCACACTCTATACCACTACATCAACTAGTGATACCAACACCTCTAGTCCTGCCTCGCATACAAATCCCAACATCCGACATACCTTCCCTATTGCACCCCATCCAATTATACCTACAGGCTACTATACAGTTACAATGTCACCCACACTACCTACCTACCTACTCCTTAGCTATTCGCCTCTACTGTACCACACAGGTATGGACTAACTACACCTACCCCAAATACCTGCATGTAACCTATCCAGACCTGTGAAACAGGAATCCAACCTCACCTTAAACTGACCTTTGTCAACATTCATACCTGACATGTAAACCTGACCTAATCATGGATAATACTGACAGTTTAACGTAAACTAAGCACGTTTAATGGGGATGTAGCTATGTTATGCCTGTTACCCTCTATGAATGTGATCACCCCAGTATTAAGTAGGATACGTAGCTGGGGTAAATGTGGAGCTCTACACCCCAGGCCACAGCTGACAATGGACAAGCATACAGTCTGAGTGTCCCCTTTGACATATGTGAACAAAATGCATGATGTTGCGTGTGTGTATGCGAGAGCAAGCGGGTGTAAGCCTGTTTGGCTGCCGGTATGCGAGTACCACAAAAAGTGAAGCAGTGTAGAGGCTAAGTGAGGGCAAGATGCCACAACCAGAGGTCAGGCATACCCACCTAAAAATGTTCTACAGTGCCTCAGTCACTCTGTAGGCAACAGCTGCTGCTGTGGCAATTAACAAAATAATCTGCACTGCCAGGTTGCAAACCCCTGACCCTGCACACTATAGTAGACATGAGTTCCACTAAGCCATGGCAGATACACATTCAGCTGCCGTGATCACAAACACATCATCCAGCACAGGCATCCAACAGTATAGGAAATTAATATAAGTGTGTAGATTAATACCAGAACACATGTCCATTGCTCAACCACAGTATTATGAGCAGTCTATGTGCAGCACAGAACAGTGCCTGTCCAATCATACTGTGAGAGCAATAGTCCTGCATAATACCAAAGGGAATAATGATATACGGTGCACACAGTGGGGGCGTGTGAGCATGCTTCATGCACAGTATGTCACACCTGGGCCGTTTGTACTGTGGAACTGGGAGATGAGGCTGGCCAGGTGTGTGATCAAACTGCTGCTACACAATACCCTGGCAGGATGCTACCAGTGCGAGAAACACTGTAGACCAGCTATGTCTACTATTGACACAACAACAGGTCTGTCCCTGGTGGGATGAACCAACAGTTATGGGTAACATCGATGTCACCACCAGTATCGGAGGAGGATCAGGGGAAGGCTAGTACATACGTGGACTAAACGGATGAGGAGCCTGTAAATGCTTGGGTGGGGACAGTATACTGGAGGTGTACCAAGACGTGCAGAAAGGGAAATGTGTGGAGGTGCTGTATGACTGGGCCAGCAACCGGGGAATGGATGGATGCTATGTACGTGGAGCTCGGGGGCCAGGGGAAGGGAACATGTGTATGTCGTTATGGTAGACATATGCAAATGAAGCAAAACAGCAATAGTGTAGTGGCCAGAGCATCCACCTAACGCGCTCACATTCCTGGGTTGAGTCCCACTGCAGCACATCCTATTTTCCATGTGATATCCGTATGTTAACTTTGTTGTGCTGTATAACCTACTAAGTAACATTTATATTTGCACAGGAGTACTGCCTTAAATGCACAAGTGAAGTATCATACTGACTAAGGCACTAGTAAGCATGTGTAAGCGCATAGCAGTAGTACACATGGATACGCAGTTGAAAGTGTGTGTATGTGTATCTGCATGGGGGTAAGCATTGCCTACATAGATTGAGCTTAGTAGATGCTAGCTGAGTGTAAGGTAACGCAACCCAGGCTTAGCATTGCTTAGCTGTGCGCATACACATGCACATCTGTGTATGACCGCTCAAATTTCCCTAACTCACTGCGTATCTGACAGCTGGTGTTTTGCCCTGAAACACAAAATACAGCCTGTGGAAGGGCCACACCCGGGATGCTGCACATCATACACTATGTGATGTACCATTAAACCATGACAGATGTACATAACCACTCATTCCACATACATATCATCCAGCACAATCAGTCAACAGCACAGGGAATGTAGTAATAACACACCACACAACCTCTTAATGCATGAATCACGGCCATAGTGCGCCATAATGTGGGTACATGTAGGAATATCTGTCATATCCTGCTCTAATACACTTCAAACATTGCAAGTTACACAGTTATATGTGGTAGAACACATATATTGCTGGAGATGAAATGTCTGAAACACGTACGTGTCTGCACGAATGACTGACCTCAGTCCTAAGGTCATCCATGTCACTTGCCAAGAGAATGAGGTACAGGCCACACATATAGGCCAAACATGCATGCACATATGGACAGGTATACATCTGTTAATGTAGAGAGATAGACTGCTATAAGTATATATATATGTGTATGTATGACTCACAAATGACCATATAACAGCACTCGTACAGAGAGAGATTTATATGTTCAGTGTATATATCTATATAAATATATATATATATATATATATATATATATATATATATATATATATATATATAGATAGTTGGGAGGGAGGCCTAATGGTTAAGGTGTTTGCCTTACAAACACAAGGTACAGGGTTTGAGTCTCACATGGGGTAATTGGCTAGGCTTAAAATGGCTCGCAAGGGCAGTTAGCTTAGTACGAACCTATGAAACCTATACATATATATATATATATATATATATATATATATATATATATATTTATATATATATAGATATCTACATACATACACATATATATATATATATATATATATATATATATATATATATATGGATACATATACATAGATAGAACTATATCAATGTCCAGTTCTCTCCCTCTATATATTGGGGTGTAACATATGTACTTATGCAGATATACATAAAAAAAAAATATATATATATATATATATATATATATATATATATATACAGATAGACATGTGTACATGACTTGCACATGGGAATGGACTCCTGGCCCACTCCGTATGACATAACTGACCATGAGCACAGTTAATGGGGGTGGAGGCACACATGAGGGACACCTGGTAATTGCTGCAGTGTAACCCCCCGAGCCCCTAACGGATATGCTGTGCAAACCAATATACAGCACATGCAGTACTTGACAGCAGGACCCACCACAACACAGCTACAATGCTCTAACAGTTATCCATGTCACCTGTACATGTAAGGCCAATATTTGTAACATATCATGCAGATACACCATTATACCGTAGGGAATATACTATGTTGAAGAGCTACACATTACAATGGTACAGATTATATGGGTACATACACATATACACAGACAAAGGGTATTAGTAGCCGTACATGTGTAGCAGTAGTGTGGACGTACTGGGAGAAATGTATATCCCCAGCCACAAGCCCTGTACTGTAACCGGTACCTGTGACATGTGTGGTGTGGCAACAAGCCCCACAAAGGGGATACTTACATTGCACATATACTCACTCACAATTCAAAGGACATGACACAACACACAGGTATGTATACACAGACAACCTTTATTTGTGCGCCATACAATAATGTATACCATTACTGACAGCACATGGATGTTGATGTATATAACCAGTGATGGATGCAAGACCCACACATAACAGTCAATGCAGACAGTGAGGATATATATCATACTATGGTGTCCAGGCTAAGCCTTTCAATTCATACAACAGTTGACAATGGATTTGCCTGCACGATATGCAACAGTCAACAATATCAGATGTAGTTCAGCAGCCTCCAATTACATCCTGTAGTCAAGGCCTAGGGGGACATTTATTACTTGTGGTAATGTCAATGTATCTTAGGTTCATAGGTATATACTAGGCTATCTGCCCGAAGGCATTTATAAGCCTAGCCAGAATGTGTTGGCTTTCGCCACCCCCTTAGAGTAGTTCCTTGTGCCTCTGTCCAGCAGAGCCACTGAAGTGGGGTCCCCAGATCCCTTATTACATTTTCCGTATTTAGGGGACTACCACCTATGTGGTAGTTTGTGGGTACTTTGTTTTTTCTGAAGGGGATAACTATGCACTTTTTGGCATTTAGCTTGAGGCCATGATTTTGACACCAGGTATCTGTCTAAGTGAGACCCTTTTGGAGGATGTCTGTGTCAGCCGAAGAGTCAGTCATAGCCCCTAGTTTGCAGTTGCCTGTGAACTTGGTCAGCCATAGTCCTCCTGTGCTTGCCTGTACCTCTGAGAAGTATATGCTGAACAGGAGGGGTCCTAGAACTGAGCCCTGGGGAATGCCACTTGTAACCGGTTTAGAGTCAGACCTAGCTTCCGCAACTCTCACCATGTGGGTTCTGTCTGTGACCCAGTTGGCAACCCATCTTGTGACATAGGGGTTTATGTTCAGGCTGGTGAGTTTGTCTATAATATCAGAATGGGGAATGGTGTCAAAGGCCTTAGCGAGGTCTAGGTTGGCTGTGTGTACCACCTTTCCCTTGTCTATAGCCTTGGTAACTGTCTCAAAGAAGTCCACCAGGTTTAGGAGGCATGATCTGCCCTTAAAGCTGATCTGGGTAGGGTCCAGTGTTTGGAGGTTCCCAGTGTCTCTGTTAATGAGTTCCATGATGATGCACTCCATAGCCTTGCAGACCAAGCTAGTCAGGCTTATAAGGCTATAGTCCCCGGGGTCTGTTGTGGCTCCACCTTTGTGTGGAATAACTCTATGGGTACGTAGCCTGTGAAGAGGCTGAGTTTGAACAGTGTGTTTAGGTGAGGGGTTAGTTCATCTTTGAGCTTATGTGGGATGCAGCCTGGGACACCATCCAGTCCCATTGATGCTGTGTTTTTGGCTTTGGAGAGGGCTGTTTTAACCTGAGTGTCTGTGATTTCAGGGACTCTACATTCTTCTGGTATGGTTATGGGCCCTTTTGGGGGTGAGAGGAGGATGAAGTTTGAGCTGAACCTGTCTGCCAGGATGTTGGCGATATCGGTCGGTTCAGTGTATTTTGTGCCATTCTGCACTAATTCAGAGCAGATCTGAGCATTGCTACTTAGATTCTTGGCATAGCTAAAGAATGCCTTGTTGTTATCTTTGGAGTCCTAAGTACCATGTTCAGTCATAGCCTCACCTCAGGCTTTGTGCCTGCTGAACGGCGCACAGCGACGGTTATCCGACTCCACAAGGGGGAGCCACAAGGGACCCCGGAAACTACCGCCCCATTAGCCTGATGAGCCTGGTCTGCAAGGCCATGGAACGTATCATCATGGAACTTATAAATAAAGACATTGGTAATCTCCAAACTCTGGACCCCACCCAGTTCGGGTTTGTAAAAGGCAGATCATGTCTCCTAAACCTGATAGACTTCCTTGAAGCAGTCACCAAAGCCGTAGACAAGGGTAAGGTGGTTCACACAGCCTATATAGATCTTGCTAAGGCTTTCGACACCAAACCCCACTCTGGAATTACAGATAAACTCACTAAACTAGGCATAAATCCCTATGTCACAAGATGGGTTGCCAACTGGCTCACTGACAGAACCCACACTGTGAAAGTAGCAGACTCCAAATCTGACTTCAGACCAGTGACAAGTGGAGTACCACAGGGTTCAGTCCTGGGTCCTCTCCTGTTGGTATCTACTCTGAAGTACAGGCTAACACAGAAGGTCTTTGGCTAATGAAGTTCGCAGATGACTGCAAACTAGGAGCCATAATTGAAACTCCTAACGATGTGGACATCCTACAAAAGGGCCTCACTGAGACAGATGCCTGGTGTCAAAGCCATGGCCTCAAGCTCAATGTCAAAAAGTGCATTGTCATCCCCTTTGGTAAAAACTCTGTACCCATGAACTACAACATAGGCGGTAGTATACTTAACAAAGTGTGATAAGAGACCTTGGGTCACAGGTGGACAGTAGTCTCTCCTTTGATAATCACATTGCCATAGTAGTCAGGAAATCCTTCTAAGTGGCACACCTCATCACAAAATGTTTCTCATCCAGAAAAAAAGAGGTCATTGTTCCCCTCTACTCATCACTCATTAGACCCATTATAGAGTACAACGCCCCTTTTGGTATGTACCTCACAAGATATCTACAACAACTGGAAAGGCCACAGAAATACCTCACAAAGAGGATTACTGGCCTCAAACAGATGCCCTACGCAGACCATCTCAAAAAACTCCAGCTTTACTTCATCGCATATCGCCTACTCAGAGGTGATCTCTGCCTAACATACAAAGCTATGTCAAACTCAGAGCTGTTGGACATGCTCCACTTAAAGAAATCCCAATCCCTCCAAGCTACATGCTCTAGGGACATAAACCTTGTCACTACAATAAACAGAACATGCCGGAGGGATAGATTCCTGTCCCAGAGACATTCCATACTCTGGAATAAACTACCTATCTATATCAAACAAAGCTCCTCATTAGCACTCTTCAAGAAAAATCTTGATGATTGGATGTGAAATAGGAAATTCACCCCAGGGATCACCTCTGTGGCTCTGCTCGACAGTGGCATAGGAAAATATTTTTCTTGGGTGGCAAAAGCCAGGGTACCTTTTTGGCTGAGCTTGTATAGGCCCCAGGGCCGATAGCCTAGTACCTACCTATGAACCTATGAACCTATGAGTCCTTGGCAATTTTTCTTTCAAAGCTCGCCTTGGATGATTTTATGAGGGATCGTAGTTTCTTTCTGATAATGATCAGGGATGTCTTCCCTTCTTGGGATTTTACTCTTTTCCATACTAGTTTCCTCCTTCTGTTTTATAGCTTGTTTATGGCAGGAGTCCATCAGACTGGTTTCCTTTTCTTGGTGGAGTGAGTCTTGATTTTGCTTGGGATGGCACAATCCATGCATTCTTGTAGGTGCCTGTAGAATGCATTAGTAAAGGATTTTGCAGCTTGGACAGCATTATCCTTCAGCGTGGGGGCCTTGAAACTTTCCAACTTGGTCTTAAGTAACGTGAAGTTTGCTTTTGAAAAGTTTTTCACAGTGGTGTTCTTGTCCGGGGGTGGGGGCAGAATATGGATATCCAAAGTGATTTGTTTATGGTCAGATCTAACCAGTGAGGGGTTGACCTCCGGTGTGGAACACCGGTTGCCCATGTTGGTGATGACCAGGTCCAATATGTTGTCACCTCTGGTGGGAGTGTTGACCATTTGAACCAGGACATTTGAGTTTATAAATTCTAGGAAATGTTGGGCAAGGGAGTTAGTGCTTGAGTAGTTCTCCCAGTTGATGTTTGCATAATTTAAATCACCCAATATTAGGGTGTTTGGTAGGACCATTATGTTTCCCAGTGTTTCCAGAAATGAGAAATGGGAGTCCTGGGACACGGTGGGTGATCTGTAGCAAGCTACAATTTGAATTGCAGTTTTACCTGTTGTTAGTTGCACGTGGATGATCTCTGAAGCATCATGCTGTACCACTAACCTGGAGGTGTGGGTATCCTTGATGAATATGGATACGCCCCCGCCTTTTGTATTTCGGTTTGGGTTCTATGGCCGAAATGTATGGTATGAGTTGTAGCTTGGTACTGCTGGGGTTGCTCTCTGGACCTTTAAACCAGGTTTCTGTTACTGCACATATATTGATTTTCTCAATACTTAGGAGTGCCTCAAGTGTGTGCATTTTGAGGTTTAGACTTCTGGCACTGAGTAGCATTACCCTCAGTTTTTTGTTACTTGTGCTATTTATGGCGGTGGGTTTGTCTTTTGAGCCTTGCCTAAAAAAGGCACCATGAGGGTGGCAAGAGCCTTGGCCAGTATTCGAAAGCCTAAGGGTGACAGGTGCAAGCCGTCTCTAGCGAAGCAGAGTGGCTTGTCAAGCATGTCATCTTAGGTGGACAGACACTGGATCCCCTTTGAATGACACCAGAAACTTAACCAATTGTTGAAATTGAGAATTTTTTCTTTATACAGTGGTATCATTTTAGGTGATGGCAGGATGCTACTCAGGGACAGGGTCATACCAGCCTGGGCTATGTGATCAGAGAGTTCTTCCATGTCTCTTTTCATGTAGTCCATGGAGATACAGCTCAGGTCATTCACACCAACATGGACAATGACAGAGTCATATTTGTACTTGTTCTGGAGTGACCTGAATGCTTGTGTTATGTGGCAGGTCCTGGCACCTGACAGGCAGCTAACAGTAACCTTCTCCTTATTCAGCCTAGTGAGTGGGACATCAGTGTGCCTGACTATAGAGTCACCTATTACTAGTATGTTGGGTATGTTATTTTACCTTAAGGGCTGTGATTGCATGGCACACTGGTTTTGTGAAGTATGTGTTTCATGGTTTGTGTTGGGGTGGAGGTTGCTTGGATGTGTGCTTTGGAGGTCTCTGTTGGTTTTGCAGATTTTTATTTAGAGCCTCCTAGTATGTTTTCATTTATTTATGTGTGTTTTTGCCGGTGCTGGTTTAATAGGTCTATGTGAGACAGGTGGTGTGATGAAAATATTTCCCTTCTCCTCTTGACTATCTGATCCAGTCTTGGGTTGAGAGAGGTTAGCCTCCAGTTTAGCTGTATAATTGCATCTCTCGCATGTAATAGTGTTTGGTGGTAGGAGGAGGGGGTCATCTGTGTACATGAGGCAGTTGTAACATTGTCTCAAAATACCCAGATTCACCAGTTGGACTGGAGAGTACACCTGAAATTGCCCTTTGGACATGCCTGGATAGGTACAGTGAACTGTTTTACTGGATGGCTGGTAAGGTCAAACAGAGAGCCTTGTCCTTCTCTACAGTACGGGAGGGTCTAGTGCTAGGGTTTATAAGTGCTTGCTATAAGTTTTGAGCAAGTGCCGGGCTGAGAAATGAATGGCTTGAGTGCTTAAGTTGAAAGTTTGTCTAGTTTCAAGGGAAAAATTGAAGAGGAGACTTTGTGGGGCCAGGAATAGTTTTACCCTAGCTAACCGGCGCTGCCCAGCGTGCAAAACCAGGCAAATATGGTATTTATAGCAGGGAAATGAAAGAGATAGAAATTAGCCCAAAACGGCCAATAAATTACTAATTTCTGTGTGGAAACCACTCCTCCAGGGACAGATTAGCTGCTCAGAGCTCCCCTCTCTCACAGCTGAACAGAAAAACTTCCTTCTATCCAAGTAAGGTATGGGCAAACACAGAGATCTGTAACACAGCCCTGAATTCAGCACTAACCTGAAAACTGGACTATACTAGCTTAGAAAGGCGGGAAACAAGTATATATGTATATTTTTTGTTTTTTTGTTTTTTTTTTCATAAAATAAAGCAGATACACTCAAAAACACACTTTAAATGCACAGAAAAGGATACTTATTGTTATCTGGACACTTATTATTATCTATCACATGTATGGTCCCTGGCCAACAAATGCTGTGGATGTCCACGCTCTGACTGGGATGATAGTAGGAATGCTAGCAGTGGTGAATGATGGGCCATTACCTAACAATCCATACCCATATCACAGCAGGACAAAGGCTGCCATATATGTGAAGGACAAAGGCAGGAACACAGGACCATAGAACCAATATTGCAGTAAGACACCCTGGAACATGCTGGTGTTACAGGATGTGTTGCAACATACCCTTATGCAGGAATACGACATCAGGTACACAAATGGATATAGCCATGTACTGCTAGCACGCAACACATCTGTCCATACAGGTCATGTTGTCAGGCATGGTATGTCCGTTGTGAGTCACTTGTGAAGGCACAGTGGGGTTGCTAACTGTGACTGGCAGACACTGATGTCACATGTATGGGTATGGCTTTGCACCCCAGCCTCTCAGCCATTTACAGCTGTTATCCCTGTATGGTTGACATTGTGATAGATAGTAGGGCCACCATAAATGAAATTAGCAAAACCCCTCCACATTGCCCACAGGTGTCACAGACTCACAACCACCTCTACACAGGATATGAGTTACACACACACACACACACACACACACACACACACACACACCTGTCATGTCTGGGAGCAGAACCCCTACCTAGCTGGTTTACTACACTACAGCACTACGCAGTTATATTATGCGCCACAGACATTACTGATGTTCATCTTCCCCAAAGGTGTATTTCACAATTAATGACATCAGCAGGACTACCAAAGTAGGGCATTTGTAATGTACTGCGAGTGAGTAGCCTATAATGCATTGCTCCACACACAGACACTGAGATACACACATCACATCTGGAACTGGCATGGATGGAGATGGAATGCTACCGCCGTTCTAAATCACACTACAGCAGTATGCAGTTACAGAACGCTCTACGGCGATTACTGGGCTATCAATTACCAGAGGTGTACTTCTAGATGAATGACATCAGCAGCCTTGGCAAAGTAGTATATTTGTATTGTATGGAGTGTGAGTAGCCTAAAAAGGTATTACTCTCTACCCAGTCAGACACACAGACTCACACACAAACACACAGAGTTGCCAGGGCTGGGGTTCAAACACCTACCTAACTAGTTTATCACACTACAGCAGTACGCAGTTACAGGATGTGCCACGGCGATTACAGGGCTATTATGTTCTCAGAGGTGTACTTCTAGGTGAGTGACATCAGCGGCCTTGCCAAAGTTGAATATATGTATTGCACAGAGTGTGAGTAGCCTAACAAGCATTTCACTCTACACAGTCAGCGGTAGACAGGCACACACACAAACACACACTCACACAATTGACAGGTCTGGGGTTAGTACTACTACCTAACTACTCTGTCACTAAAGCAGTACACAGTTATGGGACACGCCATGCATTTCCCAATGGTGTAAGTCATATTGGATGACCTCAGCAGGCTTGTCATACTACTGCTATGGGGGGGCAGTGTGTGCATGGGCCATACCCCATTTATGTAGGGGTTGACATGCCACATGTGGGCACACACAGGGTCATATGTCACAGGTGCATGTATACAGCTACTAGATGGATGCTTCCTTGTGCAGTCTTGTTGCACAGCTGGCACATACACCACATAGTCTGTCATGCTGACAGGTATAGGTGGCTAGTACCCGCAGTGGGTTACATCTGCACCTCATGTGTTGGGGGCCCTTAGGCTGTGTGCCAGTTGGGACAGGCCCGCATGGCTCCTTGTCACAGTCACCCTCTTCCACACATCTATGCCCATGTGCCTGTGACTTATTATAGTGTGTTGTCCTTACATATTTGTCTGCATTCCTATCCACTGTGTGTGCAAGGCAGGAGTGTTCACACTGAGAACTGCAACTTCCAGATATGTCTGGTCCCCTGGTGTTTGCAGACATGGCCTTCATGTGTTTAAGTGTGTGAGCATGCCCAGTATGACCTCTCAGTATGTTGTTGACTGACATTGCCTTCATTCCTCTAAGTGTGTGAGCATGCCCAGTATGGCCATCTGTGTTGCATGTGTGGACTACGTCCAGGTTGTTTGTACTGCAGGGCTGACCTTTTGTTGTACACCAACAGGTAGCATGCTGTGTCTGCAGTTTATCCATCGGTCATTTGTCATTGACTGTTGCTACATTTCTGCATAGTGGGGACACCTGACTGTTTCTACTGCTCTACACAGGAGTGGGGGGGGGGCACACTTGACTGTTACTCTATGTGTACGTTGGATGGGGAGGGGCGCACCTGACACTTGTACACATTTTCTAGGACTGTACTGGTAAGTCAGGTACTCCATTTCAGTCTGTAGTCTTACCTATCCTGCTGGCTAGGGCTTACCGGTGTTGTACAGATCCTAGCTTTGTTTACCTACATATTAGTGTCTAACTTCCTAGCCTTCACAACTTACATCTGACTGCCTGGCTTGCTGCGGTCTGTCTGTGTAGGCCTGGGGAAGGAGTTAACCATAGGGCACATTCAGAGGCCATAGTACAGCATTCGTTTGTGTTTGTCTTCACCTGACCTGCTGGCTGAGACTGTTGCTGGGTATGTGATCCTTCCTGACTGGTATGTGTGGCTCTTATGGATACCCCTGTCACTCAGGCCATTTCCTGCAGTGGGTTTTGTCACCCTGTGTAGTACTGGCTACTATGGTGACTCCAGTATGTGATACAGATCTCATGCTGCCACTATGGGTGTCTGCTCTCTGCTGCCTTGACATCCGGCCACCCAATTCCCTTGCATGTTCACATCCATACCATAGCTACAGGTAAAAACACATTCTACTCCATTTGACAGTTGGTAGGTTGATTGACTTACCTTGAGGGTGTGCAGGACTTGAGGATGGTGCTGGAGGGCTGCCTATGTTGGATGCACATAGTACACTCCCTATACATGGTTAGGCACAGGTAGTGTAATATTTGGCATCCCTTTTACTGCCTGTGTGAGTCAGAGAGAGATGTCATTCCCTGGGGCCCTACTGTGTCAGTGCATATGCTATGCATTGCCTCTTTGCCAAGGCCAGGGCATACTGGGCATGCCCCCTTCTGCCTACTGGAGCAGGCCCAGGTTGTTCCTCCTCCGAGTCACTCTGTACCCGTACAGGCCTTGGCATTGGTGGGGGGCTGTGTGGCCCTGCCCCATGCTGTTCCTGCTGAAGCTGTTTCCACAGGATCATATTGTGTAGCATAGCACATACCATTACTATTTGGGTACATGTAGCTGGTGAATACTGCAGGGCTCCACCGGATGTGTCCAGACACCAGAACCGTGACCTGAGCATCTCAAACACATGCTCTATTATATGTCTGACCTGTGCATGTGCATCATTATGGCATTGTTGTTCAGGTGTGTATGCATTTCTGATGGGTGTCATCAGCCATGGCTCTAGTGGGTACCCAGCATCCCCCACTAGGTGACTGTAGGGGATCTCCACATCGGCAAATCTGTGGTACAGCTGTGTTAGTTGCCATATGTGTGAATTGTCATAGCTTCCAGGGTAGCCAGCACACACATTCAGTATAACGACCTGGCAGTTGATGGAGGGGATGCCCCTGCGGTTGATGTAGGCCCTACCCTGCTCACTGGGTGGTGCTTTGATGCATAATTGCGTGCAGTCTTTAGCACCCACTACCCCAGGGTAGTTAGCTATTTGGTGGAAGAGATGCATTTTGTGGGTCAACACCTCATGTGTGTTGAGGAAATATACGTGCTCACTAGCATGTGCTGACATGGCATCCAGGAACTGGTGGAATACTCTGGATGCTGATGCCTGTGAGATGCCCATGTTATCCCCAGTTGTAGTTTGGGAGGTACCTGTGGCTAGTATAGCTAGGCCTACACATACCTTGGTATCGACTGGGATAGGCTTCCCTCAGCCAGTGTGGTGTGTCAGGTGTGGCCAGCATAGCTCAACGATTTGCTGTAGGAGGTCTCTGTCCACCCTATAGCATTCCACTATCTCCAGCTCATGTAGCCCCTGGTAGGTTACCCTGTGTCTGTACACTCTTCTCTGTCTCCTCACTGTGGGTTGTTCGGCAGCACTGACATCCTCACCACCCTCAGCCTCTTGCACATGTTGTTATATGTTTCCTGCTGCAGCCCTTCTTTGTAGGTTTGGTTTTAAAATTTCTCCTCTTGTATACACCGGTGGTGTAGAGTGTGGAAAAACCAGGGGGGTAGGTGTTTGCTTGGTTTATAGTGGTGTTCTGGGCTGGGCTGGTCTCCTTCCTGTGTGATTAGCTGATTCTGATACATTTCACCTGGCAGCTCAACTAGGTCTCCTTGATTACCTTCCTACAGCTGTTTTCCCTTCCTATTGCCTCCCTGTTTAGGCCCGTGTGCACGCCGTGCAAATGGAGTGCTCAAATGTGCATGGAGCTACTTTTTCCTGGTTTAACTTATTTTTTCTTCCTGTACAACCTGGTGCGTGACACAATCACCCATGTACACTTTGTAAAGAGTGCTAGGCAGGTTTAGACACACCCCTAGCTTAGCTGTGCTATGCTAGGAGCAATCTCGAGCCACAGATCTCTAATCCACTTACATTATGCCTGACAACCCCTCCATAATGTCACCTATATCCTAGTCTTGCACCCAGCTATTTATACTCTTACACTCTTGGGACCTGCCTCACACCCTGGGAAAATCTGGGATTCACTAACCCTTCCCTCATTTGCATAGGATTGCCTGCTAATACATAGTTACATATCCCATACTAAGCCTCCCCCTTAGCAACCATTACGCACTGGCCAGGTTGCCTTCTGACTGCCATTGACTTGCATGGCAGAATACTGATTTTAGTTAGAATGCTTATTTTAAGTTTATTTTATTAATTTCCCCCAATCCCATTTGCATGTTGCTGCCCTATGCTTAACCAGGCGAGATCGGCGAATATAAAATTAAAAGTTGTTTATTTTTTTTCTTTTGCATTTTGCAATGCCAATGGCCTTCTACTTGGACATTGGCATGCTTCCTTAATGATATGCAGCCTTTATTTGAAGCTGTCATAGCTCCATTTTGTCGATTGCTGTACTGTACTCGGTTACTAACCGAGTACATTTCTGCACACTGCACTCGTCCTGCACGGACGGCTGCCAGCTTCCAGGATCGCATATTACCCTCATTTGCATGGTTTTCACCTGCAAATGAGGGTAATTTGCATACAGGAGCTCGTTCTGTGCAGGATTAGCCTAAGAGCTCACGTGCATGTCCTGGGAGCTCATTCCTGGATCGCATGTCAGCCATGTTGCCGAAGATAGCTTTTAAATTAATCCTGCATGCTATAAAGGGCTTCACAAATCCATGGGTTAATTTTAAGTATATCTCTGGGCAAAGAAAAATGTGGTATGTGCACTTTTGTAGTTACATTTTAGAAGGGGTAATTTTTCCCATTATTTATAAGAACAGTAATCTTATGACCACCATACAAGCTAATTGTGCTTCTAAAGGTTCATAGGTAAGTACTAGGCTATCGGGCCTGGGGCCTGTATAAGCCTAGCCAAAAAAGTTCCCTGGCTTTTGCCACCCAAGAAAGTTATTTTCTCTTGCCCCTGTCTAGCAGAGCCACAGAAGTGATCCCCGGGGTGAATTTCCTATTTCCCATCTAATTGTCGAGATTTTTCTTAAAGAAGGCTAATGAAGAGCTTTGCTTGACATGAATGGGTAGTCTGTTCCAGAGCATGGGAAGTCTCTGGGAAAGGAATCTATCCCTCCAGCATGTTCTGTTTATTGTGGTGGCAAGATTTAGGTCCCTGAAGCATGTGGCTGGGAGGGATTGGGGTTTCTTTAAGTGTAGCATGTCCAACAGATCTGGGTTTGATATGGCTTTGTATGTTAGGCAGAGGTCGCCCCTGAGTAGGCAATAAGTAACGGAGTAGAGTTGGAGTTTTTTGAGATGGTCTGCATATGGCATCTGTTTGAGGCCATTAATCCTCTTAGTGAGGTATTTCTGTGGCCTTTCTAGTTGTTGCAGATGTCTTGCAAGGTACATGCCAAATGAGGCATTGTACTCTTTAATGGGTCTGATGAGTGATGAGTAGAGAGGAACAATGACCTCTTTTTTTCTGGAGGTGAACTCCTTTATGATGAGGTGTGCCATGTAGAACGATTTCCTGACTACTGTGGAGATGTAATTATCAAAGGAGAGACTACTGTCCACATGTGTCCCAAGGTCTCTTATCACACTTTTGGTGTTTAGTAGGCTACCGCCTATGTAGTAGTTCATGGGTACAGTGTTTTTCACAAAGGGGATGACAATGCACTTCTTGGCATTGAGCTTGAGGCCATGACTTTGACACCAAGCATCAGTCTCATTGAGGCCCCTTTCTAGAATGTCCACATCATTAGGCAATTCTATTATGGCACCTAGCTTGCAGTCATCTGTGAACTTCATTAGCCAAAGACCTGCTGTATTAGCCTGGACTTCTGAGAAGTAGATGCCAAACAGGAGAGGACCCAGGAGTGAGCCTTGTGGTACTCCACTTGTCACTGGTCTGAAGTTGGATTTGGAGTTGGCTACTTTCACTGTGTGGGTTCTGTCAGTGAGCCATTTGGCCACCCATCTTGTGACATAGGGATTTATTCCCAGTCTAGTGAGTTTATCTATAATTCCAGAGTGGGGGATGGTGTTGAAAGCCTTGGTGAGGTCAAGATAGGCTGCGTGCACCACCTTACTCTCATCCAAGGCTCTGGTGACTGCTTCAAAGAGGTCAGTCAGGTTTAGGAGACATGACATACCTTTTACAAACCCAAACTGAGTGGGGTCCAGAGTTTGGAGGTTACCTATGTCCTTATTTTTAAGCTCCAAGATGATACGTTCCATGGCCTTGCAGACCAGGCTCATCAGGCTAATGGGACAGTAGTTCTCAGGGTACATGGTGGTGCCCCCTTTGTGGAATGGGATAACCGTCACTGTGCACCATTCAATAGGCAAAAAGTCTGAAGTGAGGCTATGATTGAACATGGTACATAGGTGGGGTGCCAGTTCATTCTGTAGTTCATGTAGAATGCAGCCTGGGATGTTGTAAGGTCCCATGGATGCTGTGTTCTTGGCTTTGGAGAGTGGGGTCTTTACTTGCGCAGCCGTGATTACAGGGGTTTTGCATTCTTCCGGTATAGTGATTGACCCTTTGGGGGGGTGGGGGGGTGAAGTTTCCACTGAACCTATCAGCCAAGATGTTGGCAATATCAGTTGGTTCTGTATATCTAGTGCTGTTGTGCTGTAGCTCAGAGCAGATCTGAGTGTCACCATTGAGATTCTTGAAATAGCTATAGAATGCTTTGTGGGTGTCTTTAGAATCAGTGGAGATTTTATTTTCATAACTAGCTTTGGAGGATTTTATGAGGAATTCCTGCAATCAGGGGATTTTACTTTTTTTGCAACATCTTCTTCCTTCTGTTGTAGAGTTTGTTTATGGCAGGGGGCCACCAGATTGGCTTCCTATTTTTGGAGGACAACATCTTGGTGCTGTTGGGGATGGCATGATCCATGCACTCGTGTATGTGCTTATACAGTGCATTTGTATAGGATTCAGCAGTCGTACCTCTATTTTCCATCTGTATGGGTGTCGTGAAGCTTGCCACTTCTGTCTTAAGAAGCATGAGGTTGGCTTTGGAGAAGTTTTTTACGGTGATTTCCTTAATGGGGGGGTGGGGCAGGATATTGATGTCTAGGGTGATTAGCTTGCGGTCGGATTTGACCAGCGAGGATTTGACCTCTGGTGTGGAACATCAGTTGCCCATATTGGTAATGACCAGGTCCAGGATATCGCTGCCCCTGGTGGGGGTATGGATAAGCTGATCCACGGCATTGGAATTTATGAATTTCAAAAAGCATTGAGCAAATGAGTTAGTACATGAGTAGTTTTCCCAGTTGATGGTGGGTAGTTGAAATCACCCATTATTACGGTATTGAGCTGTACCTTAATATTACCCAGTATATCAAGAAATGTAGAGTGGGCATCCTGGGGCATGGCGGAGGATCTGTAACAAGTTACAACCTGGATTGCAGTCTTATCCAGTGTTAGTTGCACTTGGATAATTTTGGATGCATTATATTGAGCAACTAGCCTGGAGGTGTGGCTATCCTTAATGAATATGAACATGCCTCCTCCTTTAGTGTTTCGGTCCAGGTTAGGTGGCTGAAAGGTGTGGTAATGCAGGGGTGCTTTCTGGATCCTTGAACCAGGTCTCCATTACTGCACAGATGTTGATGTTCTCCATTTTAAGGAGTGCCTCGAGTGAGTGCATTTTGAGGTTTAGACGTCTAGCATTGAGTAGCATTACCCTCAGATTTTGCTTGCTTATACCTGCTACTGTGGTGAGTTTGTTGTTTGAACCTTGCCTAAAAAAGGCATTATAGGGGTGGCAAGAGCCTTAGCCAGTATCTGGAATCCCAGGGGTGACAGGTGCAGGCCATCTCTGGCAAAGCATTGTTGTCTGTCGATCATGTCGTCCCAGGCAGACAGACATTGGATCCCCTTAGAATGACACCAGAAGCGTAGCCAGTTGTTGAAGTCAATCATTTGTCCTTGTATTGTGGTATCATTCTGGGTGACGGCGGGATGCTACTCAGGGCTAGGGTCATACCTGCCTGGGCTACATGACCGAGAGCTCCTCCATGTCTCTTTTCATGTAGTCTAGGGAGGTACATCTCAGGTCATTCACATCAACATGGACAATGACAGAGTCATATTTGTACTTGTTGTGGAGTGGCCTTGCGTTATGTGGTGGATCCTGGCTCCCGACAGGCAGCTGACAGTAACTTTCTCCTTGTTTAGCCTGGTGAGTGGGACATCAGTGTGCCTGACTATAGAGTCACCTATGACTAGTGTGTTGGGTACGTTGTTTTGCCTTATGGGCTGAGGTTGAGTGGCACACTGATTTTGTGGGCTATGTGTCATTTGGGTAGTTTGGAGGTGTGGTTTATATTGCTGTATGCTAAGATTGTGACAGTTTTTATGTGAGAAAAACAGAACATCCTTTAAAGAAAAGAATATATGAACATCTATACGATATAAAGAAAGGAAATAACAATAATGCCTTGTATAAACATTTAAAAGCATGTCCGGTCATATCTGACATTAAATTTGAATTTGGAGTTACTGATAAGAATGTCATACGTGCTAGGGGTGGTAATTGGGAGACCCTACTGGAATGCAAAGAGTTGATTTGGCAGCTACAGCTAAATGCAACCTTAAGACCAGGGTTAAATGAACAAGTTTCTATTAATAGTGTTCTAAACCTGAGGTCCACTAAATTGTAAGGGAGCCTTTTGTCTGTCATGGTTTTATGCGCTATTTCTGTGTAAAACAAATGTGGTTTATAACCAAAAATTACATCATTTTATTCCATATGTTTCAATCGGCGTTATTACAAAGTTTTGTGCATGAATGGTTGACTGTTTTAAGAAAAAGGGACTTGGTCTATGAATATTCATGAGTTAATTGTGGTGTTTTCCTAATAGGGATTAATTGCTTGTGTTTTCTAATTGACTGTTTCTTAATGTATAAGAATGACTGTACTTGTTACTTCCTTGCTCTGAAGAAATATAACATTTAGACAGAAGTGCTTAGCATGGGTCTATTTCATTTATTTATTTATTATACATTTTCAGTGATATTCGCATTGTGTTCATTGACCTTGTACATTAGTCCTTCGGTTTTTGAGTTATTTGTGGCTTTTATAAAGGTTTTTGCCATTTTTTTGTTAAGTGTCCCTCTGAGGAGCTAACAACTTAGAAGCTGGTAAGGTACTTCACTCTGACATACATTTTTAAAAATGTGGCATAGTGAAGTATATAACCAATGTTGAAGCCGCTTTTACTTCTTCTGCTGTTTTATGGTGGCCTGCAGTGACCACTTTTGCACACTATTGTGAGAATAGTGCTTAACAGTTCTTACTGGTGCTTCACATGTGATGTCATAAAGGTAATTAATAAGCCTGCCTTTTTCACCAATTTCAGATCATAATTGTTACACTATAAATCACACATCTATCTTATTTAGGGCTTTTTTATCACATGTTCAGTATAACCATTTGACTGTGGATATCTTAGATTAGATGAGATAGTAAAAGAAGTCAACACCAAGTTTTTACTAAGGCAATGTAAGAACTTAATGTGGAATTAATTCATCTTTCTGATTTCTGTGCCTGTTACTAAGACCGCAGTGTTCCATTCTGTTCAGCTTGTACCCATATTATGCCAGTATATAACATCTTCAGCTGTCTTTGCAGTCATACACGTTTAGATGAGATTCACACAACTTTTTAACAGCAAATGTCTCTTCAGCTGAGTGTGTATATATACCTTGTCAGATTTAAACATAAGCTCATATAAGCATTGCAGTTCATCCCTGAATAGAAAGTATGGCTTAATTAAAGTATGTATTTGTTTTATAGCATGTCTGTCCTATCATGATAACATCACAGAGAAGCTGCTTCTTAAGACCATCTCTTGAAGGATTTCGATTCTTCAAAGGTTAGCATTGCAGCATTTTATTTGCAAATATACTACATCCATAGTCCTTCCAAATCTTTCCTAAGCCCGTTTTCTCTGCATTCTCTGAAATAAGCTCTACTCAGAGTATCAGTTGTATGCATGAGATTTCATGGCTTGTATTGCAGCTGAAGCTCATATTTCTGTTAACTCATTCCCTCCAGTACAGCTCTTTTGAGTGTGTACCTTTCAACTCTCAGTGGATGTGCCTACAGCCTTTGAAAAATGAAGTCATCATCTTACAGTTCTAACAAATCCTTATTGACAGATGTCAGGTATCAGTACAATTGTGTTTGCTATCATATATGCTTCAAGATATAACATTCTGATACCTTGTATGTAGCATGGCTTTGGAATTATTAATGCAAATATGAACAAGCAATATTTGACCCCTAGAGATGCAGTAGGAGGTACCTGCAGAAACGCCTGGAGGTGCACTCGGCTGTAATGAGATGACAGCATCAACCTCTATAGTGCACTAGTGTCTTGTGTAAAGGCTTCTTGAATATTTATAGAGATGTGTGCTCATATTCTACAGTAATACAGTTTCCATACACATAGTTCTAGGACTTCTGGCATGAAATTGCTAATACTAGCATTTTTTTTTTCAGTCCCAGGATATCAAGTCTGTGCATTTGTCAGTGTTCTAGATACATTTGCAGTTGGTCAATCTTCCTGCAGAATAATTTCTAACCCTTCTTGGCTGGCATCATCATGTCAGTAACATCCTTATGTATATGTAAGGTGGCAAAAAATATGGGAAAAGAATGGCTCGGTGGAAGTGCAGTCTCTTATCTTAGAAGCTTTGATGGAATAAAAAACTCCTTTCAAAACTAGACCAGCTAGAATTCAGCTCAAATGTTCTTAACTGGCAGAAAACCGGTGTCTGCAATACAATTGCCAAAATCCAACATTGCAACCAATCACAATAAAACAGGATGTTTTACTACTGGTGTCCCACAGGGACTCTTTCATTTTTTTAAAAAAATAGTGTCACAAATGTCACTTACCCTCTCATTCATTCCTTATGCTGATGGTACCTTTCACTTCATCTTAGGCGCACTCTGAAAACATTTGATACCAACTTGCAGAAATGCTTTTTTTTCTGTGCAGGTGGTTTTCAGGAAATGCACTAATTCTCAGCACAGCCAAAACTGCAACAATGGTCTTCAATTTATATCATAAACTTGGTAGTAAAAAACCCAAATTATATCTCACATTAACAATAAAATCGTACAAGTTCTGTCATACACATAGGAGTCATTCTAGGTCATACCCTCTCTTTCTTGCCACATACAGAATACATAACCAATTAACATGTTTCTACAGTTAAAAGGGTTTTGACACAAATGTAAACTACATTTGAGTATAAACTATTAGGACTTTCACCTACCTTTCCCTTATGTAAGTAACATTCTTGTCCAGTTTAGTAGTTATGGGATCATAGAAAATACAAGATAACTGAATATTGAAGCCATTTACACCTTGCCACCACCCTTACACTGTACTCCCTTTTTTTGAGGAGGGCTAAGCCAGTCAAGGGGGTCACATTGATGCAATAGGTAGTATTGATGCCTCACAGCAAAAGGTTCTCCGGTTCTGTTCTCAGCTGTAATGCTTCCTGTGCAGAGTCTGCACATCCTCTCTGTGTTCACCAGGGTGTTACTCATGTGCCCTGGTTTTCTTCCACATTTCAAAGGCATGCATCAGGTACATCTGGGCCTCTCTTGTCCATAGGGGTGTGTGTCATTCAGAAGAAAGATGTAACAGCGTATTTGTGCTTCCCCTTTGGCTTATGAACTCCATATATAGCAATGACGCTCCACAGACTCACTCTAGGAGTTGGCTGTGACTTGTAAAATAGAGGGAGATAGGCCAGTCAAACCAGAGGTAAATTTGTGACTACCCATCCGATAACACAGTTTGCATTTGAAGGAAGACAATGTAATCACATGGCTAAATTTGCAGTAGGAGTCTATTACAGAGGTAGAGATGTTTCTGCATAATGAACACATCTCACTATGTTTTATTTATCTGCAAGTGATGATTTAGATCCCTAGTTCTGGTATTTATTGGGCTATTTGATTTGTGGAGATAGATCAATGACCACTGGGTGTGTAATGACACAGAAGACAAAACATAGCTCCTCCAGGAGTCTATAAGATACTTGAATAAAGGGACTGTGCTTTTCAGTCTTTTCTGGTAGCTTAGGATTTTAAGCCAGTGATGACTAGTTAGGAATATCTGGGGTCATTCAAGCTGACTTGATACATATTGTGAAGTATATCCCAAAGGGGGCATTATGGTCCATAAGTGCCCTAATCAGTGATAAATATAAGGGGACAATGATGATGAATATAAGGGGAAAATGACCTCTGTCATCCAGGTTGAAATTCCTTTGGCAGTTTACTGGTCTAAATAGAAGGACTTTCTGGCCACTGTCCTCAAATGATGATCAGAGGAGAGGGAGTAATGAACTTAAGTTCCAAGGTCTTTAACATCATTCTCATTTTGTAGTCTTTACTTCATTGTCATTATTTTGAGGCCGTGGTGGTGCAGCGGTTAGCGTCGTCACCTCACAGCAAGAGGTTCTCCTGTTTGATTCTCAGCTGGAGAACCTTCTGTGTGGAGTCTGCATATCCTCCCCACAGTCAAGTGACCCTTAAAGACATGCAGGTAGGTGCGTGTGTGAACGGATGTACCTTGTTTGAAGGTTGGGCACTGGGCTGGCAACTCGGCACCATAAAAATCCACTACCAATCATTAGCGGACCAGAGCTCCACCTTGGCAACCCCTAATCTGGAAAAGACAAAAGACTTCATTGTCATTATTTCATCATTTACTCTTTTTTTTCTGTCTGTATTTATCTTCTCCTCAATAATGTCCCTCCTGTCCTCTGGAAATGGTATTCCCAATGTCTTCTAATGTCATACACACTTCTAACAAGGAAAATGAAATCTGCAGAGAGGAGTCACATAGCGGTAATAATTGTTAGTGTATACAATGATCTGCATTAGAATGACACGCATATAGGTTTTAATAGCAGCACAAGAAGAAATAAAATTACTGACTATTAAAAGAATTACACTTGGCCTCCTGCATTCTACAATCATGGCAGCTAAATAACGGGATTCTCTTCCTGTTGTTTCTGTTGGGAACATGCAGGTATTTCAGCAGAGTCATGGGGCATGGATTATTTATAAGACTTTGAATTGTGATAAGGCTTAAAGCTCATCTATAACTGTACTTCTGTGTTAGTAGCATGGTAATTGGGTTTGCTGCTGTTCTTTCTTGGCTTCACAGTATTACGGAAGAAAATATTATTGAGCGCAATTAATCTGTATCTGTCAGAAGAACTGGACTGATCCATTATTGTTGTTATGTCCAATTGGAATATAAAATGTGAAAATGAAAAGTTTGCCTTCTTTGCAGAATAAACATTGTGCCCTACAGTTAGGCTTTTGGGATCTGGAGGAGGGAGATTGTGATAATAGCTAAAGTGTTTACAGGCACATGGTGCAGGGTTTAATTCTTATACAGGTTAATTGGCTAGGCTTAAAATGGCTCAGAAGAACAGTTAGTACTAATCTATGAACCTATGAGTGCTGATGGGTCTGAACAGCAGGTCACATGCTGGTACTCCTTGCAATTTTCACTTACACTGCTGCTGTTAATAGTGGGCCCTTGTGCTTACCATAATGGGGGATGTTTTCTTTAATGGGTTACTTCACAATGGGAGAAAAAACTTTTATTACCTCACATATTTGGGAAATTTCAGAATAGACCATAAATAGTGAGAGTGACAGCAAAATCAAATATTTACATGTCTACATTCATGGTTGGCTTTTGCCATATCCTTGTAGAAAAGCATTTCATTTCAGTGGATAAGCTCAGAATCAGCCAAATATGTTTATTAATGTAAAACACTGGATCCTTCTGTATTGGTTAGCATGAAGTAGAAATGCAATATTTTTGTTTATGCAATGTCATCTAGATTCAGAAATCACTTGCTGTTCGGCTGGCTGATACAACTTTATTTATCTTGTGCTTTGCTGTAGGACTACAGCAAGAACTGTGGAGGCAGTTAGCAATCTGGAATTTAAAAGTAAGCCAGGGATAGTAGCACACAAAATTATTATTTGATCGTAAATTTTAATTATTGCGTTGTGCCATCTGGATTGTAGGGAATGGTTAACTTAGTCAAAGTCGTATTATTTGCTCTCATGAACAAATTAGAAGGGGTAAACCAAACTTGTACTTGTTAGTCTAGTAT
The DNA here is from genome assembly GCF_019279795.1 of Protopterus annectens. Taxonomy (NCBI): domain Eukaryota; kingdom Metazoa; phylum Chordata; order Ceratodontiformes; family Protopteridae; genus Protopterus; species Protopterus annectens. The sequence continues at coordinate 1,581,536,959 of NC_056741.1, read as the reverse complement.
TCTCGATACTCTGAATTTCATTTTGACTGTTTATTTAAGAAATGCTTCTTTTGAAAATAAGTAAATTGAATAGTGCTATTTCATTTTGCTGGCAATGTTCAGGCAGCATAGCATAGCTGAAACTCCATAGGGAACCTGCATATTCTGAAACATGCATAATGTTACGCTGGTCAGCACACATAGACCAGGTCTGATAATTGTCATTATCGGTACCTTCATCTCTGCCCCTGAAACTATTCTAAAAGTCATCTTGATGTAGACAGTGTCAGCATTACATAGGAAAAATATATACATTTTACATTAAACTCTTCACATAGCTTCTTGGTCCCTCAGGGTATTGTTTTATAACAAAGAAGTATATATCGTGGTTTTGAAATGGATTGCTCTTGTTCTCCATTTGTGAACACAGTGTGCTTGTTCCAAATTAGAATGTTTGCTGCATTGAAAGTACTGGAGGAAACCTTTTATTCTCAAGTTCAGTGATCTGTAAAGTGCTCAGTTCACAGTGATAATGAAATAGTTTACACCTTTTAGGAACTGTTTTTACCTAAATGGATTATATGAATGTAGGAGTTTCATCAGTGGCATGGTATAATCAAAAACATTTAATTTTAGTCATGGGAAGGTAGGAAATTAAGATATGAATAATAAACAGCAACATAAGCAGGAGTGTAACTGAAGATTATCCTATAATAAGCTGCTAGTTGAATCATAATGAAATTTATTGCAGGGAGTAAGTAGTGAACTCATCATAGTGAATGCTAGGGAGGGAATATTTTCAGCATAGTGAAGTATTGCTGCATACCTTGACCGCCATTTTTTGCAGTATGCTTATAAAAAAGTATATCTTTCCCCAGAGGAATCTTAATACATTCTCCAGTTGCAATAGATGGAATAAATAGGATACAGAACAGGGAATGTTGTTCCATAAAGTAGTTTGATAACAGGTCTGTTAATGGGAGCAGTCACAGGTCTGGCAAAGCTGTCAACACCATGTAGGATCAGGTCAGCAGTTACCGATGCTTTGTGGATAGTGTCACCTATATCAGTATCATATAAAAAGTTATTATCCACAAGGATTTCAGGCTCATTTAATTTCTTTGTCAATTTTTACTTGTTACCCATTGATAGTATATAACCTCTAATTGTATTTCTGCCAAATGACAGAATGCTGCAATATTTTTATATTGAGAGCAAGGCTTTTTCTAAGGCAGCATTCCTTGCTAGTGTTACCTGCTGTTTGAAGGAGTATGTTTTAGCATAATAAAGGGCCATACTCTTCAGCTTGCAATTACCAGCATATTTAGTAAACCAGATAGTGGGGTGTATTTTAATGAGTGAGAAAAAAAAGAAAAGGTGGAAAAAGGAAAAATACCACTCAACCACAAAGCATTACAATCATAGCAATGGCCTTTAAAAAGTCATAGCAGAGGGTTAAAACGAGGAGAGCTTTCTTATTTTTTTTGTTTACAATAGAAGGTTTTTATATACTAAACCATATAGAGTCAGTGGTAATGAATGTTTCTATAGGGGTAGTTTATTTATTCAGTTGGTATGTACCCATGAACACGTCTGAATTTGGGGAAATTGTAAATTTGAGGGCCAAAATCATATCATTATGAATAAATCATAGCAGTTGAGAGGTAATGTGACCCCCAGACAGAGCCTTGGTCTCCACTGGTGACAGGACAGGACAGGAGTCTTTTTATTCTTACCTGTTGTGTATGACCACGTGTCCAGTTTTGAACCCAAGTTATTAATGTCTGCATTTACCATTAAATCCGTAAGTTCAGTGTATGACTCTGTTATCAGGTGTAGTTTTGAATGCATGAAGTAGTTTGAGGTATGCAGTATGGAGATAAACTTCAGTCTAAGAATATGGTCAGTCTTAAAAAATGTTGGAGGGTAAGCATGTAAGAGTTATATTTGAATAAAATGTCCTGGGTTATGTCATAGGAAAATTGGGTTAGATCTTGAAGCAGGTAGTTGCCTATGTCTGACTTGATTTGTTCCATGATGTCCATTAAATTGCACAATATGATGGTGAGGATGACTGGTCTGTAAATAATATAGTCTGTGGAAATATATACACTGTGGCTGCATATCAGAGAGAGAGAGAGAGAGAGAGAGAGAGAGAGAGAGAGAGAGAGGGCCACTGACTAGATAACTGAAAGTATAACTGCAAAGGAAATGGTCAAAATAACTGGCAAATGAGGCAATGCTACTTACTTGAAGACCATACCCAAGAATAATGTAAGTGAGAGGAAGGTTTTAGTCTGAAAGTAGCATGGAATATTATGGATATAAGCTATTAAAGAGCTGCTTCCTGTAAGTGCATGGTTTGATTCCCCCTGCCTACATTTGGCTATTGTCTGTCCTTGCTTTGGGATAGTTGAGATAATTGGGCTGGAATCCTCAGTGTTTTCCTGATGTGTGTGCCTAGTAGCTATCTATTAGTGTACAAATGTCATTAATTGAGAAAGAGAGACAGACGTGAGGTCTCTGCTAAGTCAGTAAACAAGGCCACTTCCACCCATACTTGATTCATATACACTTAGTCACAATTAGTGGTGGGAAATAGTGCATTGCTGCTGAAGTGGACAAGTTGAGGGCCCTACTGCTCATCACAGAAAAAACAGCTGCAGAAGTTGCTCCTTTGTTTGTGAGGCACTCACAATCTGTGGGATTTTTGTGTTAGGATTAAGTGCAATGGAAACATTGACCTGGCTTTGGGAGAGAAATGACTGTGTCATCTTTTTGGCATTCTTTTTTAGCCTGTTGTCTTCAGTAGTCTTGACAGGTACATAGCTTTCTGCACTAGGCATTCACCAGTGATCACAGTGACAAAGAAGTCCCTGAAATTGAGCATTTCCTTGCATTCCTGCAACCTTGTAATTTATCATGCTTCCAGTGGCTGTTTAACAGTGTTTCATATACACTGCCCTAACTGTGTTTGTGTGTGTGTGTGTGTGTGTGTGTGTGTGTGTGTGTGTGTGTGTGTGTGTGTGTGTGTGTGTGTGTGTGTGTGTGTGTGTGTGTGTGTGTGTGTGTGTGTGTGTGTGTGTGTGTGTGTGTGTGTGTCTTTCAGCCTGTGTTGCAGTTATTACCTGGTGATTCTCATGCATTCAGGCGTTCCTCCATGTCTTGTTAATGCAGTCTGTATTGACAATAAGTACACTATTACATGTGTATAATCTCTCAGTTTGGCTCATGTTCTGTTATTGTGAAGGTGTACCTGTGGATACTATGGTGATATGACTGAAGCTCTTCAGACCCTCTCCTGCCATGATGCTGAGCAGATAACCATGTGACCCAAGAATAAGGATGTGTACTGTATCAAACTGCACAGTGGATTCCATCCTGTAAAGATGGCGCTGAACGTGTCATAGGCTGCCTACTTCCACCACTAGTAACATTGTGGTAGAAGAGCCCCACAGCCTTAATATGAATAATTAACTTCTAATCATGCATTCTCCAATATGGATTAGATTGTGCATGCTGTTTATAATGTACAGCTATTGAATCAGGTTATATGTATGCAAGTGCTGCATGTGTTGGTGTCACTGTAAAAGTCACACTGTTTCATTTGACCTATGTCAGCAAGCAGACCTAAGTGAATACACCCACAGAAGTACAAATCAGTGTAAAAAAAAAAAATATATATATATATATATATATATATATATATATACATAAGCATTTTTGGTGAGCATTATAGGGAATTTCTGAACCACCCAGTCATGCTATGAAGCCTGGCTCCTGAAGTTATAAGGTTCCTAACCCTTGAAGGACCTCCTTTCCACCAAAACCCACCTTGGAGAGCATTACAGAGATAAACAAAAGCAAACACGGACCATTTTTTGTATCAGTTTTTTTGTTGTATTTACGTTATGTTTTTGTTTCTTCAGGAGCTACAAAACAGTGATTTTAAAAGTGACCATAATGCAAAAACCTGAATCATTAAAATAATGACATGTCTTATGTAATGCATGATATGTTGAAGGCCAGAGTGCAATACAACAGTGTGCATAAGCCTTGGCATTGTTTGATGTCAGTGACAGGATTGTATTTCATTTACAGGAAAAATCATAACCTTGGTTTCCAACAGCTGGGACCATAGTGATGGTGTTTCTTAGGGAGAGATGCAAGAGTTATACTGCTGTTCTGCTCCTTGAAAAAAATAAGGGAAGAAGAAGTGAACCAGCATTTCAAACCTGAGCATATTAACCCCTCCATGACTGTGACTACTTACCACATGCAATATGGCTGTGAGGGTCCCCTTCAACTGGTCGACATTTCACAATGTCGACATTTATATGGCCGAGACCATATGATCAACATTTGAAATGTCAACCATGAGGAACCGGCATCTCCCTACAGTGCAGAATGGAAAGATTTCCACTTCTGCACTGTAGTGCGATCTCGGAGTTGGTATATTTAAGTTCCGGAGGGTGTGGGGGGTGCAGGGGGGCAAAGCCCCCCTGCTAGCAGCATTAAGGTAAGTTTTTTTGTTTTTTGTTTTTTATGTTCTGCTTGTATGGTCGACATTTCAAATGCCGATCATATGGTCTCGGCGATATGAATTTCGACATTGTGAAATGTCGTCCATATCAAGTAGACCCGACTTTGAGTACCAACTTACTACTGTAGTACCTTTACAACACTTTTAGTATAGATGGTAATTCATGGGAAACAATACAAACACAGTTACTGATTTTTATTGTTGTGTCATTATTTGATTTGTTTGTCTGATTCTGGTTTTGGAGGTGCATGAAGGCTGTCAGTTGTGTTAATACTGCTGCCACAGTTGCTATAGCCTATCACAATTAGCAAATTCAGTTATGACAAGCTATGCAAAACACTGAAGTTACCACTCGTCTAACATATTAGCATAACATGGCTAGCCAGTACATACCCTGTTACTAGATAGGTTAAGCACCTGAGAAATACTGCTATGAGCAACTGATCTCAGTGCTTACCTTGTTCTGTGTAGTTATTTGATTTGCAATGTAAATAAAAAAACAGAACCTCCACTCTTTAGAGACTGTTTCTTGAGGCAGGTACTTAGATTCTTGTACTGGCATGAAAGCAAACATGTCACCAGTAACAGTGAGCACTAGTCACATCAGAAATACTTTTTGGTTTATTTATTTAAATTTCCTATTCAATTTTTACAGTGGTCACAGTGGGTGATGACCTGTAGCAACAGTTTGAAGCACAATGTTATGGTCATTATTTCTTTTTCTTTTTAGGTGACCGCAGATTTAAGGTAACCAGCAGAAGTGCTTGTGAGTTCTCAGGATAGCCTTTGGCATATGACAGTAAAGGTTACTTCCTAAATTGCAATGATATAAGTATTATATAGCTTGTTAGGGAAAGGTATCATTTGTATATGTCTGATAGTAATGTAGCAAAATGAATCACTGAGGTCACCATGCCTACCTCTGTATTCGCAGTCTAATGCCAGAGGTTGTTTACCAAGTGAAGCTACATTTTATGTGGGTTGGAGGTAGACAAGCTACGTGAAAGCACCAGACTCTTATAGGAAACTGTTGAATGATTACTGATATAGGTTCATAGGTTCATAGGTTCATACTAGGCTATCTGCCCTGGGGCAATTATAAGCCTAGCCCGATTCTGTATGGCTTACGCCACCCCTTGATTTGAGTATACTGTGCCCTTTTTAGGTTTAGTTTACTGTGCCTCTGTCTAATAGTGACACGGGAGTAATCCCTGGGACAAACCTATGATCCCCCATCCACCTATCGAGATTCTTCTTGAAGAGATTCAGTGAGGTGCTCTGCCTCACATGAACTGGAATTCTATTCCAGAGCGAAGGGAGCCTCTGGGTTATGAACCTGTCCCTCCAGCAAGTTCTATTTATTTCTGTGCTGAGGTTCAAGTCCCTTGAGCGTGTGGCTCTAAGGGATTTAGATTTACTGAGGTGGAGCATGTCCATTAATTCTGGATTTGACATAGCTTTGTATGTCAGGCATAGATCGCCTCAAGTAGGTGGTATGCAACTGAGTAGAGCTGGAGATTTTTAACCGAGCAGCATATGGCATCTGTTTGAGACCCTTGATCCTCTTGGTGAGATACTTTTGGGGTCTTTCTAATTGCTGCAGGTGTCGGGTAAGGTACATCCCAAAAGGGGCATTGTATTCTATGATGGGCCTGATGAGGGATGAATAAAGGGGCACGATTACCTCTCTTGATCTAGATGTGAAACCCTTCGTGATGAGGTGGGCTATGTAGAAGGTCTTTCTAACCACTTTGGCAATGTGGTTTTCAAAGGAGAGATTGCTATCAACTTGGGTCCCCAGGTCCCTAATAACTTTCTCTGTACTTAATGGGTTTCCGCCTATGTGGTAATTTGTAGGCACATTGTTTTTGCCAAAGGGTATGACTATACATTTTTTGGCATTTAGCTTTAAACCATGGCTCACTGTGGAAATGGTTGTGCATATCCCTGACATCAGAAGCTGAACTTTACTCTGCCCATTATACATAAGGGATTTCTCACAGGTGAATTACTCTTTCTACAGAGATAGTACATGTAAGAAAAGAGATACTGCTCTTTACTATAATTTTCGAAGCACAATATACAAATTTTCCTTTGGCTGTCAAATTACAACTTTTGTTATAATCATGTCAGCCTTCCTAATGCAACTGTATTTAAATTCAGCTCATAGCGCATGTACATATTTTTACTTTGTTTGACAGGGAAATACAGACTATATAAAACCATAAGGATATTTTGCTTTTAAAATATAACAAGTAAAACTGTTATTTGTATGTCCCTGAAAGTGTCTCCCAGCATCTGAAATGTTGCAGAAAAAAATGAAAGTATTAATGGAAATTGTACCCTGCCATTTGGAAATCCTGTCTGCAGTGGTGTGCTACCTCTGTACATAAAAGCATAGTATAACAGCAGCTTATAACTGAACATCAACATTTCTTGCACGAATAATTCTAATAGAAAATGTCAAAATGTTTCTGAGACATAACTTGCTATTGACAGTCTCCACTGATAGGCATACATGGCCATTTTAATGTACAAGGCTACCAAGTTACATCATAATCAGTTTCCACTGGGTGTATGTATAAGACTTATACTTAGGTGGTAGAATGCAGTCTATATCCAGAATGTCTTGTTATTATTGCATCAGAAGGAAAAACAAACAAAAATATATATATTTCACAATTTAAGGCAGCATCTGTTACTGACATCTAAATAAGAATTAAGATGCAGGGAACTCTGTGAGTGGGGAAGAATGTCAGTCTTTAATGTGTTTGTAACTAAGTATTTTACTAGAATTGCCAGAATTTATTTATTGTGAGCTGCCCTAGAGGAGATACATTTGGCTTTTTATATACATCTAGAAAATACAGTGCTTCAGAAGACTTCTATAATCATAGTAAAACCATTATTTGTAGGCTGACTATCTTAGAATCACTGCAGAAGCCATCTCATTTCCTGTCTCCATCCTTATAAACTGCCTCATCACTGAACAACAAATCCCAGCTATCTGGAAAATAGCCCACATTATCCCATTATATAAGGGTGGCAACTCAACAGAACTTTCTAACTACCGACCAATTGCTATCCTTTCTTAGATATCAAAAATTTTTGAAAAATGTATTCATACCCAATTCCTACACTATCGTCTTACTAGTAATCTCCTGGCAAACACTCAACATGGATTCTGCCCCAACCATAGTACAACCACTGCCCTATTTAGCTTCACTAACTCCATCAACTGTCTCAGAAATGAAGGAAACCTGGTCTTATCTATTTTTCTGGACCTCTCAAAAGCATTTGATGCAGTCTCACATTCTAGACCCTTAAATATATTTTCTGAACTTAAAACTAGCCATTCCAGTCTCACCTGGTTCCAGAGCTATCTCACTGGGAGGCAACAAGCAGTGAAATGGAGAAATACCCTCTCTCCTCTGCAACCTGTTACCCTTGGAGTCCCACAAGGATCCATTCTAGGCCCACTTCTCTTCACATTATGTATTAATAATCTACATACTGACACCAATCAAGCCACATTAATACAATAAGCAGACAACTATACCTTAATATGTGCAGCCCCAACTCTCCACCTTCTCCAACAAAAAACACAGCAGGTCTTCTCCAAAGTAGAAACCTGGCTAACCAGCACACAACTAATACTCAATCTCAAGACAACAAAAATCATCCTGTTTCACCCAACAAGATCCCCAACCCCCCCTCCTCTTTTCAAAATCACCTCATCAAACAACACCATCATTACTCCAGTTTCCCACACTAAACTCCTGGGAGTAGTAATAGATCAAAACATGTATTTTGATAGCCACATAGTGCAAACAATTGAAAAGGTCCACAGAAAGATAGGATGTATAGGAGCAAATGTTTCTGTTACAAATAAATTCAAAGTCTCCATTTCCAGAACCTACCTCCTCTTAACACTCCTATATGCATCTCCCATACTTACTACTCTCAAGAAAACTGACATAAATAAACTGGATAGCTGCTATAATAAAATAGCAAAATTCACTACAGATGCCAACTACAGAGTCCCTCACTGCCATGCTCTTAGAGAAATCTCATTGCTAGAACTTGATTTTTAACCAACTCTCCATGATCCACCAAATACTCAACCAACATAAAAATACGCCTGCTCTCCAAGGTCTACTTACATACCATTCCAATAACCGAACACTGTGCTGCAGCAACAAAGCCCTATTAAACATTACTAAAAATAGAGATAATGCTGGTGACTCCCTGTACTCAAATATTATAGCCAAAATCTGGAACTCCCTACCTCTAAACATTAGATCCACCTCCAGCACAACCAGCTTTAAGAAACTACTAAAAAAGCATCTAACATCCACATGGATGAGCTCAGGTACTAATCCAGGATAGCAGCTGTACTTGAATAGATCCTCTAAGTACACCTGTATCCCCTCTACACAACTCCCTTTACCTCTTCTCCCCTCATCCTTTCCGTAGGATTAAAATACTGTTGGAAACTGTATTTAATCAGTTTATAAATTAAATGCGCAGTAGAAGCTTAAGCTACTCTAAGATATGTTGTACTGTCATATGTATTTACTCAGCTCTCTTGTAAAAAAATGCTATTTTATTCTTCTTAATCTGCTAAACTGTAAGCTGACACAAAATATCTAAATAAAAAATTCCAGATTTAACTCTCACGAATGTTCAAAGGTAACACTTTATTAAAATAAAATGCCCAACAATGATAAGTGCTTTCTTCCCATAGAAAGAGACTTCATCAAACATCCAAATTGGAATACACACTTTAAATACCTTACCAGAGTTCCATCCCTCCTAAATTAATCAATTAAATAATTAAATACATGCAAAAAGTAATACTTCTTAAAGTCCCATTCCTATTCTAAAAAAGTAATACATATCTGTATTTCACAACACCACTCCCCATTAAACTTAATTGTTAAAAATAAAACATTTAGATTTTATCTCTTCACCAAGTTTATGTTAAACAATTATTTAAAACTCTTTGAGAACAATAAGGTAAAACAATAAGTGAAACTATTTAAACAATAACTGCCTTCTCATTTAAAATTAGTTTCAAGGATACTTTTTTAATTTAAACCAGGGGTAATGTGGCATTCAGTCTAAGCTGCCATATCAGTTCTCCCTTCAGTATTAATTTTTCCAGTCACCACCTCTGGGATTCAACTTTATACTTTCTAGAATACCAAATGTGACTTGAGTAAAATTACTACAAACTATGAAATGTTTGTACATGGCCCTAGTCTCCTTTTTATAGTGATGTAAACATGTTCATATATTCTGGTTTTCAAAGCTCTCTCCATCTTTCCTATATAGAAATCCAGACAACCATAACATTTAGCTAAATAAATCAACGTACAAGTGCTACAATTTCCATTTTAAAAAATAACACTACTCTTTAACAGATTTTCCGAAATCAAATTATGTTCCCTTATTAGAAATGAGCAGTGTTTACACCTGCCATATGGACCCATCTCCTAGTTTATAGATGTAACATCATGTCCTCCACCCTCAAATAATTGTTTACATTTTTTCCGTTTTATATATAGCAATTGCCCTAACAAACTGTATAGTTCTTTGTTTATCTTAAAAATGTTTCAATTCTTTTTTACAGTTCCTCTGATGTTATTAGCATGTTGGTTACATTCAAAGACTAAAGCTTTCTCGTATCTAACATCTCTAAACACTCTCACTGTGTTTTCCATACCTGTTCCTAACAAGGGTTTACATTTCACACCCCGACCTTGGTAAACTTCATTAATAATTCCAATAACCATTTTTTTCAGGATAACACCTGTTTAGAAACATCTCCATAAGTTTCTCAAGTTCACTCCAAACATCCCCAAACTCATATGTCATTTTACGTATAACCTTCTCTTTTACCAAATTTTTCTTTTGAAAATGTGGGTGGTTATTGGAATAATACAAATAACTATTACAAAATGTTTCTTTCTTAAACAAATTGGATTTAAAACCATCAGCCATGTGTGAAATAGAGGTGTCCAAGTAACTATTACTTTCCCTGTATCAACACTTAGTAAATATAAAGTAGAAGGTACATTGGTTCAAATAATCCACAAATTTTGCAATCCCTTCAGCAGACCCATCCCACAAAATAAATATGTCATCCAAAAATCTGACATCAAGGGGTAAATGCTTGCCAAAAGGGCTATTAAAAAAGAACACATTTTTCCACCCTAACTTAACCAAGTTAGCAAATACCAGGGCACAAGCTGCACCCATTGCTACCCTGATAATTTGTTGATAATATTCCCCCTCAAAGTGTAAAAAATTATCAAGGACAAGTTCTGTTAATTCAACAGTAACGCAAATTAATTCTAACCCCTCCTTTTTGGGTATAACAGAAAAAAGATCAACTACATCAGCAGTCAAAAAATTATATCGCTTTTCCATTTGCTTTGCTTCAATTTTCCCCAAAAATCTCATGGGTCCTTGATCAAATGTGGAGTATTTTCCACCACTGCCTTTACACAATAGTCAATAAGCACTACGAAGGGGTCGGTCTTTGAACCTTTAGCATATACAATTGGTTTAAAAGGTAGACTCTCTACACATTTGTGTATTTTGAGAATCCCAAAAATATTTAGGATTATAGGGTTAGGCTGACAAAAATTGGTAAATGTCAACATCTATTCTTCTGTCCAACAGATATTTTTCTTGATAACAGTCAATTTACCGATAAACAATGTGGATCTGATTTTTTTGATATGAGGGAATAAATGACATTGCTGTGCAATAAGATCATCATGGCATTGTTGTAATCTATCACATTATATAACACCAACCCTCCCCCTTACCTGGCTTCATAACTCTTATATCCTTGTTGTTCCTTAACATGTTTAAAATTTCCCTTTCCTGATTGGGCGTGGCTAGAATGGCCATGGTGTAGCAGCGGATTTCACAAGCTCCACTAAGGAAAATATATCTTCACTGGAAATTTGTTTCATATCAAGAAAAAGTGGATTTATTTTTGCAGAATTTGATATTATTCAACATTCTCTTCAGGAATATCTACTTATAAATTGAAATTGGTTATAATTTCCAGTTAAAACCTTCATCTGAACAAATACTTCACTTCTGGGAGATTTTCAGCATGAGTTATACTAAGGCAAACAACCAAGATTCCAGTATAAAAAAGGAACTACAGACTTTAATAACAACTATTCAAGACCTCACAACTAAGATTGATATAATTGACTGTAAAATAGACAACTTTAAAGAAAATCCTACCAAGCAGATGGATATGCTTCATGAGGATCTAAAACAGCAAAAAATTCAAATTACCAGTATTGACTAATCATTAACAGACTTTGATGGAAGATTGCTAGAAAATGAAAACAACATAGAATTTTTGCTTAAACAAAATACTTTATTACAACATAAACTGGATGATCTAGAGAATAGATCACGCTGGAATAATAAGGATTTTTGGTCTTCAGGAAAATATAGAAGGAAACAATATGTCAAGTTTCCTTAACTTATGGCTGCCAAAATATTTAGATTTACCAGAGGCTTTATATTTCGGTATAGAAAGAGCACATCAGTCTCTCACATCAGGAAACAGTACCAACAGGAAACAACTTAGATCCATCATAGTAAATTTCCTATCATCTTCAGATAAAGACTTAATTCTAAAAACAGCCTGGTCGGAATCACCTGTAAAATACAATGACTCTATCATTTGCTTCGATAATGACTATTCAACAATGGTAATTATCAAAAGAAAGTTTTTTTTTTACCTCTAATTAAAGAACTGAAAAAGGTACAGCTTAAGACTCACCTCTTGTTTCCAGCAAGGCTGAAGATTTTTTTTTCCTGATGGACCTTCATTGTTTGAGGATCTTGATTCTGCTATGACATAAGTTAAAAACCACAAATTACTGGAAAAAATAGAAGATATGGAGTGGGCTAACCCCTCTCTTAAAAGAATGGCTCCTAAAACTACATGTAAATCTACTGAAAAACAAAAGAGACTAAAGAATAAATGAGAAATACAGACTATTTATAAAACAAACTATTATTGTGGACTGTGCTTTTATTAACAAGTCTGTTTTGATATGTTATAAATACAAGTTTTGCAGTTTCTAGTATGGGAAACAGATATATGCTGATTCACATGTATAAAAACGTTTTTTTTTTTACTGAAACTCGGCTGTTTCCTGCTGAAAAAATAAGAGACAACTTTGAACATTCTCCTTAACTTGTGCAGTGCTCTCACGAGCTAATTATTCATTTGGAAAACTTTCTACAGTTTGTGGAATCATCTCTTCTCTCTCTGAACACCTTCGACGATGTGAAGCAGCTGGATGATGTCATCACCATGTGACGGACATTTTCAGGAAGTGCAGAACTGTATTTTGACTGTAACTTGGTTTAACCGTCTTTTTTGTTTTAAATTAACTGTTATTTACTTAAAATGATCATTTATATGGTCAATTACAAGATTACATATTACAATAACATAATAGCTTCATCTTTTGTGACTTGAAGAAAGGATTACAGAGCAGATAAAGGAAGAAAGTGTAGAAAGAAAAAGAGGTGAGAGAGGAGATGGTTATGAGAGAACAGTGTGAGTATTAAAATGTAAATATCTATGTGCTTTATTCTTAGACCCTACAAGTGTAAATACTCATGGTGACATTCATTTTTGTATGTATGTATGCATATGTATGTATGTATGTATGTGTGTGTATATATATATTTTTATATATATATATATATATATATATATATATATATATATATATATATATATATTTGTATGTATATATGCATATATGTATATGTATATGTATGTATATATATTATATGTATAAAATATATTTTTCTCTCCCTCATCTTTCTTTCAAGTATCACTGCATACTATGATTATGGTTACCATACTCAAAGTTAATATCTTCACAAATTTGTGCAATCTTTATATTTAAGTGTCATAAGTAAGATTATGCATATCATTTCAGAATGTTTGTTTGCATAGCAAAGAATTGAATAACAAAAGTGGTATACTAAAAAGAACTTTGCAAATATATTTCTTATTCTGCCACTAGTGAAAATGGTTGTATATACATGTGTTTATAGTGACTACATCCCATTTGGGGATGACACAATGTTTATTTAAATGACATACTGTTTATAATTACACTTATGTCTTCTAAATAGTCATTCTAAATATAACTATTTACAAGGGATCCTAACTACGTTAGCCTCGTTTTACTTTTTTTTTCCCCTCTCTCTCTTTTCTCTCTCTTCCCTCTCGTGTTCATGTATATAAGTTAAATAAAGGAAAGAGATATAATGAGAGTTACAAACATGTTAATACAAAATAGAATTACATTTAAACAAACCATGGTTTGAACAATAACATTGTGTCCTGGATAATGTATTATATCTGATAACCTAATAGAAATGTTGTTTATACACACAACCTCTGTTATCTATGTTATTAGTAGGGCAGTGGGCTAAATTATTTAGTCCTTTTAAATAATCTGTTAGACATTTGCCTTATTTTAGAATGTAAATCATATTTTGAATCTATTAGGTTACATAGGTTTCTTATTAGATATGATATCTATGAATGTATAAACCTTCCAGATAACACTATATTAGGACAATTAATTATTTCATTAGAATTTGGTTATCTTAATGTTTCCAACTTAAAGTATATAAAGTATGTTATTAGTGGAGTTTGTACTCTGTTGTTACAGTTTAGGGGTTGATCTCAGTGACAGATGTCATTGGGATTAGGAGGTTATAACTCCAGGTGGGGAGCGTTGGGGTGTTTGTTTTTATCTAGTGTATGTAATCATTTTTTAAAAAAATAGTTTTTTGATATCCAGAGTAGCTTAGTTACAGAAAATATAGAGAATAAAGCTCAAGGAATACATTTTTTCCTAAAGACATGAGGTTTAACATTTTTACTAGGACCAAATTCACTTTTTTGCGGAAATTTTCACATTATACATATGATATTGATATGTTACTAACACATCTTTCAGGTACAATTACATAATGTGACTATGTTGAAAGGTATGTCACTTAACATAAATGGTTTGAACAATCCATATAAAAGAAGTAATTTATTTAAATATCTAGCTTTTCATAAACCTAATATAGTATTCTTACAAGAAACCCATTTAACAAAAGATACAATTAAATTTCTAGAAACAAATAAATACACAGATATAGTAAGCTCAGAGTGTACGAAAAAAAAAAGGTGTAGCAATATTGTGGAACAAAACATTACCATTACCCAGAATAATCAAAACATACCAAGACAATAAAGGTTTGCTTTGCTTGGCTGTAACTGAGATAGGTAAGAAACTATATACATTAATAAACAACTATTGTTACCTGGTATTGGTACTAATACTATTAGACACATATTGAATCAAATAGTTTCACTATCTGAGAGACATATCATTATGGCAAGTGACTACAACTGTATCTTAGACCCTAAAGATACAACCACTTCTGGAAAAAGAAAAATTACAGCACAAGCTAAACAACTTATAAATTCCATAGACTTATACCTACTCAAAGACATACATCATTTTGTGGATCATAACTCATTACAATACACGTTCTATTCTAATAGATACAAAACATATTCTAGAATTGATAGAATATTTATTTCCACACAGATAATGAATAACTTGACCAATAGCAAAATTATATCCTGCCCAATCTCGGACCATAATACTATCATATTTGAACTTAATATTAATAACACCCATAGTGTCCAAATTAAAAAGATTCCAGCATATCTCCCACAACTTAAGGATTTTCAATTATTCATAACAGAAGAGACACAAAACTTCATTAATATAAACTCAGCATCAGACACACATGATATATTTATTTGGGATGCCCTAAAAGCATATTTATATAGACAAATAAATAAATGGTTTCATAATGAGATGAAATATGGGATAAAGATATAAGAATAATACAGGATAAACTGGACTCCTATGCACAAATAATAAAGACAACTTGTCTTCAAAGAATATAAGGGATGAGATATACAAACTAAATGAGGAATATAGATCTATCCTACATCATAAAACAAAGATAACACTAGAAAAATATAGGTTTCTTGCTTATTCTGTAAATCCTAAACATCTATCAAACCTTAAGAATAAGACCAAAAGATTAAATAAATATAATTATATTAAAGAAATACATTCTGCAAAAAAGAAAAGAGAAGTACATAGTATGCAAGATATATTAGAAGAGTTTAGATGTCACTTTCATGAAATTAATCAATCCACACAACAACTTCAAACATAAGATAACATAAGAGATTATATTAACAAGAATATATATAATAAACTAAACAAACAACAAATAGAAGTTATTGATAAACAAATTACTTTATCAGATATACAAAGTCAAGTAAGTAAGCTTAAACTAAACAAAGCTCCAGGTAACGATGGAATTATTCCTGAAATATATAAGCTAATGCCCAAAATGGCTATTTCCTTACTACACAAAGTATATAATTTGGCCCAAAATTATAATATTACACCCCCCATCCTGGAAATATACATTTATATCCCCTATTTTAAAATCAAATAAAGACCCAAAATTCGGTTCCTCATACAGACCAATATCTTTACTGAATATCGATTATAAGATGCTTATGAATATATTCTCAGAAAGATTGAAGAAATTCTTACCACACTTAATAGACAAAGACCAGACAGGATTTATAACTAACACAAGCACTTTTGATAATATAAAACAAAGCCTAGCTATTATAGACTTCTCACAAAGGAAGAAAAGGAATTTATCATTAATCAGTCTTTCTATTAATGTGGCCTTTGATTCTATTAACTGGATCTATCTATTTACTCTTTTGAAATGCTTACATTTTTCACATAATTTTATTAATCTTCTAAAACATGTATATGAAGAAACATATGCATATATCAAAATAGGGTCATATATTTCCAATAAAATATCTATTACAAAAGGCACCAAACAAGGATGTCCTCTCTCTCCTCCACTATTTACTTTGATCATGGAACCCTGGGCAAATGAAATAAGAAACAATAAAGGAATAGATGGTTTGGAAATGGATAAAGACACTATAGCCCAAATCCAGCTGTTTGCGGATGATGTTCTTATCACCACAAAGGGAAATGACCCCTCATTCATGTCATTATATGAATCAATTAAAACATTTCAAATGATGTCTGGTCTATCATTCAATGACAATAAAACAAAAATTCTACCCATATATCCTAATAATAAAAAAATAAAAAAAAGGATGATAGGAAATAATACATATCACATTGCTAATGCAGATCAAATCACTTATCTTGGAATCATTCTTGCCAAAGATATTAAATCAATAATTCAATTAAACTATAAAAAATGTTTACAAAATATCTAAGAATTATTTTCAAAATGGAATACAATAATATTTACTACTGAAGAAAGACTAACCATTATAAAAATGATAATTCTACCTAAAATCTTATACATAATATAATCCATTCAAATTCTACCCTCAAAAAGGTGTATAAATAAACTAAACACTTTAATACTAAGATTCTTTTGGTCAAATAAAAAAAATAGAATTACTATTAATCAACATACTAACAGCTGGAAGAATGGTGGAATAGCTTTCCCAGATCTAAATCTCTATTCGATTTCCACTATAATCAGAATCAATTTCTTAGCTCTTAGATATAACCTATTTAGCTAAATGGAAATCTTTATGGGAAGTATCAGCCATGGAACTTATAATGAGACCAACATCATATCAACTAGAATTCATAAACACATCTTTTATATGGATCTTAAAAGAATATTTTATCACACATACTAATCCTTATCATACTGCCAGTTACATACATAATATTATAATTAACGTTAGGAACTTTATATATAAACATGTTAAATATAAAGACTACCTTTTTTGTTATTTCCTATAGCATATACACAAGAGACTTTTGTTACCTCAGATATTAACAAAATTTCTCAACTGAAAAACATTGAACTCAAATACTGGTTCCAGCTAACTTATGAATACAAGACTAGTTCAATGGATCATATTATACAGCAATATAAACTTAATAATTCCTCATTGTTAGATATACAAACACTTATGCTATATCTTGATAATAAGCTGAAACTAACTTCACCAACTAGCAAACATGACACCAATATATTATTACAATTTATTCAGTCAACATCATTACACCATCATACATATTCGGGTAGTCTCTCCTTTATTTATTGACTTTTAAGAGAAGAAACATTTTCTTGCACACATAACTACTGGCTTTATTATAGTTTAATTACTCATAATTCCCCAAGTGAGCAAGATAAGGTTAATATGCTACAATCAGCTGGGAAAAAATCATTTTCTCTGAAATGGAAAATTTACACATGGAGATTCATGAATAGATCCTTTTATACACCACAAATAATGGACAAAAGTAATAAAAAACACAACAGCTGTACTAGATGCAACTCTAATGTAGATATTAACTGGGCACATATGTTTTTGACTGTCTAACCTTAAATATCTTTTGGAATAAAGTAAATGACTTTTTACAAGTACTTTTTTTCAGACAACTTAATATTGAATAAATCATTAATCATAATTAATACACATGTTCCACAATGTGTTAGGAAAACCAAATACTCATTACTATGGACTATATTGGCAGTGGCTAGAAAGATCATAACAAAAAATTGGATTTCAAAACATCCTCCTACATTCTCTGAGTTTACTAATTTATTAAAAGAAGTTAGTCATTTACAGATAAGAATCATAACCTCTAGAACATCTAGAAAGACATATGAATATCATTTATGGGTTAACTTACAAAATATGTTGGAAAAAAACTGATCATTTTGCATAAAGGTAATTGACTTTCCTTGTCATTCATGAGAACATGTTGCAAAAGGAAGGCTATAGTGTATGTTAATGTATAAATACTGGATGTCTATATACCTATTTTAGTTTGTTTGCTTTGTTATTCGTATATTCATATTTAAATACTTTAAATATATGTTATCAATTTGTAAATTTATAATGTAAATTATCTTATATATGTCTATGTGATTGTTTTCATTATAATCAAAATCAATAAAACTGTTTTAAAAAAAAAATCCCTTTCCTTCCTAGTCAAATTTGAAAGGAATCTCTTGTCCTGAGATCACAGTTTATACACATCCTCCATAACCATCTTCTCAAAAACTTGATTAATGAGGTTTAAGGGTGGATTAAAAGTGATGCGTCTTTTGGGACATGAAGGGGTGATTGATCTATTATTCATTTCTACCTGAGCCTTAAAGAATGTCTCCAAATTTTTAATTCAAGTTTTAATTCAAGAAAAAAGTCCACTATATCAACCTTCCTAGTAGGAATGAATTTAAACCCTTTCAAGAATAGGGTAAAATGTTCCTTAAAATGGGGTTTTCTGTGTAATTAAATATCTTAAAATCCTTGTAGGATTCTATAATACCATCATTAATAAAAACGATTAAGTCCTCCTCATCCCCCCCCCCCGATTTCTTTATTGTCCTTCCCTGGGCGGTAGTCCTCATGTTTCCCTGAGTCTAATACCTGCCTGGATTTGCTGGCTAGTCTTTCTGTCTTTTCCAAATAGGTTCATAAGATTGTACTAGGCTATCAGCCCTAGGGCCTATACAAGCCTAGCCATAACAAATCCCTGGATATTTCTTCCCACAATATTTACTTCCCTGGACACCTGTCTAGCAGGGCACCTGATGTGATCTCTGGAGTTAATTTCCTATCTCCCATCCCAATCATCAAGGTTCCTTTTGAAGAGGGCCAAGGAGGTGCTCTGCTTGACATGTATGGGCAGTCTATTCCAGAGTATGGGGAGTCTCTGGGTCAGGAACCTATCCCTCCAGCATGTTTTGTTCATTGTGATGACAAGGTTTAGATCCCTGGAATGTGTGGCTCTGAGGGATTGGGATTTCTTTAAGTGGAGCATGTCAAACAGCTCAGGGTTTGACATGGCCTTGTATGTTAAGCAGAGATCACCTCTGAGTAGACAATATGCCACAGAGTATAGCTGGAGTTTTTTTAGACGGTCAGCATAGGGCATCTGCTTTAGGCCTGTGATTCTTTTAGTGAGGTATTTCAGCGGCCTTTCCAGCTGTTGCAGATGTCTTGTGAGGTTCAAATCAAATGGGGCATTGTACTCTATAACAGGTCTAATGAGGGATGAGTACTGTGGGACAATGACCTCATTTTTAATGGATGAAAAGCCCTTAGTGATGAAGTGTGCCACATAGAAGGATTTATTGACTGTTGTGGCGATTTGGTTATCGAAGGTGAGACCACTGCCCACCTGTGTCCCTAAGTCTCTCATCACACGTTCAGTGTTTAGTGTACTGCCACCTATGTGGTAATTCATGGGTACATGTTTTTTTCCCAAAGGGGATAACTATACATTTCTTGGCATTAAGCTTGAGCCCATGGCTAGTCTTTCTGTCTCCCAATGGATGGGAGATCGCAGATATACCCCAGGGATTACCTCAGTGTCACTGCTCAACAGAGGCACAGCAAAATAATGGGTATAGTTCCCCATACTAAAGGGGTGGCGTAAGCCACAAAACTATGGGCTAGGCTTGTAAATGCCCTCGGGCAGATAGCCTAGTATGAACCTATGAACCTATGGCTCTGGTACCAAGCACCTGTTTCTGTAAGGCCCTTTTGTAGAATATCCATATAATTTGGGGATTCAATAATGGCTCCCAGTTTGCAGTCATCTGTGAACTTTGTTAGCCAGAGTCCCTTAGTGTTGGCCTGTACTTCAGAGAAGTAGATGCCAAACAAGAGTGGTCCAAGGACTGAACCCTGAGGTACTCCACTTGTCACTTGTCTGGGTTCTGTCAGTAAGCCAGTTGGCAACCCATTGAGTGATGTAGGGATTTATGCCCAGCTTAGTAAGTTTATCTATGATTCCAGAGTTGGGGATGGTATTGAAGGCCTTGGCAAGGTACAGATAGGCTGAGTGGACCACCTTACCCTCGTCCACAGCTCAGGAGACTGATTCGAAGAAGTCAGTCAGGTTCAGGAGACAAGATCGACCCTTCAAGAACCCAAACTGGGTGGGGTCCAGAGTTTGAAGGTTGCCAATGTCTGTGTTTATAAGTTCCATGATAATGAGTTCCATGCCCTTGCAGATCAGGCTCATCAGACTAATGGGCCGGTAATTCCCGGGATCCAAGGTGGATCCCCCCTTGTGGAGTGGGATGACTGTAGCTGTGCACCACTCAGTGGGCATGAAGCCTGAGGTGAGGCTATGACTAAACATGACACTTTTTTAGTTCATGTAGTACACAGCCCGGGATGTCATCTGGCCCCATGGATGCTGTATTCTTAGCTTTGGAGAGTGTGGTTTCTACCTGTGTGGACATGATTACCAGAATTTGGCAATCGTTTGGTATTGAGATGGGCCCTTTAGGAGGTGAGAGGGGATGAAGTTGGCACTAAATCGATCTGCCAGGATATTGGCAATATCCTTGGGATCAATATATTTAATGCCATTCTGTTGTAGCTCAGAGTATATCTGAGCATTGCCATTTAGATTCTTGACATAACTATAGAATGCCTTGTGGTTGTATTTGGAATCTTTGGCAATTTTAGTTTCGTAACTAGCTTTGGAGTATTTTATGAGGGCTCTCAGCTTCTTACTGAGGCTGGTAAGGGAGTTTTTTGCATCCTGGGATTTTCCTCTTTTCTGCAACAATTTCTTTCTTCTGTTGTATAGTTTGTTTATGGCAGGGGATCACCAGATTGGCTTCCTTTTTTTGGAGGAGAGCATCTTGGTTCTATTTGGGATGGCAAAATTCATGCACGAGTGGATGTGCTCATACAGTGCCTTAGTGCAGGATTCAGCAGTTGAACTTTCAGCTCCCGTCTGCATGGGTGTCATGAAGTTTGTCAGTTCTGACTTGAGTAGCATGAAGATGGCTTTGTAGAAGTTTTTTTACTGAGGTTTCCTTACTGGGGGGTGGGGGTGGGATGTGGATGTCAAGGGTGATTTGCTTATGGTCAGACCTGACCAATGAAGGGGTGACCACTGGTGTGGAGCATCTATCTCTCATGTTGGTAATGACCAGGTCTAGGATATTGGAGCCCCCTGGAGGGACAATGGATTAATTGATGTAGGGCATTGGAATTTATGAATTCCAAAAACCGTTGGGAAAAGGTGTTGGTACCCGAGTAGTTTTCCCAGTTAATGGCAGGGTAGCTGAAATCACCCAGTATTAGGGTGTTTGGTTGTATCTTAATATTTTGCAGTATGTGTAGAAGGGTGTAGTGAGAATCTTGGGGCATGGTGGGGGATCTGTAGCAAGCTACAATTTGGATTGCAGTCTTACCTAGTGTTAGTTGCATTTGGAGAATTTCAGATGTATTGCATTGGGCAACTAGCCTGGAGGTGTGAATATCCTTGGTGAATATGGACACTCCTCCACCTTTAGTGTTTCGGTCTTGGGTTGGTGGCCGAAAAGTGTGGTAAGAGTTGTAGCCTGGTATTACAGGGGTGATCTCTGGAGCCTTGAACCAGGTCTCAGTTACTGCACAGATATCAATGTTCTCCATTTTTAGGAGTGCCTCGAGAGAGTGCATTTTGAGGTTTAGACTTCTAGCATTGAGTAGCATTACCTTCAGATTTTGCATGCATGTATCTGTTATGCTGGTGGTTTTGTCCTTTGAACCTTGACTAAAAAAGGAACTATAGGGGGTGGCAAGAGCTTTAGCCAGTAACCAGAATCCCAGAGGTGACAGGTGCAGACCATCTCTGGCAAAGCATTGTGGTTTGTCAATCATGTTGTCCCAGGCAGACAGATACTGGATCCCCTTTGAATGACACCAGAAGCTTAGCCAATTGTTGAAGTCAATCATTTTGTCCTTATACTGTGGTATCATGCTGGGCAAAGGCAGGATGCTACTCAGGGCTAGGGTCATACCTGCCTGGGCTACATGATCTGAGAGATCTTCCATGTCTCTTTTCATGTAGTCCAGGGAGGTACGTCTCAAGACATTCACTCCAACATGAACAATGACAGAGTCATATTTGTACCTGTTGTGGAGTGACTTGAGTGCATGTGTTATGTGGCAGATCCTGGCACCCAACAGGCAGCTGACTGTAATTTTCTCCTTGTTCAGCCTGGTGAGTGGGACATCAGTGTGTCTGACTATAGAGTCACCTATAACTAATGTGTTGGGTACGTTGTCTTGCCTTAGGGGTTGTTGTTGGGTGGCACACTGGATTTGTGAGCTATGTGCCACTTTGGTTGTGACTGTTGTTTGTTTGCATTTCAGCTTCAGAGGTCCTTGTTGCTTGGGCAAGTTAATATTAAGGGTCTCCACATATGTGGGTTTAGTGTTGCTATGTGTGGGTGTTGAGCATGTGGGTTTTGAAGGGCTATGTGTTGCTTCAGGTGTAGTGCAGGTGTTAACCTTCTCCTCTTGACTGTCTAGCACAATCTTGGCTGGAGACAGCTTTACTTCCAGTTTGGCTATGCAAGTGCATCTCTGACAGGTTGTAGTGTTGAGTGGTAGGTGGAGAGAGTGGTCTGTGTACATGAGGCAGTTGCTGCATTGCCTCAGTATGCCCAGGTTCACCAGGTGGACAGGAGAAATCATCGGAAGCTGACCCTTGGACATGCCTGTTTAGGTGCTTTTTTGTAAAGTACAAGAGCTGTTTTGACTTACCTCTGAAAGGTACTTTGCAATTATAGGCTGTTTATCGCCTACGATTAATTTTTCCTTATTAACAAGGAGAGTTGAGTGCTTGTATCATTTTAAGGCTTCCTAGTGCTTTCCAGCAGGTTCTAGAGCAAGTGCTAGTCACAGGGGTTCAGATTTTAGTGCTACTACTGAGAAACCAGCTAGTTCTAAGGGGAAATTTGAAGAGCAGATTTTTTTGGCACATGGAATAGTTTAACCGTAGTGCCGAGGTGTTGCATGATGCGAAAAATGCGCAAACATGTGCATTTTTAAGCCAGAAAGTTGAAAGGGATAGAAATCAGCCCAAAATGGCTAAAATTACAATTTCAGAGCTGGAAACCCCTCCTCTAGTGTTAGACAGGCAGTACAATGCTCACCACTCCCACTGGTAAGCAGTAGGACTTCTGTCTACCACAGCAAGGTCTGGATAGCTCTGAACACAGAAAATAAAGTCCTGAAACCAACAAAGCCTGGGAGCTGGACTATACTTTTTATATTTTTAACAACTGATTTTAATGAGGGGGCTGTTGTGGAATACAGACATGTGTTACTTTTTGAAAATAGGAATGGGACTTTAAGAGGTATTACTTTTTGCAAGTATTTAATTATTTAATTGAATAATTTAGGAGGGATGGAACTGTGGTAAGGTATTTAAAGTGTGTACTGCAATTTGGATGTTTATCTGATGAAGTGTCTTTCTGTGTGATGAAAGTGCTTATCATTGTTGGATGTTTTTCCATTGTGGGTATAATGTTTAACATCTGCTCAGCATTCAGGATTCAATAATGCCATATAATACTTTTTTACTGAGTTGTCATCATGTCAGAAGTAAAATGCTATTTTACTAGAACAAAAAATTACACCGTGTAGCTAGAATGTCATAAATCATAGTAGCTAAAGCCATAGGGTCAAATTTAATGTTGACCTGCACTAAAAATACCCGAGGGATGAATGGCAGTCTTTGGTGCATTATGTAGAGGAGCACCTTGTTGCTTCTATGTAAACATTTTCTAAAAAAATCTGAAAGGAAAACTAACATATAACATTTTTGCCCATGTATTCCAAAAGCAAAAGTCTATATGCCGTTATTGCTATAGTCTGACATTATGCTTAATTTTTTACTGCTTTTGTGGATGTTGGATTGAACTTCTCAATATGCAGGATACAACAGTGGCCTACATTACTTCTATATTGTGTTTCCATTACATTTTAAGCATAAATTCTATATATTTTGTCAGGAATTGTATGTATTATTTGGTTGTAATAACCCATGACTAAAATGCCATGCTTTAAAATAGCTAAAATGGTGGGATCAAATTCAAAATTCAACTGAACTAAAATTACTAGGGTTAGAATATCAGTCTTGGGTACAGTTATGTCAAAGTTACATTTTTGTTTCTGTGTCAAAGCAGTTAAATTAAATGTGAAAGCACTGAGATGTGAATTTTTTCTAGAGCCAGGTTTCTTTACACATTCATTGTCAGTATCTCACATTTTGCCTTACGCTGAATTTCCATTGTGGCTACTGTGTTTAACTTCTGCTCAGTATGCATTGTATAATAATGAACTAGAATACTTTAGTATGTTGTCTTTGCATAAGGTAACCCTTTGCACGTTGCTAAGAAAAAAGTTACTGATTCAGTTATATCATGCTGCACTCAACCTCCTGAGGGTAGACTAGGATTCTGAGGTGCAGTCCCTATAACACATTGCTACTGCATGAAAGTTTTATAATGAAATCTCAAGGGCGTGGAGTGAGATATGGTATTTTAGATGTAGAAGAACACAAGGCTTCACTGTAGCAGCCTGAAATTATGCATGATTCTCAGTTTCCATTACTGGTATTGTGCTGAACTTTTTCTCACTATAAAGAATATAATAATAGCATCAAAAGTAATAATTCTATATGTTTCAACAAAAAAAATATTTGCAATATGATATTGCTACACTACCATAATTTGGAGCCACTAAATCAGTGAGAGTATATTCAGCATTGTGCCACACTGAAATCTGTAAGAGTAGAATAGCATTCTTAGCTGCATTTGGCAGCTTAACACAAAACTGATAACAAAAATGAAGCAAGAGAATAATAACACTTGCTCTGATCTGTTTAGCCAATACAATAAAGGAAGTGCAAATGCTAACCAGCAAGAGATTTTTTCTTTTTTTTTGACATTATATTTCAACCACTAAGAGATGCATCCTGCTTTGTAACTACTTTAATAGCAAAATGTCTGTCCATATCATTGCTTCAGTCATTGATTGATTTTCATCTATGTATCCTCATTTTTTTAGATAGAAAAATCACTTTTTGTTGCATGTTTCTATGAATGATTCATTCATTTTTTTACAGTCATCATCACTATGCTTGCTTTATGCAATGTTTTTATTTCATGACTGTTTTGTGTTTTATTACATCTTTACTAAGTTGACTACTGCTAAAACAGTCATATGTTTAGTGCATTTCCCAAAACAACAAGATGTATATTTTTCACAGTCTGCAGAACTTTTATTCATTAATGTAATATTTATTGCCTGCATTTATACCAGAAGGGAGACTGGGTCAACAGAGGCTGGGATGAAATGGCAGATAATAAAACCTGCTTCTATGATAGTTATAAAATGATTTTTAGGTCAAAACATTGCAGTTCAGCTTAGCTAGCAGGGTAAGTATTAAGACCAAAGAATAAAGGAAATATCTTGCTATTAACATCCTTTTCAATAATACTAAATGAATATGCAAACATTAAAACAACCCAAACTGCAATAAGTCAAATTAACCTTCCCTTAGTATGACTCTCAAGAAGGAAGTTACAGCACCAACTTTTTTCTTTTGACCATATTTACCCTTCAAACTCAGTGTAAAAACCTGCCCTGTACTAACAGACAGCACAAAAATAAGTAGACAGACCCAAATTTGGACAATCTGTGGGAAAGGTGGATTAAAAATGTTGTTTGGAACCATCTATCTCAAAAAATCCGAAAAGAAACTGAATATTGCAAATTCAGAAATAAAATCAGTAATACTTCTAAGCAGCAATTGCTACTCATTTCACATATGTTAATAGCAAGGCTACAATGGAAAAACTCCAACCAAATGTACCTCTCACAGTAGGCAGGAAAGCACAACAGAGAGAATATGTAAAGGACAGGTGGTTCTTAGTTGCTCACCTTGGGCTTGCATTTTTTGCAGTACAGAATAGTTTACTTTGTGTGCTCTGCCCTTTTTCAAGACATAAAGAACACACACTTTTCTTCTTTGTGGTTGGTTGCTTCCTGGGATTGACTGGCTTAACTGCCTACATTTCAGGGCTGTAAGTACTTTGAAAAGTGTACTCTACAAGTGGATCTTAGCCTTGTATAATTTCTATAGTTTTGTGAGAAGTTTGTTCTGATTACCGAGAAGTCTGCTTTTATTTTTGTTTATTATAAGATTTAGCAACTTATTATGCCACTGTCTGCAGGATTCACGAAGCCTCCGTGTAAGAGTTAGCAAGTCTTACACGGAGGCTGCAGTTAAACGGGTGATGTCAGCATGCCATGCATATTCATGAGGGCATGCTGAATCACACCCTAGGCTAACACGGTCCATGTTGCAATGTTGGGGGCGTGTCCGCATGGCGAGACCTGCAAAGGGACACACCCCCAGAAGAATCACAGTCCCAAAAGGAAACTCCCATGAGCGAGTCCGCGGAAATGTGAAGAAACACAACAGCACACATGCCCCTACAGACTATTAACCCAACTGAAATGTAAAACGTAAAAATGAACAGTTTAATTTTTTTTTGTATTTCAAAAATGTTTGCCCGTAATTGTGCTCGTTTGCGCAGGTGTGCCCTTCGCTCAGCCACAGTTAGCAGTCATTGAAAAAGCATATAAGCTCCAAATATGCAAAGCAAGCCAAGTAGCAATAGTGTAGCGGTAGAGACGTCGGCCAAAGAGGAGGCAGTCACGGTTCGAGCCCTAACAACATCATTTTTTTATTTTTAGGGAAATAAGCACGAAACAATCCCCTGACATATATGTATATATATACAATTATAATTTAAGTAAAATGCAATGAAATGGGCCATGTTTTTACGAAGGAATCTGACACAATAAAAAAACTAAAATATTTTATAAGTGCCCATAGCTGAGCAGCGCTCTAACAAGCTGAGTATGTTTGCCCGCAGGTGACCAGTGGTTTAACAGGTGTAATATGAGTGCCCGGAGTTGAGCAGCACTTTAACATGCTGAAACTGTGTGCCCATAGTTGTGCAACACTTCTCACAGCGTAATATGCGTGCTCATAGCCAAATAACGCATTAACCAGCGTAACCCGTTTGCGCAGAGCTGCACAGCGTGCCAACCGGCTTACTGGAGGGTAACGTTGAGCAACCTGTATCAAAGCCGCCTTTAAACAGACATACCTCCTAGCCTGTCTAGACAGTAGTAAAATAAAACAAAAAGTAATGCCCAGGTGCAAACCCAGGATACTGTGCATCGTAGTCAAAGTACTGAACCACTAAGCCACGACAGCTGTACTGAAAAATGCAGTATTAGCATATATATAGGAATGAATGGAAATAGAAGCATGACAAAGCAGGTTTTGTGAAGCTGATACAATTCCAAAATGGCCAATCACAGATAAGTGCGGGATAAACGGCATATATAAGCCCCATAGGCGGGAATACACAGCATAACTGATTGTGGAACCTATTTGCAGTCAGGATGGCAGGTATAGGAGGGGGCAGTCGCTTTCGAGCACAGAGGTGGGGTGTTGAGGAGTCCAAATACATGGTTTGGCTCCTAGTCCACGATCATGAGGCTCAACTCATGCAGGGCCAGGTTCTGTGGGGTGCATATAAGGCGGAGGCGTGGAACTGGTTGGCACATGATCTCACCAGTGCCACAGGCATACCAAGGACTGGTGAACAGGTCCATCACCACCATGCGGACCTGAAGAGACAGAAGCAGGACCAACTGAACCATTGGATCCAGGAGGCCCGGCAAATGCCCAATGCCCCACTACTGAGTAAGTATCCATGTAATTATGTATGTAAGGAATTATCCTAGCTGATATTATGGAGATGTATGTTCCAATATTACTTCATTTATATTACAGCTGCAGGTGTGGTTCCGCAAATCGGCGAGCCTATGGTGATAGGCTGGAATGGTTGCGCCACCAGGCAGGTTAGTAATTATATTTCTGTAATTGTTATACAATATAAGTGAGACAGCTTGTAAAAGAGGTCAGTGTAGTCACATATTAATAAAGTTCAAATAACACTAGAAGAAAGATTCTGCTAGTACTGTATGATTAGATAAGTGATGCAGCCTGTAATCCAGAAAAAAAAGTAAACAAGTCTGAAATAGTGATTACCCACCTGAAGTGTAATATCAGATAACCTGCAGCAGCCTGAAAATCAGTGGTAAATAAGCTAAAGATAATAGACATGTGTCAAATACATCCCCTTAGAAAATCTGCCATATGAAACAAGTGAGTCCGTTGGAAAGGATTGTTGTAATCAGGTATGACATGTTAATAACGCCTAGAATAAAGCACCAACTTGAATTGTAAAAATAAAACAAGTGAGTGTGAGAAAGAGGTATGAATCGACCAAGAAAGCTGTTATAACTTCTGAATAAAGTATACTGCAGTCAGTACATAATGAAATGAATGAGACAGCCACAACCAAAAAGTGAAATGTTTGAAATAAAGTACTGAAGCTGGAATGTGTCTGTCCCACAATTTGTATATGTTGCTGTACCCTTGCAATATGGAGATAGTATGGTTGTATGAAATAATGAACATCCACAGTTGTCTAGAGCCATATAAATGAAATGTAGCAGGATGCTGTACCTGAACATAGCCTGATATGAAATGTGTATGAATAAAAATGCAATGTATATTAATGTATCAGTAACAGTCCCATCACCAACATTCCTAAGATTACATATAGGAAACTGTACTAAGACCTGTAGGGTATATATATCTGCAGCTACTAGAGATGTACAGCATATGTATATGTAGTTGAAGTTGTTAATGAAATATTTCTTCACCCTACCCTATATTCACAAATAATGCCATTCCACAACAAACTGGGTATGTGTATTCACAATCAATTCCTATGGACATTTGTCCTGTTGGTTCAAACATATCTGCATGTACGTTGCTGCATGTGCCCTGTTCACATATCCAAACCTGATGGCCTGTTGCCATCAATCGACCCTCCATGCTGTTGGATTGTGTACTGTTGTTCAAAATATGCATGTGTTATGCTTGCTGTTAAAGGTTTGGAATTCATGGATGTTTGGTTAATGGGAATACTGATGCATGTTGTTACAACTAATTTTGAATGGTATTGTTTGTTACTAACCCAAAATGTTTCTAAACATAGGACAACAAGGAAGGCGGGTTCCAGCGGACCCACCTCTCCCACATCAGCCGCCGAGTGCACCTGGCACTAGTGCCCAGGCCAGAACCTCCTCCGGTGACCCTGTGCCACCTTCAGGTGGAAGCACTGCAGGGGATGGGGCTCGTCCCCCCTCTGCAAGCGTGGCTGGAGGAGACCGTCCACTCACCCTCCAAAGTGTCCGGTCTGTGGTGCGTAGCGAGATCAGGCATTCTGTGCTTGAACCCCTATGCCAGCTCGAGGCTCAGGTGGCACAACTCACAGGTGTCCCTGCTGCCCGTCCTACACAGCCCCATCCTGGGCTGTGAAGGCACACTGGCAACTGCCCATCGGTGGGGATCTCAGTTCCACTGTTGTCATCTGTGGGCTCATGGGCTCGCGATATCCCAACATCCATCCCCATCAATTGTGTTTCCCCCCCACATGTGTCATACTCCGCCCCTGTATACGTCTTGTTTGTCTTGTCTGTTAACCTCCCCTACCTACCTCCCCAAATATACCTACTTCCTGTACCTCACATTCTACTCTCACCTGAAAAAAAAAAAAAAAAAGGGCACTCTGTTCCCACAAAAAAAATTATGCCCCATACATAGCTGCCCATTTTGCAGACATGTCTGCTGGACATGTGAAGTGGTAATTACAATTGGCTGTACAACATATTTTGTTGTCCTCACCCCTCTCTCAGGGGTGGAAGGTTTCAAATTTCACACCAAATTACAGACATATGCACAGCTGTTGCTGATAAAGAAATGGGCAGCTATGGGCCTTTCCTACATCCTTCCCTCAAATCATGAGCTTGTTTTCCTACTGTCCTACCCTCTTTGTGCCCCCTTTTTCACCACTGTCCTATCTCCCCATTTTCTTTTCCTACAAAGAAATTAGTGCGGGTGTGCGCGAGAGTAAGCACTTTTAAGCAGTAGTAAGTGGGTGTGCGCTTGTGTGCGCTTAGCTAAGCGTGTGTGCATGAAGCTAAGTGGCACTGCACATGCGTGAGCTCTGCGCAAACCAGCGCTAACCCGCTTACAACTGCTTAAAAGTGTCTTAGTCACTCTGAATGACAAGGCCTGTAGTCTGCTCAGCAGCAAAATAAAATTCCTCTGTTAGTCTCGAACCCAGGACCTTGGAAACACTAGTCTGCATGACTTACCACTAAGCCATAACTGATATACAAGAGCTTTGTGCTGAAAGCACTATATCATGAAATAGTAGGACTGAATGTAAAGGGAATATAGGAAGGCTATTACACAAAGCTTTTCTTGTATCTTTACTGGCAATTCTTGTGGATTTGTATAACATTAGTGTGAGAAGAGAAACAGCCATGCTAGTCGGTAGCTAGTAGGTAATAATGTGACAGTAGCATCTTGCAAACTACACACACTATCAGAGCAGGATAAACACTGCCATATTTGAACAGGTAAGAGGCACCTCCTCGCAACTGGGACTGATTTACAGGGATGTCCCTGATTTGAAAACAAATGTTAACTGTGCCCCACTGACTCCCTGTGAAATGTACTAACAGTAAGCAGTTTTGTCCCACGTAATGGTAACTGTCAACTACTGAAAGTATGCACTACGTGCATGCAGAAATGATGTATTAATACACATGCTCAAAATACCCCACAGTCACAACTGCAGAATATCTGAAATATATCATGGGTGTATCCCACTGATATGGACCATTCCCTGAGGCTGATAAAAGATACACCTGAGAGTGATTATCTGAGGCCTGCAAGTGTCACAAACTCACAGGCATAGCGGTCTGCTGTCACACAGTTTGTGAATAGCTGTAGAATAGCTTCCACAGGACACTCACATGTAGGTGTACAACCCGCAAATATCAAAGGAGGTATCCAACTAATAACAGAAGGACAGTATAGCAGTTTACAAGCACTGCATGTGCCTGCTATCCATAACTGTTAGTACAAAGTACAAGGTGCCACTACTGCTCAGCAGCAAAATAAAATACCCTTGTAGGTGTCAAGCCCCACACCTTGGCCAGACCAGACTGCATGCAGTACCACCAAACCACAACAAACATATAAGGAATTGCTGCTGAAAGAAATATAGCAAGCATTACAAGGAGTGAATGTGAATGGAAAATAGGACAGCCATAGCAACACATTCCAGTAAAGATACCTAGCAGGCCTCCAAGGAGTGAATGTAAAGGCTAAATAGTGAAGCCATAGCAACAAATTGCAAGAGCCACTGCTGTAAACCAGTTACTCCACAAGTCCCACAGGAAAGCACATACTCCCATTTAAACAGTATTAGTATTATTAGGTGTCAGTTAACATACACACTGAGAAGAATAAACTGGAGGAAGCAATAGTCAGGTGTCAGTACAACATACATGTCAGTGCCTACAACACAGCCTGAGATATGAAAGACATACCAACCTTTACGCTCACACAACAGTGTCCACAGCATACCAGCATGGTCCCCACCTTGAAAATCTGAAAGGGCTACGCCTACGTCACCTAACATTTTATAGCACTTTCCTGATATCACAGTGAGAACTGCAATTACCACACAGCAGGCTGCATGCAATTAGCAAATGCTGGCTAACAATTGGTGCAGAGGCCATCACATGCACATCTGCATATACCTACAAAAGCAGCCTGTACTCCAAGTCCACACATGCAATACGTTCATTGCAACAGTCGGAGGGAGAGACAGAGAGAGAGAGAGAGAGAGAGAGAAAATAAATAAAAACAAATAAATAAAAAAAAAAAAAACGAATAAGAGACATAGACTGCCAAAACTACAACATTACAGAACAGCAGGCTACCAAGCAGCAAGCCATCAAATATAGCGGTGTCCAACATAGGTAATTTAAACTAATAATGTAATAGTCTACATACTGTGAGCCCTCCATATGTGTTAGCATTCTGTATATATATATATATATATATATATATATATATATATATATATATATATATATATATATGAAGATGTGCATAGGGCAGGGGACATACTGCAACTGTTAGTGAAGGCTGGACATACATATGTATGTGAAGGATGCTATATGCACATATAAATGTAGGTTGTAGTGCAACGTACAATGTAGGTTGTACAGTAATGACTGTTTAGCAGTATGTTAGTGTGTGTATTCGTATGTGTAAATAAAAAGGTATATATATATATATATATATATATATATATATATATATATATATATATATATAGTATATGTATATGTATGTATATTTATATATATATCTATATATAATATGCATATATGTATACATAGATAGAGAGGGATGTAGAAATAGATAGACCCAGAATGATACCACAGTACATGGACAAAATGATTGACCTCAACAATTGGCTAAGCTTCTGGTGTCATTCTAAGGGGATCCAGCATCCAGCATCTGTCTGCC
Organism: Protopterus annectens; assembly: GCF_019279795.1. Taxonomy (NCBI): domain Eukaryota; kingdom Metazoa; phylum Chordata; order Ceratodontiformes; family Protopteridae; genus Protopterus; species Protopterus annectens. Next base: position 1,581,503,890 of record NC_056741.1, on the reverse strand, counting down.
TGGGACGACATGATTGACAGTCGATGATGCTTTGCCAGAGATGGCCTGCACCTGTCGCCCTCAGGATTCCGGATACTGGCTAAGACTCATGCCACCCCTATAGTGCCTTTGTCAGGCAAGGTTCAAATGACAAATTCACCACTGTAAATGGTGACATCTGTGACATCTGTGCAGTGACAGAGACCTGGTTCAAAGCTCCAGAGAGCACCCCTGCATTACCAGGCTTCAATTCATACCACACCTTTTGGCCACCTAACCCAGAAAGAAGCACTAAACGTGGAGGCGTGTCCATATTCATTAAGGATATCCACACCTCCAGGCTAGTTGCACAGCATAATGCATCTGAGGTATCCAATTGCAACTAACTCTGGGCAAGACCGCAATCCAAATCGTAGCTTGCTACAGACCCCCCACCATGCCCCAGGATTCACACCCCTCATTTCATGATACACTGGAAAGTATTGTGTACAACCCAACACCCTAATAATGGCCAATTTCACCTACCCCACCATTAACTGGAAAAACTACTCCTGTACCAACTCTATTGCTCAACGTTTTCTAGAATTCATAAATACCAATGCTTTGGATCAACTTATTCACACCCCCACCAGGGGCAGCAATATCCCAGACTTGGTTATCACCATCATGGGAAACCAGTGTTCCACACCAGAGGTCAATTCCTCGTTGGTCAGATCCGACCACAAGGTAATCAGCCTAGACATCCACATCCCACCCCCAGCCCCAATTAGGGACACCATCATAACAAACTTCTCAAAAGCCAATGTCACACTTCTTAAGACAGAAGTGGCAAACTGCATGACACCCATGCAGACGGACAATAGAGGTATGACTGCCGAATCCTACACAAATGCACTGTATAAGCACTTACACGAGTGCATGGATCATGCTATCCCTAATAGAATCAAGATGTTATCCCCCAGACAAAGGAAGCCAGACTGGTGGTCCTCTGCCATAAACAAACTCTACATCAGAAGAAAGAAACTGTTGCAAAAATAAGTAAATTCCCATGACTGGAGGAACTCCCTGGTCAACCTCAGTAAGAAGCTGAGATCCCTCATAAAATCCCCCAAAGCTAGTTACGAAAACAAAATTGCCACTGACTCTAAAGACAACCACAAAGCATTCTATAGCTATGTCAAGAATCTAAATGGGAACACTCAGATCTGCTCTGAGGTACAGAATAATGGCACTAAATATACAGAACCAACTGATATTGCCAACATCCTAGCAGATAGGTTCAGTGCTAACTTTACCCCCCTCTCACCCCCTAGAGGGCCCATCTCTATACTGGAAGAATGCAAAGTCCCTATAATCACGGCTGCACAGGTAAAATGCACATTCTCCATAGCCAAGAACACAGCATCCATGGGACCTGACAATATCCCAGGCTGTGTTCTACACGAACCACTGAATGAACTGGCACCCTACCGCAGTACCATGTTCAATCATAGCCTCACCTCAGGCTTTATAGCCACTGAATGGCGCACCACAACACATCCCACTCCACAAAGGGGGAGCCATGACAGACCACGGTAACCACCGCCCCATTAGCCTGACGAGCCTGGTCTGCAAGGCCATGGAATGTACCATCATGGAACTCATAAACAAAGACACTGGTAATCTCCAAACTCTGGACCCTACTCAGTTTGGATTTGTAAAAGGCAGATCATGTCTCCTAAACCTGATTGACTTCTTTGAAGCAGTCACCAAAGCCATAGATGATGGTAAAATGGTTCACACAGCTTATGTAGACCTTGCCAAGGCTTTCAACACCATCCCCCATTCTGGAATTATAGATAAGCACATGAAATTAGGTATAAATCCCTATGTCATAAGATGGGTTGCCAATTGGCTCATGGACAGAACCCACACTGTGAAAGTAGCATATCCCAAATCCGACATGAGACCAGTGACAAGTGGAGTACCACAGGGTTCAGTCCTGGGTTCTCCCCTGTCTGGTATCTACTTCTCTGAAGTGCAGGCCAACACAGAAGGTCTGTGGCTAACAAAGTTTGCAGATGACTGCATACTAGGAGCCATAATCGTAACTCCTAACGATGTGGGCAAACTACAAAAGGCCCTCACTGAGACAGATACCTGGTGTCAAAGCCATGGCCTGAAGCTCAATGCCAAAATGTGTATTGTCATGCCTGTGGTGTAAACTCTGTACCCATGAACTACCACATAGCTGGTAGTCTACTTAATGCCTAAAATGTGATAATAGACCTTGGGACACAGGTGCACAGTAGTCTCTCCTTTGATAATCACATCACCACAGTGGTCGGGAAATCCTTCTACGTGGCTCATCTCATCACAAAAGGATTCCCATCCAGAAAAAGAGGTCATTGTTACCCTCAACTCATCGCTTATTAGACCCATAATAGAATACAATGCCCCTGTTGGTATGTACCTCACAGGACAACTACAACAACTGGAAAGACCACAGAAATACCTCACAAAGAGGATTACTGGCCTCAAGCAGATGCCCTATGCAGACCATCTCAAAAAACTACAGCTTGACTCCATGTCATATCGCCTACTCAGGGGTGATCTCTGCCTAACATACACAGCTATGTCAAACCTAGAGCTGTTGGACATGCTCCACTTAAAGAAATCCCAATCCCTCTGAGCTACACGCTCTAGGGACCTTAACCTTGTCACCACAAGAAACAGAGCATGCTGGAGGGATAGAGTCCTGTCCCAGACACTTCCCATACTCTGGAACAGACTACCTATCTATGTCAAACAGAGCTCCTCATTAGCACTCTTCAAGAAAGATCTTGATGATTTGGATGGGAAATGGGGAATTCACCCCGGGGATCACGTCTGTGGCTCTGCTCGACAGGGGCATAGGAAAATACCTTTCTTGGGTGGCCAAAGCCAGGGTACATTTATTGACTAGGCTTGTATGGGCCCTAGGGCCGATAGCCTAGTACCTACCTATGAACCTATGAACATATATAGATAGATGGATAGAATATGTATATACACATATTATGTAATAGACACATACATATATAGATATATATAGATACATACAAATATACAGACAGATATGAATGTGTAAAGATATGTATGTATATGAATATCTCTCTCTCTATCTCTCACCCCTCTCTCTCTCTCTCTCTCTCTCTCTCACTCTATATATATATATAGATATATACTGAGAGAGGCACATGTGTGCAGATGTATTGCAACAGGTGCCTGGTGACAAAGGCATGTACTGAACACCAGTGTGGATACAGGAGTACCATACCCCATTCCAAAACACTTACACCACTAACCACCACATATGTGGTTGCCTGCCTACTACTGGATGTGTCAGGAGGGAACATGGGAAACAAGTGTACAATAGCCTCCTCTGTGATATTCACAGTGGCACACCAGTCTTGTAATACCTGTACATGGTACATGTCAGCAGAAATGGTGTGTCAGCTAGTGAAATGTAGGTCACTGTACCCCTCTACACCTCACAATGTCCTACATGGTATGTACCTCCCATGACAACTACAGAAAGGGAGAAGGATACAGTCATACCTAACAAACACTGATAATGCCTTCAAACACTTTACCTATGCAGAGTGACTGACAAAACCACAGATAGAGTGCCTCTCAAACTACCGACACAGAGCATACCACTGCTGGATATACATAGTTAAGTCACACCCATAACAGTTGTCCAACAACCTTGGTAACACCTCACAATATCCCCAGCATAAATGACATATGTCTGTCATCCTTGGCACCGCAGTAAAGAGCACATGGTGGAGGTACAGGTTCCTACCCACAAATAGGCCATACCCTGGAGTAAACCACCCAGCATTACGAAGCAAGGCTCCCCATTAGTAGATGTCAAACATACCCCTGTTGAATGTTATGCAGATAGGTAGTATGCCATATGAGTCACCCTGTGTAACTGTTTGACAGGAGCAAGTACAACCACATTACATGTGTCCCAAGGGACAGGGTAGCATAACAGTATGCTGCTGTAGGCCCAGGCCCAATAGCATACTACCTGCCTATGACACAATGCACACACACATGTACTCATTGCAATACCAACTATGTGAGGTGGAATGCGTGTGCCACTGACTGTGTGCAAGGTCTGTAATGGTGTGATTGCTCAGCATGACTTTGTGTCTGTCATGGTAGTGTGTGTCCTTGGTGTGAAGCCAGAGAAAGATGTGTCAGGTATTGGGATAAAAACATACTACATTGCCATATGTTGTGCTGTGGTTGCCTGTATGTGACTGTGGTGTAGGTATGGTTATGGCAACAAAGACTACGGTGCATTACCAGTGACATTTGTACTGTGCATTGCATGCATTGCATGGGTTGACAATGTTCCCCATACATTACCTTGATACATACCCCCAGTGTGAGGCTGTGCATTGGACCTCAAACAGTGTGCTGACTGCTGGTGTCTACTTGTTTGTTGTATGGAGTGTGCCAGGCACTGTCACAGAGTTGTCAGCTGAGCACTGATATGTGGTCATTCACATGTGTATCCCCCAATAGACAGACAGATGCTATATATGGCAGTTCAGTGATATCACTACAGTAGAGTTTTATGTGTGCCATATCACTTGCTGACATATTTTTCTTTTCCTTCCAGGGCAATGGTGCACCAGCGCAATCCCATGTACTCTGCTGCAGAGGAAGAGGAGATACACCAGAGCCTGGTGTGGGATTTTGCCACACTCTTTTCCCACACCAGTCAGAACCAGCAGGAGAGGGCTGCACTGTGGCAAGAGCTTGTCTGTCGGGTAAATGACATAGGCATGCACAACCGGACATATGAGCAAGTATGCCATCACTGCAGTGATTTAATTAGAAATGTCCGTCAGCGTGTGTCTGATATCCACAGGCAACAGCTTGCTACAGGTGGTGGGGCGGCTATACACCCCCCCCTCACCAGACTGGAGGGTCTCCTCCTAATTGTTGTGGCTCCAGCCCAACAACAACAACATCCACACACATGTGTAATGATGGAGGCTGGAGCCACCCAGCAGGAGGACTTGGAGCATGCAGGTAACATGCCATATCTATAGTTGACTCTTCTCTACACTGGTAGTTTATGCATGTGTGAGGTGTGTACTGTGTTTGTAGCTATTATCCTGGTAATTATTGTGCAAGAGTGATATTCTCAATATCGGCAGTAGACCTGTGAAAGCCAACTGTTGTAATACTGAACTGTATCATACTCACAGTATCAATGGCACAGTTGTGCCCACTGACAGTGAATGTCTTATTTGTACAGGTCCCTCTGGTGTAACAGCAAGGCAGCCAATCCATGCTGGTGAGTGTGTAATAACATTCCTTTAATACTTATGATAGTAATAGTAATAATACCCTAAAATGGTATTGCTATGTGTGTGATTGCAGGTGTGTCTGTGTCTGTGTGTTTGTATCTCATGTACTGAGGAGTGTGCATGTGTGCATGTGTGCATGTGCGCATGTGCCCATGTGCGCATGTGTGCATGTGTGCATGTGTGCATGTGCCCATGTGTGCATGTGTGCATGTGCCCATGTGTGCATGTGTGCATGTGTACATGTGCCCATGTGTGCATGCGTCCATGTCTGCATGTGTGCATGTGTGCATGTTCCCATGTGTGCATGTGTGCATGTGCCCATGTGTGCATATGCCCATGTGTGCATGTGTGCATGTGTGTATATGTGCATGTGTGCATGTGCCCATGTGTGCATGTGCCCATGTGTGCATGTGTGCATGTCTGCATGTGTGCATGTGTGCATGTGTCCATGTGTGCATGTGTGCATGTGCCCATGTGTGCATGTGTGCATGTGTGCATGTGTGGTAACATTGTGTGCACATTGTAAACTGTGTTTCCTGTCTTCTTCTCACAGGTTCTGGTGCTGCTCTGGTGGTGTGCAGCAGGGAACCTGAATCTGCTGCTGGGGATAGTGATAATGATGATACCTGGGTAATGGCACAGGGAGGTGTGCCAGGGTCCGTTGTTGGTCAGCCAATCGACAGTAGACAGCTGTCAACCCCATCAATGCGCACAGTCATCCTGCCAATACATCCATTGTCACCAATATCCCTAGGTGATGGACAGCATACAGTGGGCATTGACCAGAATAATGTGGTATCAGTGGCACATGCATCCCCTCACAGCAGCCATGGCCAGAGTCCTGACATGGTACCACACAGGCAGATGTCCAGGGGTTCTCGTGGGAGCATCCATTGTCGTACTGCCCCTATCAGACGTGCCCACAGAGGTCTTTCAACCTCAGCTATGCTCCGGGCTGTAATGCAGGCACAGTCACGTATGGAATGGTACACCAGACAGGGTCTGAGGGAGCTGAGAGCACATCGCATGAATGACACTATGCGTGACGTTGCGGCTGCCATCTGTAATTTCACCGAGGTCATTGACAGACATTGGGGGGACACATTAGATCTGTTCCACAACTACATGTCCATGAGCCAGGGCAACGCAGGGCGGTTGAGGCGTCAACGTGGATGAATGCCAGCAACAGCAGCAGCTGGCAGTCATCGTGGATGACAACAAACCCGCGGCCGCTCCCATAGTGCCAGTACCAGCCCCAGCAATGCTGGGTCTATGCTGTCATCAGACCGCCCTAAGATACTATGTGCGCATGGCTCTGGACAGTCCCAGTAAGGACATGTCTACAGTCAACAACCACCTGCTTCTGATGACAGTACCCAGTCTGTCTTAGTACCTGATACTGTCCGTAGCACCCCTGCCAGGCACAGGTACCGTGTCCATGGCCAGAGACAGTGATCTGTATGACCTGGCAGGTACAGTCTGTGGCTGTCCACAAACACCCGTATATGGCGGCCACAAGGTGGAACTATGTGCATGCATACACACATGCATAATGCTAACACCTAGGGCTAACACATACATGCACACACTGCATCAACATTGCCCCATCTTCTACGGTTGTCCCTCACTAACACACACACACATACATGTCAATTGGTTGTATCAGTGGCAGACTCAGGTATACCAAGTACACACCCTGTGCATATGATGAAACTGTGCCACCTCCTGCAATCTGTAACATCGATGCAGGACCAGTTAACATGGTGCTGATGCAGAGGGTGACTACATAGATGTGTAGTAATATCATCATGTTGTCAACTGTACAGTGTAATGATATCATTGTGGGTATATCCCAGCATGCCTGATCCAGTAACAGTATAATTGTCATTGTATTGTTTGGTACACCCCTATTAATTACCATAGTGTAATGTCTGCACATCTTTGCATTCTGCTGGTAAGGCTGTAAACAGAAGGACACCTACATAGGTAGCACAGGGGATAAGTAAATGGAAGTTATGATACTCAATGGTGGACATGTAAACCACAAGATGCATGCAGTACAACCTCTACTCTGCATGGAGAATGTTGATATCTGTGCAGTAATAGACAACAGGTTCAAGACTCCCAAGAGCACCCTAGCACTACCAGGTTACACCACATACCATGCTTGACAGCCCCAAAACACACAACTAACTATGACAGGAGGTGAGTCTCATTAAATGTCAGGGATACTGTGGTGGCAGGACAGGTAGCATACAGCCTACTAAGTTGGGGAATGCTGATTGAGGGCTCAGTGTCTGTCATTATAAATGTGTATTAGTTCTGGTTTAAGCAGTTGGGCTTCAGGCCAGTTATTTGACATTACAAAGGTTCATGGTCTGCACTCTTGTGGGAGGAGAGGCTGGACTCTGCCCATCTGAGCTGGGAATTTCTAGCTAAAGGCTTATAGTGCCTGCATATTTGAACTGTTTCTTACTGAAATTGGTACACCTCGTTTGCTGTAGCATAGACTAGATCCATGCCTGCTGATTGTAGCTTTGTTTGTATGCTTGTTTGCTTATTATTTCCCTGAAACACTAATTCCACCTGATATGCAGCTTTACAGTGCCTCTGTGGATCCCTAGTGACATGTGCATTGCTTACTGTATGTATGTCCTTGTTTCACTTGACAGAAAGTTAGTGTTTGTCATTTATGCAATTAAGTTACCTGTAACACATTGCATTTGAGATACCTTGCACTTGCTCACTAAAGCATTTATATATGCCAGCACTAACAAATTAAAAGCACTACACCCTCACAAACTCACCTTGCGTACCTTGTTCCCCATTGGCCCTCTTTGTTGTTAATTATAAAGGAATTCCCAATACTATCCTAGCATGTTCAAAGGTCAGTTGTCAATCTCCTCCACGGTCCAGCTGGTGAATCTGGGAATCTAGAGGCAATGTTACAACTGCCTCATTTACACAGACAACCCTCTCCTCCTCCCAACAAATTCCACCACATGTCAGAGATGCAACCATATATCCAAACTGCAGGCTAAGCTCTCTCAACTCAGTACTGGCAAAACCTGTCAGGAGGAGAAGGAAACAACGGTCACTACAATTCCAGTCTCACATAGACCTACCACGACAGCAATCCAAACAAATAAACACACACAACCATACTCGGAGTCACTAAATAAAGGTCTGCCTATGCAGCAGACACCTCCAAAGCAGACACACAAGCAACCGCTACCCCAGAACAGAACGCGTGCAACACATAGCTCACAAAGCCAGTGTGCCGAACAGTCACAGCATGTAAGGCTAAACAACACACCTGCTACACTTGTGATGGGTGCCTCTATCGTCAGGTACACTGATGTCCCACTCACCAGGCTGAACAAGGAGAAGGTCATGGTGAGATGCCTGTCAGGCACTATGATCTGCCACATAACACAAGCACACAGGTCACTCCAAGGCATGTACAAATATGACTCAGTCAGTGTCCATGCCAGTGTGAATGACCTGAGACATACCTCCCTGGACTACATGATGAGAGACATAGAGGAGCTCTCTGAGCATGTGGCTCAGACTGGTATGACCCTGACCTTGAGTAGCATCTTACCCTCACCAAGAATGATGCCACAGTATGTAGACAAGATGATCAATTCAGACAATTGGCTTATGTTTCAGTGTCATTCAAAGGGGATCCAATGCCTGTCAGCCTGGGATGACATGCTCAACAAGCCACACTGCTTTGCTAGGGACAGCTTGCACCTGTCACCCATGGGCTTTCAGATATTGGCAAAGGCTCTTGATACACCCATAGTGCCTTTTTTAGGCAAGGCTCAACAGACAAGACCACCTCCATAGGTATCACAAGGGCTAGGAAACTAATAGTAATGCTACTCAACACCAGCAGTGTAAACCTCAAGATGCATGCACTGGAAACTGTCCTTAGCATGGAGAACATCAATATCTGTGCAGTAACAGAATACTGGTGCAAGGCCCCCAAAAGCACCCCAGCACTGGCAGGTTATACCTCATACCATGCTTGTCGGCCACATAACTTGCATCGAAATGGAACAGGAGGGGGAGTATCAATATTCATCAAAGATACACACACCTCCAGGTTGGTGGCACAGCACGAAGCATCAGAGACTATCCATGTGCAACTAACAGTGGGTAAGACTGCCTTCCAGTTCATAGCCTGGCACACACCACACTCCCAAACCCAGGTAACCCACTTGGCCTACTTAATAATACATGTATATCTGCAGGTGTCTCCAAACAACAATATATTGGGCAGCTTCATTTACCCACACATAGACTGTGAGCATTACTGTAGCTCCAACACCCTAGGTGTAAAGTTCCTAGAATCCATACACTCAATTGCTATGGAATGACTTGTTACCACTCCCACAAGTGGGGAATACATGCTGCACCTGTTCATCACCAACATGTGGACTATATGCTCCAGACCAGAAGTGTATCCCTCGCTGGTAAGATGACACCATAGACTACTCTCACTGTATATTCACATACCAAATGCAGCCCCTGCACAGAAAACCACAGTCATAAAGTTGTGCAATGCAAATTATATGTATTCACATGAGGCAGTCTTCACACATGGGAACTATTTCAGGTCACAGGTACATATGTCTATGTGGCACACACATACCTCATGTGTGCATTGACATTACTGATATGATCTATGTCATACAATATTAAGAGCAACACCCCACACACATGGACAAACTGTGTGACAAAAACACACATGGCATTTGTAAGATTCAAACCCCTACCTAACTACGTTATGACGCTTAAGAGCAATGCATTTGCAGAGCATGCTATTCGCATTACTGGGAGGTTTCCCTTCTCCTGCTGTACTTATAGGGTGCTGACATCATCAGTGTTTAGAATGAGGAATGTGCATCATGCAGTGTGTTCTTGTAGTTGGCAAAAGGGGCATTTTTTTCACACAGAATTGTACACACGCTAACCCCCCTCACTCAAACACACACACTGAGAATTTGTAGGATTTAAACAACTACCTAACTGTATTATGACACTTGAGGGAGTCGCATTAGCAGAGCACGCTATTCACCTTACTGGGAGGCTTCCTTTCTCCTGCTGTACTTATAGGGTGCTGACATCATCAGTGTTTAGAAAGAGGAATGTGCATCATGCAGTTGGCAAAAGGGACATTCTTTTTCCTACAGAATTGCACACACACTAACCCCCCTCATCCAAGAACACACACTGAGCATTTGCAGGATTCAAACCCCTACCTAACTATGTTACAACACTTGTGAGAGACACATTAGTGGAGTGAGCTATTGGAATTACTGGGCGGTTTCCCTTCTCCTGCTGTACTTATAGGGTGCTGAGATCATCAGTGTTTAGAAAGAGGAGTGTGCATCATGCAGTGTGTTCTTGCAGTTGGCAAAAGGGACATTTCTTTCACACAGAATTGCACACACACTAACCCCCCCCTCACCCAAACACACACTGAGCATTTGCAGGATTCAAACATGGATGTGACATTGCAAATTCAACCCCTGGGATCTCCACTGTGTCCCTGCTTGATGGAGGCACAGCACACTAGCCTTACATGGTGCCTTCTGTGACCTACTTTACAGAGGCACAGTAGCCTACTGTACTGGGGAGGCAGATACCAAGCACACTCTGGCTAAGCTTGTATTCCCTAGGGCAAACAGCCTAGTATTGACCTCTACACCCATATGTTTAATTTTCAGATGCACAATATTTGTTGCTGATACACTGTTTTCAGGTCTTTATTGCCATAGCTTTCCCTGTTTCTATGTACAACTTGTGTATCTGTGGAAGATGTTTGAATATGTGTGGGATCCACTATCTAACTTATGTCTCTGTAGTCATTTAACTGTGTGCACTGGGCAGATTGCTGTATTGTGGTTGGTTCCTGGTTTAACACATACAAATACCAGATATGTGTGGCCAACTGCTAAACTGAGACATGGCCTAAGTGTGTGAGCATGCCCAGTTCAGGCATATTCCATGGCTTGTTGCCTGACATATGTCTCATTTATCAAAGTGTGCGAGCATGCCCAGTGTGTGCTTTCCATGTGTTGAGATCTTCAGTCCACCACATTTGTGGGTGTGTGTGAACTTCAACAATATTTCACATTTATAGTTGTGTGTTGGGAGTCATGTTGTGTACATACTGCCCAACTGCTTTGTGTCTGAAGTCAGCAGGGATTATACTGTGCCTGCAGGGTTTCCATGGGATAGTTTGCATACAGTTGTCAACATCCTTTCATACTGACCATACACTGTAATATTGTATAGTGTACTGGTTCAGTACTTTCACTGTGGTGGACAGTATCCTGGGTTTCAGTCCTATCACTGCTTTAAATATTCATAGTGAGCACACCAGACTGGTTAAGGGCCAGTTGTGCACATATGGCCATGCTGCATTTTGTTCGGATATGGACTACTTACACCAGGCTTGTCCAACATTGGTAGTGTATTCCACAACTTGGGTGGACATTGACAAACACTAGCAATGTGCCCTAGGCCATTTCTACTGCTAGTCAGAGAGTGTGTTTGTCCTTCAACACACATTGTAACTGGAATTTGACATGACGTATTTCAAGGTTAGTATACTGTGCCTCTGTCTACCCATGACATAACAGTGATACCCAGGGTAAACCTACCATTTCCCATCCACTCATCATGATTCCTGTTGAGGAGAGTCAATGAGGGACTCTCTGGCTAACCTGTACTGGGAGTTTACTCAAGAGTGGAGTGAGCTTCTGGGTTATGGATCAATCACTACAGCATGTCCTATGTATGTCAGTGCTGGGGTTCAGGTCTCTCATGTGCATAGCTCACTGGCATTCAGATTGTACAAGGTGGAGCATGTTCATTGATTCCAGCTTGGATATGGCTTTATACATCAGGCACAGATTGCCTCTGGGCAGGCAGTATGGCACTGTGTGGAGCTGTGGTTTGTTTAATCAGGCAACACATGGCATCTGTTTGAGCTCTTTCATCCTCCTGGTGGGGTACTTTTGGGGTCTTTCCAGTTGCTGGAGGTGTCTGCTGATGTACATCCCACAGGGGCCATTGTACTCAATTGTGAGGCTGATGAAGGATGACTGAAGAGGCACGATGACCTCCCCTGATCTAGATCTGACTACCTTCATGATTAGGTGGGTATATGGTATGTTTCTGTAACCACTACAGCCACATGGTTGTCAAATGCAAGATATCTATCAAATTGTGTCCCCAGGTCTCTTATTACTTCTAAAGTACTTAATGGGTTAACACCTATGTGGTAATTGGTGGGCATGTACTGTTTATCCACAGGGGATGACTATACACTTTTCTGCAATTAGCTTGATGACATGGCTCTGGCACCAGTTGTCTGTTTCTATGCAGCCCTTTTGTAGGATGCTTGTGTCAGCTGGAGGGTCAGATAAGGTGCCCAGTTTGTAGTCCTCTGCAAACTTGTTCAGACACAGTCCTTCCATGTTGGCCTGTACCTATGGGAAATATATACCATACAAGGGAGGTTCCAGGACTGAGCCTTGTAGGATGCCAGTTGTAGCTGGTTTGTAGTCTGACATGGCTGCAGCATGTCTGACCATGTCAGTTCTGTCCTTGGGCTGGTTTGCAACCCATCTACTGACATAGGGGTTTATATTTAAGCTGATGAGCTTATCTATAATGAACACATGGGGTACTGTATGGAAGGCTTTTGCAAGGTCCAGATAGGCTGTGTGGACCACATTCCCCTCATCAATGGCCTTGATGACTGTTTCAAATGAGTCAGACATGTTTAAGGGGCAGGATCTACCCTTAAGAAAGCCATGCTGGGTAGGGTCCAGTGTCTGTAGGTCCCCAATATCTTTATTTCTGAGGTCCATGATGATCCTTTCCATAGCTTTGCAGACCAAGCTTGTCAGGATTCTGGGGTGATAGTTTGCAGTATCCATTCAGGCACCACCTTTGTGGAGAGGGACCACTGTTGCTGTACACTGCTCTTTGAGTACATATCCTGTGGTAAGGCTGAAATTGAGCAGTAGTGTTATTTGACATTCCATTCTTCTTGGCGTCCATGTTGGACACAGCCCAGGACACCATCTCATACCATTGATGCTGTGTGTTTTGCTTTGAAGATGCTGCCTGTTACCTCAGCATCTGCAATGTCAGGGGCCAGCACTCTGCTGGGATAGATATTTGTCATTTTTGGGGGGGGGGGGTTGCACTGAACCTGTCAGGTTGGATGTTGGCAATGTGTGTGGGTTTGGTGTATTGTTTGTAATATTTGGTAATTCAGAGCATATCTGTGAATTCCCAACAAGGTTCCTACCATCAGTTAAGACAGCCTTGTGATTATCCTTAGTGTCCTGTACAATTTGTATCTCCATAGGTTCATAGGTTCATACTGGGCTATCTGCCCTAGGGCATTTATCAACCTAGCCAGAGTGTGTGTGGCTTTCGCCACCCCTTGCTATGTGAATATTATGGCTATTTAGGGTTTACTTTACTGTGCCTCTGTCTAGATGTGACACACTGAAGACCCCCAGTGTAAATCTATGATCTCCCATCCACTTGGCAAGATTCCTGTTGAAGAGAGTCAGTGAGGGGCTCTGCCTAACATGGAGTGGGATTCTGTTCCAGGGTGTAGGGAGCCTCTGGGTTAGGAATCTGTCCCTCCAGCACATCCGATTTATTTATGTGTTGAGGTTGACATCTGTCGCTCTCGCGGCTCTGATGACTTTGGATTTTCTGAGGTGGAGCATGTCCATCAATTCTGTATTGGACATGACCTTGTACATCGGGCATACATCGCCTCTGAGTATGCAGTATGTGACTGCATACAGCTGGGGTGTTGTCAGCCAGGCAGCATATGACAAATGTTTGACACCCTTTATCCTCTTGATGAGGTACTTTTGAGGTCTTTCTAACTGCTGCAGCTGTCGGGTATGGTACATCCCAAATGGGGCATTGTACTCACTTATGGGCCTGATAAGAGAGGAGTATAGGGGCACAATGACCTCTCTTGATGTAGATGTGAATCCTTTCATGATAAGGTGGTCAATATGGGTCATCTTCCTAGCCACGTTGGCAAAGAGAGTGTCGCATGTGGGGTTACTGTCCACTTGTGTCCCTAGGTCCCTGATAACTTCTTCCATATGTAATGGATTACCACCTATGTGGTGATTTGTGAGTACCTTGTTTAGTATTTGGGGAGATATTCATACTCTCCAGTGTCTTCAGGAAGGCTGAGTGGTGTTCCTGGGTCTGAGAGGGTGGTCTGTAGCATGCTACAAACTGTACAGTGGTTTTGCCTACAGTTAGTTGCACATGGATGGTCTCTGATGCTTCATGCATTGTCAGTAACCTGGATGTGTGGGTATCTTTGCTGAATATGGATGCTCCCCCTCCTTTTGTGGTTTGGTCCAGGTTTTAGGGCCGAAAAGCATGATTTGAGGTATAACCTGGTAGTGCTGGGGTGCTCTCCGGAGCCTTGATGCAGGTTTCCATCACTGCACAGACACCAATGTTCTCCATACTGAGGAGGGCCTCGAGAGTGTGCATCTTGTGGTTTAGACATCTGGCATTGAGCAGCATTACCCTCATGTTTTTTCCACTTATGTTTTCTGGGGAGGTGGGTTTGTCTTTTCAGCCTTGCCTACAAAAGGCACTATGGAGGTGGCAAGAGCCTTAGCCAATAGCCAGACACACAGGGGTGACAGGTGCAAGCCATCCCTGGCAGAGCAGCGTGGCTTGTCAAGCATGACATCCCAAGCAGACACACATTGTATCCCCTTGGAATGACACCAGTAATTGAGCCAATTGTTAAAGCTGATCATTCTGTGTTTGTACTGTGGCATCATTCTTGGTGGTGGTAGGATGCTGATCAGGGTCAGAGTCATACCGGCCTGGCCTACATAATTGGAGAGCTCCTCTATATCTCTTTACATGTAGTCCAGGGAGGTATGTCTCAGGTCATTCACACCAGCATGGACAATGACTGAGTCATATTTGTACTTGCTTTGGAGTGACCTGCATGATTGTGTTATGTGGCGGATTGTAGCAGCCTACAGACAGCTTACTGTACCCTTTTCCTTGTTCAGTCACGAGAGCGGGACATCATTGTGTCTGACTATGGATTCACCTATTACAAGTGTATCAGGCATGTTGTTTGTCCTTACGGGCTGCGACTGTTTGGCACACCGACTTTGTGTACTATGTGTTGCATGTGCTATGTTTGGGGGTAGTGGTTGCTTGGGTGTCTGCTTTGGAGGCCTCTGTTGATTTGGTGATTTTTAATTAGAGCCTCCAGGAATGTTTTTGTGTGTTTATGTATTTGGTTTGCAGTTGTGATAGGTTTATGTGAGTGGGTTTGTGGTGTGTGTGGTTACCTTCTCCTCCTGACTAGTTTAGACAGTACTGAGTTGAGAGAGCTCAGCCTCCAGTTTGGAGATGTGCTTGCATCTCTCACATATATTTGTATTTCTTGGGGGTGGAGGGGGTTGTCTGTGTACTTGGGGCAGGTGTAACATTGCCCAAGATTCACAGATTCAACTTGTTGTAGCTGGCCTTAGTGGATTTTATGACTGGCCATATTTTATTGCCATAATACTGATCAGAGATTACTTCCCTTTTTGGGTTTGCTCTATCATGTGGTGACTTCCTCATTCTCTTGCATGGTTTGGTAATGGCTGTGGTCCTCCATGCCAGATGCCTGTGTGTATGGTATTGGGCCTTGGTTTTATTTGGGATTGCATAATCCATGCATTCCTGACTGTGTTCATAGAATGCATTTATAGAGGGTTCTGAGGTGTGGCCCATATTTTCCACAGGCACAGGGCCTTTAATGGATTCCACATCAGTTTGGAGGAGTGCAACATTTCCTTTACACATGTTTTTCACTGTGGTTTTCTGGCCAGGGACTGTGGTCCGGATGTGAATATCCAGTGTGATTACTCTATGGTCTGATCTTACCAGTGAGCAATACACTTCTCATCTTGACATCCAGTACCCATGTTGCTGATTATCACATCCAGTATGCTTACCCCTCTTGTGGGAGTGGTACATTGTTCCTGAGCATTTTGGTTTATGGATTCTAGGAACCTTTGGCCTAGGGTGTTGGTGCTGGGATAATGCTCCCAGTCTATGTTTGAGTATTTTCAGTCACCCAATATAATGTTGTTTGGAGAGTTTGATATTTCCATGTGTTCCAACGTAGGCCAAGTGCAGTTCCTGGCATTAGGAGGGTAGTCTGTAGCAGGCTACAAACTGGCAGGCAGTATTAGCCACTGTTACTTGAGCATGGATAATCCATGCTGCTTCTTGTTGTGGTACCAACATGGGGGTGTGGTTATTCTTGACAATTATTGCTACTCACCCTCCTTTTGTAGTTTGTTCCATGTTTTGGGGCTGTAAAGCACGGTATGAGGTGTAACCTGGTAGTGTTAGGGTGCTCTTGTGAGCCTTAACCCAGTTTTCTGTTACAGGACAGATATCAACATTCACCATGCTGAGAGGAGTTTAGACTGCATGCATCTTTCAGTTTGGACATCTGGCATTGGGTAGCATTACATCTAGGTTCTTATCCCTTGTGATACCTATGGAGGTGGAGCATCGTGTCTTGCTCAGCATGTCATCCCAGGCTGGCACACATTGGATCCCCTTTGACTAATGGCAATACTTAAGCCAATTATTGTAATTGATCATCTTGTCTTCATACTGTGGCATCATGCTTGGTGAGGATAGGATGTTAGTCAGGGTCATCATGTTTGCATATACTACATGGTGTTACATTGCTTAACACACAGCAATCATGCCTCAGGTGGTGCTGCAGGGCTGTCTATGTTAGATGCACATACTACACTCCCTGTACATGTTTGATAGCAGGTTGTGTCAACTTAGGCATCCCTTTTACTATATGTGTGAGTCAGAGAGAGGTATCATTTCCTGGGTTCCTACTGAGCCAGTGTATGTGCTATGCATTGCCGCTTTGCCAAGGCCAAGGCATACTGGGCACGCCTCCTTCTGCCTACTGGGGCAGGCTCAGGTTGTTCCTCCTCCAAGTCACGCTCTGCCTGTGATTGGCTTGTCAATGGTGGGGGGCTGTTTGGCCCAGCCCTATGCTGGTCCTGCTGCAGCTGTTTTCGCAGAGTCATATTATGTAGCATAGCACATACCATGACAATTTGGGTACATGTAGTTGGTGAGTACTACAAGGCTCCACCAGATGTGTCCAGGCACCGGAACTGTGACTTGAGCAGCCCAAACTCACACTCAATTACATTTTGTGTTTGTGCGTGTGCCTCATTATGGTGTTCTTGTTCAGGTGTGTGTGCGTTTCTGATGGGTGTCATCAGCCACTGCTCCAGTGCATAGCCAGCATCCCCCACTAAGTGACCATGTGGGATGTCCCCATTGGCAAATGTCTGGTACAGCTGCGTCAGATGCCAGATATGGGAATTGTGGTAGCTTCCAGGGCAGCCAACACACACATTCATTATTATGCCCTGGGCATCACACACAACCTGGCAATTGATGGAGGGGAAGCCCTTGCGGTTAATGTAGGCCCTACCCCGCTCACCGGCTGGTGCTTTGATGCGTATATGCGTGCAGTCTATTGCACCCACTACCTCAGGGTATTCCGCTATTTGCTGGAAGAGACGCATATTGCTGGCCAATACCTCACGGGAATTGGGGAAATATACATGCTCACTGACATGTGCTGACATGGCATCCAGGAACTGGTTCAGTACCCTGGATGCTGATGCCTGTGATATCCCCATCATATCACCAGTTGGTCTCTGGAAGGTACCTGTTGCTAGTATTCTTAGGCCAACACATACCTTGGTTTCCACTGGGATGGGTTCCCCTCTGTTGGTTCTGTGTGTGAGGCATGGCCTGCACAGCTCAACAATTTGCTGCAGGAGGTCTCTGTCCACTCTATAGCGCTCCACTATCTCCAGCTCATGTAACCCCTGGTAGGTGACCCTGGGCCTGTACACTCTTCTCTGTCTCCTCACTGTGGGTTGTCTGGCAGCATTTGCATAGTCACCACCCACAGCAAGTTGCATATGTCTCCTTATAACAGCTATGGCAGCCCCTAGCATTTTTGGTCTGAGTGAAGCTTTTTCAGTTTTCACTTTTAGTAGCTTACTCCTCTGGGTCAGTGTCTCCTGAGAGAAACATTCTGCACTGTTGTTTGCAGAGTTTTAAGTGCTGGGCTACTGTTCTGCCTGTGTAATTGCCTGCTTCTGATTGTTTTCACCTGCTAGCTCTGCCAGTAATTTCTGCTAGCTTTCTACTATTTCCCATGCTTCCTTTTTCCCTTCTGTTTCCTCAGCGGGGAGCAATGTGTATACCAGCAAAAACACGCTCACAGTGGCTAACACGCATGCACACATGCTTAGACGGACTAGAATCTGCTTATTCGGGTTAAAATGCGCGCACACCAGCACAAACAAGCATACAGGTGTTTAAACAGGCTCCTACATGCGTATTCTGCCTTAAACGCACGCACTCATGCTTACACGCGCGCACTCTATCTTACTGGTGCCTACCAGCACGCACGCGCGCACATGCACGCCCAGCAAGAAACTTTGGTGCTATCCATTGTGTACACCTTCCATTTCTTGGCTTTCACATGCCTACTTGTTGACACTCCTCTTTCCTTGATGTGTGACTGACAGCTTTCACATGCCACTGTCCTCCAATGAGCTGCATTCCTTTCATACATTCCCCCCTGTGATGTCACCTATCTCCTACTTTGTTACTCCCCCTTATCCTACTCCTACACTGCACGGATTGTGCTCATTTTCTATGTAACAGTGCGATTCACTATCCTACCACTCATTTACATAGGATTGCCTACTAATGCTTAGTTACATGTCTTACACTCCGCTTCCCCCCTTAGCAACCCCTACTCGGTGGCCATGTTGTTTTACCCTGCTATTCCCTTCCATTGTATACTCATGCTTTGCATAAACCCACATTTGTTTGTTTAATATTTTTATTTTTTGTTTTTTTTATAGCGCAGCTGGTTTGCGTGACTCTGCGCTACGTTTAAACTTCGGCGATCGCCAAAAAAATAAATTATTTTTATTTCATGTTTGCATCAAGGTATGTTGCCAGTGGCCACTTATTTGGCCATTGGCATGCTGCCTGCAACATTTGCAACCTTTATTTGGAGCTGACAAGGCTCCATTGTGTTATTTGCAGAACGGTACTCAGTTATCAACTGAGTACATTTCTGCAGATAACACGGCTCTTACACGGGCAGGTTTCTGCTTCCTGGATCGCAAAATTACCTCATTTGCATGCCTTTCGGCTGCAAGTGAGGTAATTAGCATATCCACGCCCTGCCCATATAAGAGCCGTTTTAGGTGCTCTCTTACACGCACATTCAGGCTGTTCCTGGATTGCGATGGCTGCATGGAGTCTTACACTACTCTTAGACTCCGCGCAAGCCATCGTGAATCCTGCCCTATATGTATTTTACATTGGTCAGTTCAGTTATACAGAAACTGTCATACTAATTCATGTACAGTGTTTGAACCTGTTGTATGAACTATGTAACATAGTGAAATGTAAGAATACCAGTGACACAAATTTTTGTTCTTACCATTTTGGTATTTTCCTCACTCTGAGTACATAACACTGGTTACATGAATGTTATTCACTCCCACAAAAAAAAAGTTGTCAAACTGTCAAACAAAACATTTCTGTAAAATAACTACCTACTTTCCCCCATGTTATACTAGAAAATGAGAAACCTAGGAAAAAGAAAGAAAAATTCTCAGGCTCAAACTAATGAAAAGAAGCATAACACATCTTCCTCTTTATTAAATTAAAACAAAGAGAATGCATATAGTGATATAGCCATATAAAGAGTTCAACTTAGAAGGCTTTCACAACAATATTAGTAATTTGAATAAAGACAAAACTAGTACAACAGACAAGTTACTAGCAACAATAAACTGACTTTTTTACTAGTAATACTGTTGCCCAAGGTCATGTGGATTTATTTAACAGTGACTTGGAAATACAGTCAGATTATTTTTATTTATTTATTTGACATTCGTTAACCGGGAGAGTCTGACTGGACATATTGTACATTTTCAGTGAAGGCCCAGAGAGGTTGGTTAGCTTAAATAGAAAGGGAAAAAGGAAGACAGACTAGTTTCCTCAGTAGATACCACTGCTGCAGCTTCTGTTAATAATGCCATCAGCTTTTATCCTAAAGTTGTTGTCAGTTATAATAGTAGTGTTAATATATTGTCCACTGACCTTGATCACCAAAGTTTAACCACTAATAAAGAAATTAACAATTTGACTCTTAATGAAACTGGAATAGAATGGAGCCATTTAACACTTAGTGACACAGATGTTACATCAGCTTGTAGTAAGTTTTCAGGTGGTGATATCCGTGATGTAAGTATTTGAGACATTCATGTTACAAAAAGGAAGAAAGTAGTTACTCAGGATAATTCAGTCACTCCTACCAAGTTTATCCTATCTATTAAGTTAAGAAGTATAGGAAATGAACTTTTAATTATGGGAGACATGCTTCTAAAACCAGTGGTTTGTAGACTGTGTGGTTTGGATAAGAACACTCGCACAATATCAGCCCTCTTGGCTTGAGACTGCCTGATAAACTTCATCTCCTACCAAGACTGATGTCAGAAAAGTTTAGATATTTTCATGCAGGAACTAATAATTTGAGACTCGCCCCCCCTTAACCATGTAAAAATGCTACCCTAGATATGATAGAGTATCTAGAAAGTTAAAATGTAGAGTATGTCTATAGCAAAGTCATACCATCAACACCTGTGGACTGACTACTTATTTACTAAAGCATATAACTTCTAACAATTGGTTAAGACAGTTAACACTTGCCCACAACCGCAAGCTTATTACTTACTGGGAAGAATGTAGTTATGACTGGAGAATTTTTGATAGGGATGGGTTCCATCTTAATTTGTTTGATGCCACTTACTTGGCAAGTAAAATTATGAAAAAGATGAATTGTTTTTTATACTACAAAATATTAAACCAGATAAAAGTGGCAGACAGTTTACTTTACAATGCAAGACGCCTAAGCAGCAAATTTTTAAACTTCTTGGCCTGATAGCTAAAGACAGTTTTCAGATTATTGCTATCATGAATCTTGGAACTGATTCATGGAATTCAGCTCTTTTATTATTTAAAGACATTTTCAAATACAAATGCCTAAGGGTAAATATTAATGGTTGAGGAATTATTTCATTGGTCAAAAAAGCTTGCCTTCATATCTTATAAAAGTTGTAATGCTTTATGAACCAATTTTTATCAAAATCTTAGATCTTGATCATAATAATAGCATTTCATAGTTTTAAGCTGTTGTACTCCAAGTGTGTGTAGTATGGAACATTGGGATTACTTGATAAATTTGAAAATTGCTTTGTGAATAAGAAAAATATTTTATTTTTGGGAGAATTTAATTACCTTGGGAAAAAATGGAACTCCATGTCAACTAACTCATGTTTTAAGAGAGAATTTGTTAACATTATTTATTTTTATGGGCTAATACAATTGGTTACTAATAATACAAAAAGTAATAATATTTTAGATGCAATTGTGACTAATATTTCAAATAAAATACAGGATTTAAGAGTGATATTTCCCCTGACAATAACACAATTACTTTTCAGATGGAACTAAATACAAGCAGATTGTTTCATGGCAAAACTTATAACATATATCAGATAGATTATTCTAGACATTTTAGTCAAATTTCTAACACAGAATGGTCTTCCGTATCAAATCTGTTGGGGTATCATTATGGCTAATGCATCTTGGAGAATCTGTTGAGTACTTATTTTAATGAATCTGTTCATTTGGAAAATGTTAGCAAGTTATTTCCTGCATGGTGAAATAAGTCCATTGTGTGCTTATATGGAGAGAAAAAAGACACTACAAAACCCTAACAGTGGTTTCTGTCAATGTTAATAAGAAAATTGTTAACTCAAATTGTAAAAAAAAACTAAAATCAGAAATAAAATTAGCTAAACTATTTAAATAAATTGATTGTAAATCTGCAAAAAAAGAATAATTTTACAAATACATTAACTCATACAACGGCATCATCTATTGAAGTTATTTTGAATAATGATTTAATATTAACTGATGCGTGTATTATACCCTGTGAATTTAATAAATATTATTCTGCTATAAGCCAGGGTTTTGGTTCTTCTGGTCCTATTATAGACCATATAATTATCTTACGTATTATTATTATTATTATTATTATTATTATTATTATTATTATTATTATTATTATTAGGATTATTATTATATTCCATAATTATGAATGCTTTCTCCAAATTTAAGACAATGTTATCTATGGATCCAGTTAAAATATCTAGTGCCTCTTTATTAGAGTATAAATAAGTTTTTATACCCATTTTGCAATTTATTTGTAATAACTTACTGGAAAACAGCATTGCAAGTTACAACTGGAAGCTATCTTGTATTTCCCCGGTACATAAAAAGGACAGGATAGGTATTATTAACAATTATAGGTCCATAAGTTTGATATCTCTGGTCAGTGAGTGGTTTGAAAGATGTCTTCTAAAAGTAATACATAACACCTGCTTCAGATTAACAGTTAAGGAAGTAGAATAACATGGTTTCATAAAACAAAGTTCTACTATTAGTAACTTAGTGTGCTTTTACAATCAGATAGCAATGGCCTTATATATGAGAGACTAAGATTTTTAGATATTATAATGTGAAATTCATGTCAAAAGTAGGAAGATCTAATACAAGGAATTCATACGTTACCCTCAAAAATCACCAAACTGTGGAATAAAATCCCGATTTGGGTAAAGAGGTCCAAAAAGGTGGATACGTTTAAATCAAACTTAGACACCTGGGTTGGTGATGAAGCCTTTAAACCATTTCTTGTGGAATCAGTGCTCCTTGATGGCCATGAGGCCTGAACACTGTGGTTGAAGTTGAACGTATGAATTTATATGAAGTGGAGAGTTTAAATTAATAAATTAAGGATTGCTGAAGCATTTAGAGTACTGTTAATATAGTTCAGCATGTTAATGTGCTGTTACCTAAAGCTCCACAGTGTGCTATGATATGGGATGGCTGAAGTCGTACAGCCACTGTTGTCAACATAAAATTTGGGTAGAAATGGGTTGTATAGGAAAGTAAGGTTTATAAGAACAAGCAAGAGGAAGCACACAAAAAGAACATGTATGGGGGTGCAAGTAGGTGGGTGGAAAAGTAGGGTAAACTTAAATTTTTGCAGGTTTAATTCCTCCAAGTGTTTTGGGTTTCTAATACCATGACAAAAATGGACCATATTCCTAAGTCAGTATACTAATAGAACTTTTGAGCCCCCATTTTTTTTCTACAAGAGTGAAGGGATGAAAAGTAACATATGCAAGAGGAAATCGTTCATGGAAGGTGTGTAGTATAATTTTGTGAGAGGAACCAGACAAACATATGATTTGCTCACACAAGGTCAGGGTGACAAGTGATGAACTGATAAAATACAAAGGATAGACACGCTTTGTTATGGAGCATGATATTTTAAGAAGGGAATGTTGCCTGGCAGGGAGATACAATGAGGTGCTAGCTGCAGCTGGGTTGCTTAGGTGACATGGAGGTTAACTTATTGAGAACCATCACCCTGGTCCTCTGGTGAACTAGTGCTTGAGGCTTGCCACTCCAGTGTGTTGGCTGTTTGCTACAAGAGAGACTATGTGCAGCCAAGACATTCTCACCTGATGCTTCACCACTACCTTATCCAGTTTCTGCAGCTATGCCTAGTCCACATATAGTGAGACATGGACATCACTTTAAGATGGGTTTCCCCTCCCCAGTAAGGTACTCACATATATGGCATCAGACCCACCATGTGCCACATTAAGAGAATGTGGTGGTGGTGAAGGAGCCAGGACTTATCTTCCTCATCAGGTGGACATGCATAGTGGAGACACTGAGAAATTTGCCTTGTGACATGTAATGGAGCTACAATCAAATCTAAAGCAGACAAAAGTCCCAATGACCCTGTTTTGCAGCCATCTTCTCTAGCTTTCTGTACCTTCTCACCTGGTTAGGATCTTGAGGCAGCACCCTGTGGCAGTATCTCAAACATGCACTGCACCCATCAGCTCTTCAAGTGAAGAGCAAAGCAAACAAAAAACACAAAAAACAAGCAACTGTACTGTAATAAGCCAATAGTTACATTGCGGCTTGTTGCACTGAGATTCACACCCCCACCTGATCCCAGCTAGCTGTTCTGTTGAACAGCACAGACACACAGACGCACACACACATACACACACACACAGACAGACACACACACACACACACACACACACACACACACGCACACACATATACACTTTACTGTACTTAGCCAATATCCAGCCCATCATTTTATTACAGTGAGATACACCCCCCAGCTCATCCACTGAAGAGCCAAAAAAAACAAATACTGTTCTTTCTACTGAATCACCAACCAGGTGGCCAGATGCATGAAACACACTGCTGACTCCTGCCCCAGTCATTCAGGTCCATTAAGGTCCTATTTCTGTGCCCTGCCCCAACCCTCCTTCTGCACATTAAAAAAATGTCTTCTTTTAAACTGTAGCAAACTGCTTGCTACAGTTTAGAACACACACAGAGCATAGCAGCACCCAGTTTTGACTGCAAATGAAATACTGGCTTTTCAAAGCCAGTATTGCACTAAAGAATGATTTGGATGATGGATGGCTGATCATGACCACCCAACAGTTTTCATCTGGGGCCACTGTCCCTCTTGCCCCTCTTTAGCTGTGCTTCTCTTAAGATGCATATCTTCATAACAAGAAAGAGAAAAGTGTGCAAAGTAAAACTGTCTATTTGAGTGGTCTGAATTCACGTGGAAGTAATCCTTGCAAAAAACAATCGAAAAAAAGACTAAAAAAGAAAATATTCTCTAGTTAATCCCTCTGCTTCCTACTCCTATAACAAGTAGGTATGATGTTCCTAAGATCTTCATAATGGTTTCTGTATTGTTATACAGACTATGATATATCCATAGTTCTAGTTAGATTCTGGCCCAGGTTATACCAGGCATCCACCTGTGATGTTTATGAAGAAAATAAAGAAACATCTTTCTTTCCTTCACACAACAGCAGGGGTGCCCTCAACCTTGCAGAATGCTCAAAGCCAAATAATAAAGCAAAATAGTAGGCAGCTGCAGATTTGTACATGTTCAGGATACCTATTCCACACGCATACACACTTGTTTAATCACATAAGACATATACATTTATACCTTCCATGCATCAGCGTTGTAACTGTCTGTAATAAGACCCTCATTATCCTGTTGCTTGAAAAGGCTGGTGCAGGAAAATGTAATTAAGTGATTCATGGACAGTCATGATACAATAGCTATGTATTACACAAGCTTGGCATAAACCTATGCAGCGGGCAGCTGTCACTGTTTTCTTCATATTCAGCTGGTAAAGCATGCAGTACTGTGCAGTGCTTTTCTCAGTTTTTCTATCAGTAGTTATCTGATGTTTGCCAGTTAATATTTATTAAATGTATTTCCTAGTTCTTCAGGCATGTTTCTTTTATTTTACTTATTTTAAGCATGACCGTTGATATAGGATTCGGCAGCTCTTGGAGATGCAGTGACATACATCAAAAGCAGCAATCCTGTTGTCATGGGTTATAAAGCAGTTTGTGGTTCAGCATCAAAATCATGCTTTTGTTTTACAATGTGCCTGACATTTTTCAAGGTTTGTCTAAGAAGTAGGATAGAAAAGGTTTTGGATAGTGATCAGTTATACCAGGGAAAGGTAGGGGAAAGATAATGGTTGCCCAATTTCAGAAGTTCAGGTTAAAATACATGTAAGGATAGCTTTCTTTTTAGGTACAGAGCATGGAAGGATGGGACAGTCATCAGTATTGTTAAACTGAGGACCAGACCTGGAGTGAGTGGGCATACCCATTGTAACTATAACATAGTATGCATACAGGTAGAGGGAGGACAGCACAAAACATATGGAGGGTAAGATACAAGCTAGTTCTTTCTAAAATTCACTGAAGTATTGGGTCATCATATTAATGAGACTGGGGAAAGGAAGGGATCTGAGGTGACATTAGAAAGGACCATACAGCCAAAACTAACATGACAGTCCATCAGTGGGTATAAATTGGGTAAAGGAAAATGAGACTTCAGGAATGCTATTCTGAAAATCAAAAGTATAGTTAGGGAAGCAACAGGTAACTAAAATATAATTTCTGTACAGTAGTGAAACTTATTAAATAACATGGCCGTAATGTCTCTTTTATTGAAGTAAAAACGGAATGAGATAGAGAGGAGGGGAAGACGTGTAAAGCTGATTCTTTTCCAGTTAACCTTTTAGCCCAAATTGAGGAACCAAAAGGAGACATGTTTATTAACTTTGCTGAAGTCCGAAAAACTTTCTTATATAAGTGACTTTCAGTAAAATAATGCTTATAATTTAGGGGAACCAATGACTCAGAAACCTCTATTAGGGCTCTGAGTTTGTTTAGAGGCAGACTTATACATTGTCCAGCTGATTATCTGTTGTGCTTATTCAAAGTATCCCTAGACCTACATCAAATCATAAAACAGAATGTGAGCTGCATGTTTTCAGCATTGCATTATTTATGTCCTCTGTTTTTAGTATACTTGGGTATGACTATACAAACAAAAAGCCGCTAAACAGATGAACCAGAATGGCTTCAGTGGTGAAAAAAATCGATCCACTAGACGTATAATATGTAACAAAGTAATTTATTAGCAACACACAGAGGAAAAAAATGAAATAAATGAATAATATTAAACCAACTGAGTCAAATCCAAGCGCTTTCGTCTCCTGTGTAGGAGACTTTTTCAAGAACAGAGCATGCCCAACAACTGAAAAACTTTTATAACATCATTAATTAAGTTTCAAATCAAAAGCACCAATCATTTTCTGTTTTCACTAATTGAATCCTTTGGTGTAGGGTGTGATAGTTAATGGTATAACACAATGAAATATGCAATAAAATATGCAGTTTTACCATGAGTCAAACCAACACAAATAGTAAAAACACATGTGTTTGTGTATATACCATTTGTGCATTACAATCAGTTGTCATAAAATTAGAAAGTAAAAATATATATTAAAAAGTATATAACTAATATACTAGTGTTGGGTTTTACAAGTGCAGAAAATGATTGGTACTTTTGATATGAAACTTAATTAATGATGGTATAAAAGTTTTTCAGTTGTTGGGCATGCTCTGTTCTTGAAAAAGTCTCCTACACAGGAGACGAAAGCGCTTGGATTTGACTCAGTTGGTTTAATATTATTCATGTATTTCATTTTTTTCCTCGGTGTGTTGCTAATAAATTGCTTTGTTACATATTATTCGTCTAGTGGATCGATTTTTCACCACTGAAGCCATTCTGGTTCATACTTGGGTATGAGATGATACCATTTGTAGTGTCTTTGTTAGTGAATATGGCAGCCCTTGGCTATCTGTTAGCAGAAGTAGGTTGTCAAACAGTTCTAAACTTAAATGTAATCTTCCAAAGAGGCCACAGATGCTTTACAGAGCTGTTAACCTTTTAATCACACCATTAGGTCAAGCATGGTGCAATAGGTTTTGTATTTCTTATAAACCTCAGTGTGAACTTTACAGCTAAGTAACATCACTGTATATCATATACTGTTTCAGGCTCCCTGTCTGCAAGCCTTTTATATCTGCATCTTTGCATCTGGTATGGGCCTTTGTTTTGCTACCTGCTAGGTTATTTCAAAGAACATTGGATATTTAACTGACATTTAAAATTTCAACATTTACTCTTCAGTATCAGCATGGACTCCAGTGAATGAAATAGTGACACTGACAGAGTTCTGCATAACTGTAATAACTTTTTTGGTGCTGATAGAGAGTCTGAAGTGAAAATGGGGAATAACAAGATACTGAAACATTCTTTACAAGAAAACTGATGCAGAAGTGCATCTTAGAGTGAAACTAAAAAAAAGATATGTAGATTTCCTGTAGCCTCAGAAGATTTAAATCTAGGAAAGTATTCCTACTAAATAAATAATTGGCTAGGCTTGAAATGGCTCACAAGGGCAGTTAGCCTAGTACTAATCTATGAACCTATGAACCTATAATGTTCTTATTGTTCATATTGTTTAAAGCCAAAAATATTTAGTGTGATTTAGTATCAGCAGGGTGTCCACTCATAATGTGGGTAGCCTTTATTCATCCAGGAAGGGTGTCTCCCAGTAATAAAGTGACTCTGCAATATATGGGAAGTCCATATTTTAGCAATGTGTTCTGATCTTATGCTTTTACATTATGATAGCATTCTCAGAAATTCTTTAAACACCATTGCATGTTCTTTACAGGAAAGTCTTGCTGAGTACCTTCACAAAATGTCACCAAGGTGACATTGATATATAGATTATATTTTATACAGCATGTATAATGGATAGAAGTAGGTTAAAAAGTAAAAAAGATAGCTGGGTGCACAAGACCCAAGATAAAATAACTGCCCAATCCTGGTAGTTGCACTGGAGCAGAACATTCCAAAAATGGGGCTAGGTCAGGCCCAGGGAGTGGATGGTCCTCCTATTGTAGCAGGATATAGTAGTTCACAAAAATCACAAAAAACGATGGGCCAAAAATAGCTATAAAGATGACAGAGTGGACTACTGAGGATAAGGAAGAAATGATGTATTGTTACTATTATACAAGAAGCTCAGAATTTCCAGACAGTAGATATACAAAAAGACTTAGAGAAATTAGAGGAACGAAAAATACTTCCACAAGAAAAACTGTCAGAAGCTTCAAATAAAAATGTATGTTCTTTAATATAACAGATTTATAAAAAAACATTATATGGACCAAGAAACCACCGGACATTTGGAAAAAGAAGTGACTAAGGAGGTACGAAATTATAAAGAACAAAATTGAGAAACTTTTGAAAGGTATAAAAAAGAAATATGGACATGGGAAAGAAAGGCAGATCTGATATGGTGCAATATTTATATTTATGTAAAAGAAAAAGCTAAAATAATCAATATAAAAAAGCAGCCCAAAATTTATTCAAAGAGAAATACAGGCAAAGGGATCCAGGCATGGAAAATTTCTCAACACAAAAAATAAGAGCAAAAAGAGGGAATGTAGAAAGAAGACTAGTAAAGTAGTAGTTAAAAATATAGAAGTTGAAGTTATAGAATACCTGTGAAATGAAGGATTTGGTGTAGAAAGTATTACACAGGTTATATCACAGCATGATCAAACAATGAGTCCCCCCACGTAAGGAGAAATAGGAGCAGCAGGAGATATCTGAAGAAATATGGATATGGGAAAGAAAAAGAGATTTAATATGATGCAATATTTATGCAAAGAAGAAACCAGAACTAACTAATCAATACAAAAAAGTGCAGCACCAAAGTTATTTGAAGAGAAATACAGGCAAAGGCATCTTGACATGGAAAATGTTACAATACAAAAAATAAGAAAACAAAGAGGAAAAGTAGAAAATAGGATTAGTAATGGAGAAGTTAAAGAAATAGAAACTGAGGTCATGGATTATCTGCGAAGAGAAGGATTTAGTGTAGAAAATTTAACTCTGACATCATCACAGCAGGACAGACCAATGGATCCCCAAATTAAGGAGAAACCAGTGGAGCAGGAAACATCTGATCCATTGCCATATGAGCATACTTTGGTGCCTTCTATAAGAAATTGTAAATACTCAGCAAACACCATTAAGCAGAGGTTCAAACTCACAAAGGTAGCAAATATTTTAATAACCAACTAGGATAAGCGCTTTCGTCTTGTGTACAAGACTTCATCAGATAACACAACAGTACATCTCATTTCTTTTATACCAGTCAAGAATTAACTGCAATTAAAATTTAAAGACACATAAGTCCATATAAAATGCAGAACACATGCATATACCAAAGGATATATACATACTAAAACTTTAAAACTCTAAACTTTGGAAAAATGCATCATAAATATATATGTATTCAAAAATACTAAAGAATAATAAAAAATAAAACAAATATATATATAAAAAATATACTAATTTAAATTTTTACTGCTTTGGCTATTAACACAGGCTTAATAGTAATATATTCATTCAGACCAGGGAAAATATTAGATTTTAGCCTAAGCTGCCAGTTCAATTCCCTATTAAGCAATGCATTTTTAACATCTCCCCCCCTGGGATTAGTCTTCACAACGTCAATAATCCCAAATTTAAAACCACTGGAAAAAAGAGAAGAACATTCGATAGAGTGTTTATACAGCACACTGGTCTCCTTCTTAATCCTAATGTCATTATAGTGCTCATACATATGTACTAGGGGCACCAGGTTTAACCATAGTGAACTGGTGTGTTTTAGTGACATTTTTGATAAAAACTTTGAATTTGACTCTGTTACTACTAGCAGTGGTAGTACTGATGTGCATGGGTTTTACAATGATGAAACGCCCACCTTAACAGCTATGATTTATATGTTTGAAAAAAAGCTTTTTAAGTTGAAATGTTTACAGATTGATAATAGATATTTGCATTGTTGCCTTAAATTAAAAGTGGTCCCCCAGGGACTAAGAATGTATAAATACCCTTTTGGTATAGCTTACAATGAAGAGGTTATAAAAGAATTTCATTCCTTTTTTGATGAATGTGGGTTGGGACTTATAAGTAAACTGATTAAATACAATGATATAGCTTTGGCTGCCTTATATAAACAAGTGGAAAAGTTGAATGACGATATTTTAAAAGATTTGTTATTTGTTGAGTATGAACAGCTATATAAAAAAGTTTTGTTTAGGATTAATAAAAGAATTAATAACATATTTCTTAGGAAACAGAAAAAGTTTGCTCGGGACAAACCACAATATGCTGAAGTTTTAGTTTACCCAGGTCCTCATAAAAATAATTCTTACAATAAAAATAGAAATAATAATGAAAAGGTAGGGATACCTACAGAAGCAAGGGATACCCAGTATAGAAGGGATGAGAGGGTTGATTTCACCCCAGCTAGGCAGCTTGATGAATTGGATTCTTTTTCTGAGCATAATGGTCATTTTTTAGTGGGAAGAAGGTCAGAAAGGTTGGCCAGCCAAACCAGACACTTTCCAGAACCCAATCATCACCATGCTCATACGAACAAGGGGGAAAATCAAGGGTGGAAAAAAGTAGGAAAGAAAGTGAAATCGTTTTTGCTGCAGATACTGATGGGATATTAAGTGAATATAAAGGATTTGAGATCTTTAATTATACATCTTTAACCCTTAATAAGGAACACTTTAACCTTTTCTCAAAAGGTTTCAAGTTTGTGTCATCAAGTTATGGGGATATAGCAAATACTCTAGTTGACCTCAAACTATATCTCAGAAAATTGAATCTGGGTATGGTTTTCAAAAAATCTGAGGATGAAGAGATTTATTGCCATACTGGATTAACTAGGAATAGTATTATTAATTCTCCCCTACACCCGGCTTTAATGTTATTTGAAAAGTGTGTCACTGAAGAAATATATGAAGCATTTAAAAGAAATGGTTTCACCTCTGAATCTCATAATTTAGACACAGGGGAAAAGATGTTACTTAATGATTTGAAGTTTCAAACTGAATTTCGCATCATGAAGCCTGACAAAGGAGGGGGTGTGGTGCTCTATGGAACTGAAGAATATAATAACGCAATAACAAAAATTTTCCTTGATACAAACACTTATCCCCGGTATTTAAGAATGAAATCATTATAGCATATGGTAGAATTGATTCTTTATTAGAGGAATATTTGTTAGAAAATCGGATAGATGGTAAAACATATTACCTTAAGCAAATGAACCCATTATTCCTAATATTTTTGGAGTACCAAAGGTACATAAATGTGTCAAGGAGCCGCCTTTCAGACCTACTGTGTCAGATAGGAATTCTAAAACTCACCCATTAGCAGTATATGTTGATTACTGGACCAAGGAAATTATAATTAAGACAGATCATTTAATAAAAGACTCTTGGGAGTTTTTGAGTAAGTTAACTAAGGAGGTATGGAAGGAGAGTTATAGTTTTCTCAGCATAGATGTTAAGGATCTATTTACTAGTATTCCAAGACATCAGGGACATGAGTTCTTCAGTGATAGCATTAACAACATTCCAGCATGTCCATAAATCAAATTCAGTTGATTCTTGAATTAATGGAAGTGGTGTTAGACAATAATTATATATGTTTCCATGGTGAACTCTACCAACAAATTAGTGGGGTAGCAATGGGGGCAGCCTGTGCTCCCATCTACGCAAATGCGGTTATGCTGGAGTGGGAGCATAGATATGTTTTCAATGGCCCATACATTAATAATAATATATGACTTTATTTTAGATTTTTGGACTACATATTTGTCCTATGGGAAGGTAGTTATGATACCGTGGAAATGTTTATGCAATATCTTAATGAGTGTACCACTTTTTTTAAATTTACACATACATGAGATAGAATTAGCATTAACTATCTTGACACCACTATTTTTCAAACTAGTGATGAGTTTAAATTCAAAATGTTTAGAAAAAGCACATGGTGTAATAGTTATTTGCATTACACAAGTAATCATCCAATGTTTCAGAAGAAAAGTCTTGTAAAAGGACAGGCAGTCCGTATTGCAAGAATGACCTCAGAAAAAGCTGATTTAACTGGGGAACTTAATTTTCTTGGTGAGAAGTTCATGGAGAGGGGGTATCCAAGAGAGTTGGTCCAGGGTATGTTTGATGAAATATACAAAGGGTGGGGTACTAAATATAAGGCTTTACTAGGTAAACCCTTGGACAAACCAGTTAATAGAAAGGATGACAATACATTTCAAAGGGCTTGTGTAACTGAATTTAATAACTTTTCTGATACATTTAGTGACATTATAAGGACCAATTGGAGTATGTTAAAAACTAGTAAAGAATTATATGAGGTAGTGGGGAATGAACCCATATTTTCCTGTAAAATAGGAAAGAATTTTAAAAGAATATTTGAACAAATGGAGACACCCAAGAATTTAATACGCAAGACAACTATTGCCTGTGCTAACTGTAAACAGTGTTCACACATTATTAAGGAGGACAGTATAAGTTTACAGAACAGCATGAATAGTATAGTGAGGTTTTGTAAAGGTAATTGTAACACCAAAATGATAGTGTACTTGGCCATATGTGAAAGGTGCCCTGCATTTTACATAGGTAAGAGGGAGAGGGCCTTGAAGGAAAGAATGTATGAGCACTTTAATGACATTAGGATTAAGAAGGAAAGCAGTGCGCTGTATAAACACTCTATCAAATGTTCTTCTCCTTTTTCCAGTGGTTTTAAATTTGGGATTATTGACATTGTGAAGACTAACCCCAAGGGGGAGATGATAAAAATGCATTGCTTAATACAGAATTGAAGTGGCAGCTTAGGCTAAAATCTAATATTTTTCCTGGTCTGAATGAATATATTACTATTAAGCCTGTGTTAATAGCCAAAGCAGTAAAAATTTAAATTAGTATATTTTTCATAATGTTTCACGTTTTCTCATTCTTTATATATATTTTTTTATTTTTTATTATTATTTAGTATGTTTGAATACATATATATTTATGATGCATTTTTCCAAAGTTTAGATTTTTAAAGTTTTAGTATGTATATATCCTTTGGTATATGCATGTGTTCTGCATTTTATATGGACTTATGTGTCTTTAAATTTTAATTGCAGCTAATTCTTGACTGGTATAAAAGAAATGAGATGTACTGTTGTGTTATCTGATGAAGTCTTGTACACAAGACAAAAACGCTTATCCTAGTTGGTTATTAAAATATTTGCTACCTTTGTGAGTTTGAACCTCAGCCTTCTATAAGAAATCAGAACAAATGTTCAGTTGGAGTTGGACAGCAAGGGAAGGAACAGGAAACTGTGGCAACTCTGGCGCAGTCAATGTGGAGGGATAGGCCAGTGATTTCCCATATGGAAGAGCAATGGATGACACAGGATGAAATTGAAAGAGAATGTGGCAAGGGAAAATGCTCTGGTACTTTCTGTAGAATGCCCACAGGAAATGGAGAACAAAGAATGTGCCCTCAGCTTAGAAGAAAATGATCTAAGAGAAGAGTTGTTTGATTTAATAGAGATGGACAGACATATTAAAATTAATGAAAGAAACAGACTACAGAAAGTCAATAAAATCCCAAAAGTTAGAAGTCTGATAAAACAAATGAACACAATAATTATGAATGTCCATAGAGATTTATGTGATATAACAGAAGTAAATGGGATCTATTACTGTGCAGCTAAAGTAATAACAGATAAAGTCTTACCACAAAAACATCGGATAGTACGGGAAAGGAAGGGGAGAAATTGAATGCCATCAATGAAGTGTGAAATGGAAAAAAAAAGCAATTAATGCTAGAAATGTCACGGTTAGAAGAGTACAGAAAGGAGAATCGATCAACAAAAAAACTCAAAAAGATAAATGTGATAAATGCAATGTGCAGTATCAGAGGAGATCAGGATCTATAGTGCACTATCGCAAATAATAAACTAAAAATGTCAGCACAGGCAGAAAAACTTAGAAGATATGCAGATAAATATAAAAGAAAAGCACAAAATAAGCAACCCAGTGATGACCCAAAAAAGATTTTGTAGTGAATTGGGAAACAAGAAAAAATTCATTGAAATATGACCAAAAAAAAAAAAAAAAGACAGAAATAGATACATTTTGGAGAAATATCTATCAAGATACTGTGGAACATAACAAAGATGCTAAATGGATAGAAGAAGTAAAATAAAGAATAACATGTTCAAATGAACAGGATATGAAATGGGATGATGTAATGGCCAGAGAAATTGAAACAAAGTTAAGAAAAGCAACCAAGAAATCCCAAAAAGGGCAAACAAAAAAATAGTAGGTGAAAAACAGCCACTGATGACGAACCAAAGTGAACGGTGAAATAACAAGTTTAATGGCAAACAACAAAATGACTTAGCGCTTTCACCAGAAAAATGCTGGCTTCTTCAGAGTCATTTTAACAAATGAAATAAAACACATTTACAGCATCACACCCATGCTGATAGGTACAATGGAAAATGTAACAACCAATCAACCAATGGTATTACCTTTCAAAATACAAATTACCTCACTTCAATAAAAACAAATAAACAATGTATTGTCACTTAAAAAGTATTAGCTTGCAGACATAATTATGTACAAAAATATATATAAAAATATTAACAATGAATTTGAATATAGCAATATGTAAATGGTAAAATATTCTCATAGAACTAAACCTGCTTAGATCTAAATTTTAAAATAGGCATCAAAGAAACACAATCATTCAGTCCAGGAAATTTCAAGGCATTAAGCCTAAGTTGCCATTCAGTTTCTAAAACCCCTACTTTATTAACTAGATCAACACTCCTTTCAGTGTTCATAACTCGATCTACCACAAAAAACACAAACTTTTTAAAATTGGAGCATGTGTTGGTGTGTAGGTAAAGTGCATTGTGTACGTCCTTTCTTTTAATAGATCTTAAATGTTCAGATATCCTATCCCTTAGTCTACGGGTTGTCTTACCAACGTAAAATGCCTCACATGCTGTACAAGAGGCAACGTAGACTAAGTTTTTAATGTTACAATTACACTGCCCTGGACATGCTATGGTGTATTTATAATCAAAAACACACAAATAAGATCCCTCACTAATAAATCTACACCATTTACATGCCCCACATTTTTTCATACATGTTTTTTGTATGGTTTACCTTCCCTTTCCAAAATTGACTTTAAGTTTTCACCTCTGCTATATACAATCAATGGTTCTGTACCTAGAATTGCCTTATTCTGGTCTCTTAAACAAGACTTCCATAAATTTCTTAAACTCGCACTCAATTCATGTGCCCTATTATTGTACTTTAATACAAAAAATGTTTATATTTTGTTGTCCACAGTGTTAAATAATATGGTCTTGTTGTTCAGAATAAGAATATAATGTGTTCCCCTTTTCTTAATCACTTATTTTTTAATTTTAAGTAATATTTTAATGGGGTAACCTCATTCTAAAAACATTCCAATCAATTTTAAAATTTATTTTCTAAAAGTTTCATCCTCACTAACTAATCACAAGGTTCTAACCATTTGCGCCTTCACTATGCCCTTTCTCTGGTGCCAAGGGTGGCAACTTTCAAAATGCAGCAGAGAATTAGAATAAGTCTCCTTCCTAAATATATTACTGGAAAGACCTTCAGTGGTTTTACAAATAGTTAAATCCAAAAAATTGATTACTTCATCATTCCAAGTGTAAGTAAACTTAAGGAATTCAGTAGTAATTTTTAAATATTCAATGAATTCTACCACTGTTTGTTCATTTCCTTTCCATAAAATTAAGATATCATCCAAAAATCTATTGTATAAAATAATATTGTCATTATATTTGGAAGGAAAAATATACAGCTTTTCCCAAACTAACAAGACCAAGTTAGAAAATATCGGGGCACATTTTGCCCCCATCGCCACTCCGGTAAGTTGCTGATAAATTTCACCCTCAAAAATAATATAATCATTTTTTTAAACTAATTCCATAAGATCATTAAGTAAATTGATTTTATTTTTGTCTATAGTGAAGTATTAGGATATGAATTTATGGTAGTTGCCACCAATGTTATTTCCCCAGTGGAGAAAATGTGGTTTTGTGTGTGTTTTTTTTGAGTAAATGTGTTTTTTGAGTAGGATTGCTTTAAATATTATGTGAGGATGTTAATTGTTTATTTGGAATAGGTGGGGTGGTTGCCTATGGGTATTTAAGAGCAAGTTGTTTGGTGTTTTAAATGTTCTGAGGAAGACCCGATTGTGGGAAGAAAGCACTAAACTTGTATTTTTGGAGAAATCAATAAAGTGTTTGGATACCTATAGTGGTTGTGGAGTGGAAATCTGTATAGCCCTTGGAGTATGGTGCTAGCAAAAAGGATCAAGTAGCAGCTTCTAGAATTCTTCTAAAATTCAACATAGATGAAGCCAAGGCCCTGATAGAGTGGGCTTTGACCCTGACTGGAATAGTTTTGTTATTGTGAGAATAGCAAAAGTTAATAACCTTAGACAACCATTTGGAAATAGTCTGTTTTTATGAAAGATTAATCCACAAGTCTGAAAGATTTAGTTTTGTCAAGATAGTACCTGAGTTGTATGTATACATCTAATGTATGGAGAATAATTTCTCCTTATTTTTAAGTACAGGAAAGAAAACAGGGAGATGGATACTTTTGATTAAAGTAAACTCTGATACCACTTTAGGTATAAAGGAAGGATTAGTTTTCAAAGAAACCCTGACCATATGGAAAATGAGATAGGGCTGACTCATCATAAGAGCTTGCAACTTAGACACCCTTCTAGTAAAGGTCAGAGCAATCAGTAAAACTGTTTTCCATGTTAAAACCCTAAATAAGCCAGGTTAGCTGTTAAAAGTGGAGCAAATGTTAGCTTCTCTAGCACCAGATTAAAATCCCAAGGAGGGTCCACAGGTTTTATTGGAGGCTTCTTATGCAAAACCTCTTTCAAAAACATTTTGATATGTGACTGCATTGACAGAGGAGGATCCATTGGCAGACATGCTAAAATGGACGATAAATGAACCTTGATAGAGGAATAAAAAATGATAGGATAGTACCTCTCACATATATTGTAAAACCGGAGAATGACTAGACCTGAATGGGTACTGTTATGTTTTGGCACCAATTAGAAAATCTTTTCCATTTGATAATATATGATTTTTTAGTAACATGCTTTCTTGCCTTCATTAATACCTGCTGCATGTCCTCAGTAAACAGGTGCCAAAAAGGAATTAAGACCCTATCATCTAGGCAGTCAATTGAAGTTGATTGATGTTGGTGTGTATCAAACACCCTGATTGTTCTGTGAGTATGTCCAGTTTGTGAGGAAGCTTGTGGTAATAGCCCCTGGCTATTTCCAAAAAAAGGGAAAGCCACAGTTGCCTGGGCCAGAAGGGAGTCACCACTATGATCTTAGAGAATTCTTTCTGAATCTTTGAAAGAACCCTGGATATTAGTGTAAAGGGTGGAAAAGCACACAGGAAAATTCTTATCCAAAGAGAAGAAAAGGTATCTGTCTTCTATGCCTTTTGCATTGAGTCCTAGAACAGAATCTTGCCAGTTGATTGTTGAAAGGAGGCAAAGAGATCTACTTGAGGAACTCCCCACAGATGAATCAAATCTTGGAAGACTTCCTAATCTAGTTTCCATTTGTCAGGGTCTGCCTTGGTCCTGCTAATCTTGTGTGCCACATAATTTTTCCTTAACAGAATGTAGGATGCCTGTAGAGTGAGATTGTGCTGTGAAGCTATATTTCAAGCTACCATGGCTAGTCTGAAAAGACAGGTATGGCCTGGTTCCCCCTTGCTTGTTGACATACCACATGACTGTAATATTGTCTGTAACCACTTGAAGAGGTCCAGGGGGCCAAAGATGGTTCAGAGAGTTGAGTGCCATGATCGGGCAAACATCTCCTTAATATTTATGTGGTTTCATCTGTCCGTGATATCCCATACCCACTATCCTTTTATCCCTCCTGAAAATGCTCCCCAAGCAAAGTCCAAAGCGTCTGTGGTGACTGACTGCTTTGGAGCAGGAGGATGAAGGGAAGACCTGGATTTAAGGATATCTGTTGTTTCCACCAAATGTTTTGTTCTGTTCTGACAAACCTCAGCAATGGGATTTGAAAAGATAAAGGGTGTTGGTGTTGGGACCCAATAGATTTCAAATGCCATTGTATCTTTCACATGTTGAGATTTGCCATGGGTATCATGAGATGCCCGTTATCCAATATCCTGAGATATTCCCTCACAGTGACCAAAGTTTGAGTGGAGAACCTTAGAAATAGATCTAGATATAGATCTATTTTTCCTGTGTAAGAAAGGCTATTTGAATTGAGGTGTCTAGTTGACATCAAAACATTTTCTAAAACCGGCACTACGATACTTGTAAAAACAATACAGTTTATTCAGTGTTGTTAGTACCACAAAGGCTTTCACCATTCAAGACTTCCTCAGGCAAATAGTCCAATAAAATTGTCAATCACATTTAAATAGTAATTTAAGTCATGTGACTCTATACATAGTAACTTAGAACTCATTTATATGAATATACACATGTTAAAACCAATACTATGTATTATACTATATTGTAATATAATATTGTACTATATTATCTTTGCCAATGGAGCCTGAGTCATGGCTGAAAAGGGTCCTGGAACCAGATAACTTTCTTGGTTAATAAAGTATAAGTAAATGCAAAACAGAAAAAGAGGGGGGCATAACAGAAGTTATGAAAGAACTAGTAAAGCATGTTTTAATTTTGCATCATTCAAGAGAAGGAAAAAAAACTTCCTACTGAAGGCATTGGGAAATAGCAGACAGACTTACTTTGGAGCATTTTCCAGTAGTAGTTGTCACCTGTACGTAATACAGCAAGGATCATTTCCTGCAGTGAGAGTTTTTACACCTTAGGATGAGAGTGCAGGGGAAGGTCTGCCAATTCCTTTAGAACTACAACAGAATGCCTTCACAAAGGCTTACTATTTACTATTTACCTACTTTCTTTTGCTGAAAGTAGCTAATAGCTATTTATAGCATAGAACAAGCTCTGACAGACACATAAGTGAGGCTCACTCAACGACACATAGAAGCTCTATTAGAAAAGGTGCGTTAGACGACATGACGTCATACAATTCCCAGTCTATATTAATGGCATGAAGAAAACAACGCCACTTCCTTATCTTTAGCATGACTCATATAAAGAGGACTTGAAATATATTCTTGGAAGAAGGAATGAAAGCAAGGAAGCAAAATCATGTGACTAAGGCAGTCCTCATCAGCTACTATTTTGTAGAAAACAAATTAAAATTGTAAAAGAAGCACTAGGAGTGATTTTGAGACATTATTTCCTGTGATCCTTTGCTCTGTAATGTGTCCTGAATTTTCCTTGGGGCATGCATGACTGGTGATATGGTATCATTCTGAATGTACTACATACCTGTCATCCCAGACCAGCAAAAAAAATGTTCTGAATTCTGCCTATCCATCTGTATCAGGAATGCTTTCCTCCATGTCTAGCCTCTGTAGATCAGATAATATAATGTTAAAGGAGCTTTGTCCTGACTACTTTAAACTGAATTTTATCCATGTTATTTTTATATTTGCAGTTAAGCAGTTTCTAACCAACTGATGACACTTGATGGCCCCATATGAAAGTAGCTTGTACAGGGATGGGTTTAGATTATCTATAACAACAGCTATAACAATTCTAATATTTCAGCACACATTGCAGTGCAAACTGCTTCAGTGTCTAAATTAAATATAATGCTTTTTTGCTCTACTCTTTTTTTATCTAAGGTACACTCATTTTCAACTTCTTGCACACTTTGTACTGTGCATATTAAAAGTTTAACTCTACAAACTACTCCAACTCCACATGTTTACTCACCTTGCTGGGCCGGATTCACGAAGGCTTGCACGGAGTCTAAGAGTAGTGTAAGACTCCATGCAGCCTTCGCGATCCAGGAACAGCCCAAAGTCCGTGTAAGAGACAAGCTAAAACGGCTCTTACACGGAGTGGGCGTGGATAAGATAATCACCTCACTTGCAGCAGAATAGCATGCAAATGAGGATGATTAGCGATCCAGGAAGCCCAGAACAGCCCGTGTAAGAGCCATTTTAGCTGCAGAAATGTACTCAGTTGACAACTGAGTACGTTTCTGCAAAAACTGCAATGGAGCCATGTCAGCTCCAAATAAAGGGTGCATATGTGTCAGGCAGCATGCCAATGGCCAAATATGTGGCCATTGGCAAAGTAACCTGATGCAAATATATTAAAAATATAATTTTTTTAAACCCAGCTCAGCCCCGCTCAAATGGGCTGTGCTGTATAAAACATAAAAACGAAGGTTTTAAACCTAAAAATGTAGGTTTTATGCAATACATGGAATGTCAATGCAGGGACCAGCAGACCAAAACCAACATGGCCACCGTGTAGTGGTTGCTAAGGGGGGAAGCTGAGTCTAAGACATGTAACTAAGCATTAGTAGGCAATCTGATGCAAATGAGTGTAAGGATACTGAATTCCACTGTCACATAGCAAATGAGCACAGTCTGAGTAGTGTAAAAGTTACAGAAGGGGGAGGAACAGAATAGGAGATAGGTGACATCACAGGGGGGAATGGTAGAAAGAAATGCAGTTCATTGGAGGTCAGAGTTACATGACAGATGTCAAACAGATATCATGGAAGGAGGTGTGCCACTAACTAATCATGAGAAAGTCAAGAAATGGAAGGCGTACACTGTTGCCTACACCAAAGTTTCTTGCTGGATGTGTATGCGCACCTGTGCACGCCATGAAGCGCGAGTAAGGCAGTGTGTGCACGTGTAAGATAGACTGAGCATGTGGGAGCGTGTTGGGAGATGTTTAACACTGTTTGCGTGGGCGTGCACACGTTTTAATCCAAATAAGCAGATTCTGAACCGTGTAAGTATGTGTGCATGCATGTAAGCCACTGTGAGCGTGTTTCTGCTCGTTTACACATGGCTCCACCTTGAGGAAACAGAAAGGAAAAAGGAAGCAACAGATTTAGTAGGAAGCTAGCAGGGAATACTGCTGGAGCTAGCAGGTGAAAACAATTAGATGCAGGCAATTACACAGGCAGAATAGTAGCCCAGCCCAGCACTTAAAACTCTGCAAACAGCAGTGCAGGATGTTTCTCTCAAGAGACACTGCAAGACAGGAGTTACGTTATCAGAAGTGAAAACTGAAAAAGCTGAACTCAGAGCAGAAATGTTAGGGGCTTCCATAGCAGTCATAATGAGACATAGGCAACTTGCTGAGGGTGGTGACAATGCAGATGGTGCCAGACAACCCACAGTGAGGAGACAGAGAAGAGTGTACAGGCCCAGGATCACCTACCATGGGTTACATGAGCTGGAGATAGTAGAGCGCTATAGAGTGGACAGAGACCTCCTGCAGCAAATAGTGGAGCTGTGCAGACCATGCCTCACACACAGAACCAACCAAGGGAAACCCATCCTAGTGGAAACCAAGGTATGTGTTGGCCTAAGAATACTAGCAACAGGTACCTTCCAGAGACCAACTGGTGATACGATGGGGATATCACAGGCATCAGCCTCCAGGGTACTGCACCAGTTCCTGGATGCCATGTCAGCACATATCAGTGATCATGTATATTTCCCCAATGCCCGTGAGGTGTTGGCCAGCAATATGCGTCTCATCCAGCAAATAGTGGAATACCCTGAGGTAGTGGGTGCAATAGACTGCACGCACATACGCATCAAAGCACCAGCCGGTGAGCAGGGTAGGGCATACATCAACCGCAAGAGCTTCCCCTCCATCAACTGCCAGGTTGTGTGTGATGCCCAGGGCATAATAATGAATGCGTGTGCTGGCTGTCCTGGGAGCTACAATGATTCCCACATCTGGCATTTGACGCAGCTGTACCAGACATTTGCCAATGGGGACATCCCGCATGGACACCTAGTGGGGGATACAGGTTATGCACTGGAGCCGTGGCTGATGACACCCATCAGAAACGCACACACACCCCTGAACAGGAACGCCATAATGAGGCACATGCACAAACACATAATGTAATAGAGCGTGTGTTTGGGCTGCTCAAGTCACGGTTCCGGTGTCTGGACACATCTGGTGGAGCCTTGCAGTACACACCAACTACATGTACCCAAATTGTCATGGTATGTGCTATGCTACATAATATGATCTTGCGAAAACAGCTGCAGCAGGACCAGCATAGGGCCGGGCCAAACAGCCCCCTACCATTGCCAAGGCCATCACAGGCAGAGCGTGACTCAGAGGTGGAACAACCTGAGCCTGCCCCAGTAGGCAGAAGGAGGCATGCCCAGTATGCCCTGGCCTTGGCAAAGAGGCAACGCATAGCACATACACTGGCTCAGTAGGAACCCTGGGAATGATACCCCTCTCCGACTCACTCATAGAGTAACAGGGATACCTAACATGACACAACCTGCTCTCAAACATGTACAGGGAAGTGTAATATGCACATCCGACAGAGGCAGCCCTGCAGCACCACCTGAGGCATGAATGCTATGTGTTAAGTAATGTAACACCATGTACTATATGCACACCTGAGGACCCTGACTAACATCCGACCCTCACCAAGCATCATGCCACAACATGACAATGAGATGATCAAGTGCATTAATTGACGGAAGTATCGCAGTTAGTCAAAAGGGATCCAATGTGTGCCAGTCTGGGATGACATGCTGAGCATGACATGATGCACCACCTGCTAGAACTGGTGTGCACCTATCAGTGCAGGTCGTATGGATACTGGCAAAGGCTGTTGTTACCCACAGTGTGCCCTGAATAGGTAAGGCTCAAAACACAAACCTATCTCCATAGGTATCAGAAGGGATAAGAATAAGATAAGGGATAAGTCGAAACAGCAAGATGCATGCAGTCTAAATTCACCCAGTATGGAGAATGGTGATTTCTGCACTGTAACAGAAAACTGAGCCAAGGCTCACAACAGCACCCTAACACTACCAGGTTACACCTCATACTGTGCTGTACAGCCTCAAAACATGGAACAAGCTACAAAAGGAGGGTGACTAGCAAAAATTGTCAAGGATAACCACACCCCCATGTTGGTACCACAACAAAAAGCAGCATGGGCTAGCCATGGTCAAGTAACAGTGGCTAAAACTGCCCCCCAGTTTATAGCCTGCTACAGACTACTGTCCCAACACCAGGAACTGCACCTGGCCTATGCTGGAATACATGAATATATCAAGTCCTCCAAACCACATTATATTGGGTGACTGAAAATACCCAGACATAGACTGGGAGCATTATACTATCTCCAACAGTGTAGGACAAAAGTTCATAGAATCCATAAACCAAAAGGCCCAGGAACAACGTACCACTCCCACAAGAGGGGTAACATACTGGATGTGATAATCAGCAACATGGGTACTGGATGGCAAGACGAGAAGTGTATTGCTCACTGGTAAAACTAGACCATAGAGTAATCACACTGGATATACAAATCCTGACCACAGTCCTTGGCCAGAAAACCACAGTGGAAAACATGTGTAAAGCAATATTTGCACTCCTCCAAACTGATGTGGAATCCATTAAAGGTCCTGTGCAGGTGCAAAATATGGGCCACACCTCAGAACCTGTAATACAGCCATTCCATGAACACTGCCAGGAATGCTTGGATTATGCAATCCTAAATTAAAACAAGACACAATGCCATACACACAGGCATCTGGCATGGTGGACACCAGCCATAACCACACCATGCAAGAGAATGAGGAAGCTACTACATGATAGAGCAAACATAAACAATGAAGTAATCACTGATCAGTAGTATGGCAATAAAATATGTCCACACATACAATCCACTAAGGCCAGCCACAACAAGTTG
This sequence comes from Protopterus annectens, assembly GCF_019279795.1. Lineage (NCBI taxonomy): Eukaryota > Metazoa > Chordata > Ceratodontiformes > Protopteridae > Protopterus > Protopterus annectens. The sequence goes on along the minus strand of NC_056741.1, from coordinate 1,581,459,013 downwards.
AATCTGTGAATCCTGAGGCAATGTTACACCTGCCCCAAGTAGACAGACAACCCCCAACTCCACCCAAGAAATACAAATATATGTGAGAGATGCAACCATCTATCCAAACTGGAGGCTGAGCTCTCTCAACTCAGTACTCACAAAACTAGTCAGGAGGAGAAGGTAACCACACACACCACAAACACAGTCCCACATAGACCTATCGCAACTGCAAACCAAAGACATAAACACAGAAAAGCATTCCCGGAGGCACAAATTACAAACACAGCACACCAACAGAGGCCTCTAAAGCAGACACCCAATCAAACAACCTCCAAACATAGCACATGCAACACATAGTACACAAAGCTGGTGTGCCAAACAGTCACAGGCCAGAAGGAGAAACAACATGCCTGATGCAGTTGTAATAGGTGACTTCATAGTCAGACACACTGCTGTCCCGCACACCAGACTGAACAAGGGAAAGGGTACAGTAAGCTGCCTGTAGGCTTCCACAATACGCCACATAACAGAAGTATGCAGGTCACTCCAAAGCAAGTAGAAATATGATGCAGTCATAGTCCATGCTGGTGTGAATGACCTGAGATGTACCTCCCTAGACTACATGGAAAGAGACATAGATGAGCTCTCTGATTATGTAGTCCAGGATGGTATGACACTCACCATTTGCAGCATCCTACCCTTACCAAAAATAATGCCACAGTACAAACACGGAATGATCAGTCATAGCAAGTGGCACACTTACTGGTGTCATTCCAAGGGGATCCAATGTCTGTCTGCTTGGGATGTCATGCTTGACAAGCCACGCAGCTGTTCTTGGGATGGCTTGAACCTGTTACCCCTGGGCGTCTGAATATTGGATAAGGCCTTTGCCACCTCCATAGAGCCTTTTGTAGGCAAGGCTGAAAAGACTGACCCATCACCCTAGAAAACATAAGTGGAAAGAAACATAAGGGTAATGCTGACCAATGCCAGATGTGTAAACCCCAATATGCATGCTCCCAAGGCCATCCCCAGTATGGAGAACATCGATGTCTGTGCAGTGACAGAAATTTGCTGCAAGCCTCCTGACAGCACACCAGCACTACCAGGTTATACCAAGTATCATGTGTCATGGCCCCAAAACTTGGAACAAAACATAAAAGGAGGGTGAGTATCCATATTCAGCACAGACACCCATACGTCCAGGTAACTGACAATGCACAAGGCATTGGAGTCCACCCATGTGCAACTAACTGTAGGCAAGACTGCTGTACAGTCTGTAGCATGCTAAAGACCACACTCTCACACACAGGAACCCCACCCAGCTGTCCTGAAGACACTGGACAGTATGAATGTCCCACCGAATACCAAACAAGGTACCACAAATTACCACATAGGTGGTAAACCATTATGTATGGAAGGAGTAACCAGGGACCTAGGGACACAAGTGGACAGTAACCTGTTATGTGACACCCACATTGCCAATGTGGCTAGGAAGACTGTCTACATTTGACACCGTATCAGGAAAGGATTCACATCTACATCAACAGAGGTCATTGTGCCCCTTTACTGTTCTCTAATCACACCCATAATCTAGTACAATGCCTCATATGGGATGTACCTTACCTGACACCTGCAGCAGTTAGAAAGACCTCAAAGGTACCTCAACAAGAGGATAAAGGGTCTCAAATATATGTCATATGCTGCCTGGCTGTAGACACGCCAGCTGAATGCAGTCACATACTGCCTACACAGAGGCATCGCATGCCTGTTGTAGAAGGCCATGCCCAACACAGGAGTAATGGACATGCTCCACCCCAGAAAACTCAAATCCATCGGAGCTGTGAGAGTGAGAGATGTCAACCTCAACAAATAATGAAATAGGATGTGCTGGTGGGACAGATACATAATCCAGAGGCTCCCCACACCCTGGACCAGAATCCCACTCCATGTTAGGCAGAGCCCCTCACTGACACTCTTCAACAGGAATCTGGCCAAGTGGATGGATGATTGTAGAGTTACACTGGGGGTCTTCACTGTGTCAAGTCCAGACAGAGGCACAGCAAAGCAAATCATAAATGGCCATAATATTCACATAGCAAGGGGTGGCAAAAGCCACACACACTCTGGCTAGGCTAACAAATGCCCTAGGGTGGATAGCCTAGTATGAACCTATGAACCTATGAAGATACAAATTGTACAGGACACTAAGGATAATCCCAAGGCTTTCACAACTGATGGTAGGAACCATGTTGGGAATTCACAGATATGCTCTGAATCACACAAATATCACAAACACACTCACATATTGCCAACATACATCCTGACAGGTGCAGTGCAACCCCCCCCCCCCCGAATGCAGAATATATATCCCAGCAGTCTGCTGGCCCCCTGACATTGCAGATGCTGAGGTAATAGCCAACATATACAAAGCAAAACACACAGCAGCAATGGTATGTGATGGTGTCCTGGGCTTAGTGCAACATGGACTCCAAGATGAATGGAATGCCAAACCACACTACTGCTCAATGTCAGCCTTATCACAGAATATGTACCCAAAGAGCAGTGTACAACAACAGTGGTCCTTCTCAACAAAGGTGTTGCCTGAATGGATACTGAAAACTACTACCCCAGAATCCTGAGAAGCTCGGACTTACATAGGACAAGCTGTACTGCATGATCCATAACACAGCTATGGAAAGGATCAGCATGTACCACAGACATAAAGATATTGGGGACCTACTGACACCGGACCCTACCTAGTGTGGCTTTCTTAAGCGCAGATCCTGCCCCTAAACATGTTTGACTCAATGGAAACAGTCATTAAGGTCATTGATGAGGGCAATGTGGTCCACACAGCGTAGCTGGACCTTGCAAAGGCTTCTATACAGTACCCTACGTGTTCATTATAGATAAGCTCACCAGCTTAAATATAAACCCCTATGTCAGTAGAGGGGTTGCAAACCAGACCAAGGACAGAACAGACATGGTCAGACATGCTGCAGCCATGTCAGACTACAAACCAGATATAACTGGCATCCCACAAGGCTTGGTCCTGGGATCGCCCTCATCTGGTATATATGTCCCATAGGTACAGGCAAACATGGAAGGACTGTGTCCGAACATGGTTGCAGAGGACTACAAACTGCTCACCACATATGATCCACCAGCTGACACAAGCATCCCACAAAAGGGCCACATAGAAACAGACAACTGGTGCCATAGCCATGTCAGCAAGCTAATTGCAGAAACGTGTATAGTCAACCCCCGTGGATATACAGTAAGTGCCCACCAATTACCACATAGGTGTTAACCCATTATGTAGTTAACATGTAATGAGAGACCTGGGGATACAAGGTGATAGATATCCTGCATTGGACAAACATGTGCTGTAGTGTTTACAGAAACATACCATATACCCACCTAATCATGAAGGTTGTCAGATCTAGATAAGGGGAGGTCATTGTGGCTCTGCAGTCATCCTTCATCAGCGGTACAATTGACTACAATAGCCCCTGTGGGATGTACATCAGCAGACATCTCCATCAACCGTAAAGTCCCCAACAGTACCTCACCAGGAGTATCAAAGAGCTTGCACAGATGCCATGTGTTGCCTGTGTTGCTGGTATCAATAAACATGCTGCACCTTGTACAATCTGAATGGCAGTGAGCTATGCACATGAGAGACCTGAACCCCAGCACTGACTTACATAGGACAAGCTGTACTGCATGATCCATAACACAGAAGCCACCCCCACCCATGAGTGAACCCCCAGTACAGGCTACCCATAGAGTCACTTATCAATCTTCCTCAATAGGAATCTTGATGAGTGGATGGGAGATGGTAGCTTTATCCTGGGTATCACTGTCATGTCACAGGTAGACAGAGGCACAGTATACTAACCATGACATATGTCATGGCAAATTCCACTTACAATGTGTGTTGAAGGACAAACACACTCTCCAACTAGCATTAGACATGGACTAGGGCACATCGCTAGTGTTTGCAAGTGTACACCTATGTTGTGGAATACACTACCAATGTTGGACAAGCCTGGTTTAAGTAGTTCATATCTGAACAGAATGCAACATGGTCAGATGTGCACAACTGGCCCCTAACCAGGCTGTTGTGCTCACTATCAAAATGTAAAGTAGTGATAGCACTAAAGCCCAGGATACTGTCCACCACAGTCAAAGTACTACCAGTACACTATACAGTACTACAGTGTTAGGTCAGTGTGAGAGGATGTTGACAACTGTATGCAAAGTATCCCATGCAAACACTGCAGGCACAGTATAATCCTGTTGTGTTCACACACAAAGCAGTTGTACAGTAACTACACAACATGACACACAACACACAACCATAAACGGGTGATATTTGTCGAAGTTCACACTCATCCACAAAGGTGGTGGGCTGCAGAGTCCCACATATGGAATGCTCACGCTGGGCATGCTCGCACACTTTGATAAATTAGACATATGTCAGACAACATGCCATGGGAAGGCTGAACTGGGCATGCTCACACACTTAGGCCAAATCTCAGTTTAGCAGTTGGACACACATATCTGGTATTTTTATGTGTTATTCCAGGAACCAACCACATTACAGCAGTCTGCCCATTGCACACAGTTAAATGACTACAGAGACATATGTGATATAGTGGTTCCCTCCCATATGCAAACATCTTCCACAGATGCACAAGTTGTTCATACAAACAGGGAATGCTATGGCAATAAAGATGTGCAAACAGTCTACCAGCAACAAATAATGTGCATTTGACAAATAAACATATGGGTGTAGAGGTCAACACTAGGCTGTTTGCCCTAGGGAATGACAGCTAAGCCAGAGTGTGCTTGGTGTCTGCCTTCCCACAGGATGCACATTCCCCTTTCTAAACACCGATGATGTCAGCACCCTATAAGTACAGCAGGAGAAAAGAAACTTCTCTGTAATGCGAATAGCGCGCTCCGCTAATGCATCTGTCACAAGTGTCATAGCATAGTTAGGTAGGGGTTGGAATTCTACAAATGCGCAGTGTGTGTGTGTGAGTGAGTGAGTGAGTGAGTGGGGTTGGTGTGTGTGTGTAAGTCTGTGGGAGAGAAATGTCCCTTTTGGCAACTAGGAAAACACACTACAGGATGCACATTCCCCTATCTAAACACCGATGATGTCAGCACTCTATAAGTATAGGAGGAGAAGAAACCTCCCACTAATGCGAATAGCGTGCTCTGCTACTGTGTCCATCACAAGTGTCATAACATAGTTAGGTAGGGGTTTGAATCCTTCAAATTCTCAGAGTGTGTGTGAGTGGGGCTGGTGTGTGTGTAAGTCTGTGGGAGAGAAATGTCCCTTTTGGCAACTGGGAAAACACACTACAGGATGCACATTCCCCTTTCTAAACACCGATGATGTCAGCACCCTATAAGTACAGCAAATGAAGGAAAACCTCCCAGTCATGTAAATAGCACACTCTGCTAATGTGTCTGTCTCAAGTATCATAACATAGTTAGATAGGGGTTTGAATCCTGAAAATAGCAAGTGTGTGCTCTTGGCTGAGGGGGGTTAGTGTGTGTGAGGACAATGTCCCTTTTGGCAACTAGGTGAACAGACTACAGGATGCACATTTCCCTTTTGAAACACTGATGATGTCAGCACCCTATAAGTACAGCAAGAGAAGGGAATCCTCCCATTAATGCGAATAACACACTCTTCTAATGTGTACGTCTCGAGTGTCATAACATAGTCAAATAGGGGTTTGAATCCTGCATATGGCAAGTGTGCGTTTTTGGCTGAGAGGGGTTAGTGTGTGTGAGGACAATGTCCCTTTTGGCAACTAGGTGAACAGACTACAGGATGCACATTTCCCTTTCTAAACACTGATGATGTCAGCACCCTATAAGTACAGCAAGAGAAAGAAAACCTTCCAGTTATGCGAATAGCACGCTCTGCTAATGCTTCCGTCTCAAGTGTCATAATATAGTTAGGTAGGGATTTGAATCCTGCAAATGGCAATTGTGTGTGTCTGAGGGGGGTTAATGTGTGTGCAATTATGTGTGAGGAAAATGTCCCTCCTGGCAACTAGGAGAACAGACTACAGGATGCACATTTCCCTTTCTAAACACTGATGATGTCAGCACCCTATAAGTACAGCAAGAGAAGAGAAGCCTCCCAGTAATGCGAGTAGCACACTCTGCTAATGTGTCTGTTTCAAGTGTCATAACATAGTCAGATAGGGGTTTGAATCCTGCAATTGGCAAGTGCATGTTTTTGGCTGAGGGGAGTTAGTCTGTGTGAGGACAATGTCCCTTTTGGCAACTAGGTGAACAGACTACAGGATGCGCATTCCCCTTTCTAAACACTGTTCAGCTGAAGGCCATGGCTCTGGCACAAGTTGTCTGTTTCTATGATGCCCCATTGGAAGATGCTTGTGTCGGCTGGAGAGTCGATTATGGTGGCCAGTTCGCAGTCATCTGCATATTTGGTCAGCCACAGTCCGTCCGTGTTGGCCTGTACCTCCAATAAATATATACCAAACAAGAGAGGTCCCAGGACTGAGCCTTGTGGGACACAACTCGTAACTGGTTTGGAGTCTGGCATGGCTCCAGCAATTCTAACCAAGTGGGTTCTGTCCTTGAGCCATTGTGCAATCCATCTAGTGACATAGGGGCTTATATTTAAGCTGGTGAGCTTCTCTAGAATGCCCAAGTGGGGTATTGTTGTGAAGGCTTTTGCAAGGTCCAGGTAGGCTGTGTGAACCACCTTCCCCTCGTCAATGGCCTTGGTGACTGTTTCAAAGAAATCAACCAGGTTAAACCTGGTAGTGCTGGTGTGCTCTCAGTAGCCCTGAACCAGTATACATATATGCATATATATATATATATATATATATATATATATATATATATATATATAGATATAGATATATATCTACACACATACATATGTTGACATACATACGTATCCATATGTTAGACAGGTATATCAACATATTTGTCTACCATACTGTATACACATACTAACATACTGCTAAACATACATAACTGTGAAACCTACTTTGTACATGGCACTACAACCTACAATCAACCAACATTGATATGTGCACATAGATGCTCTCACATACAAATGTATGTACAGCCTTCACTGATAGCTGCTGTATGTCCCCTGCCCTTTACACATCTTCATATACATATGGATATAGACCAATGACACATATGGAGGGATCACAGTATGTAGACCTTTATAGTATTACTTTACATTACCTGTGTTTGTCATAGCTGCTTGTGTTGCTATCTGGTTCTCTGTCCTGCTGCTCCACTTCCCAGTTGTCAGCTTTCAGGTAGCTGTTGCTGAACAATTTGTTTGTGTCTGTTTAATTGCAGTTTTCTCTGTCTCTGTCTCTGTCTCTCTCTCTCTCTCTCCCTCTCTCTCTCTGTCTGTCTCTCACGTCCTTCTCAGGGTGCAATGAAAGTATTGCATGTGTGGACTGGGAGTACAGCATACTTTTGTAGGTATCTGCATATGCCCATGTGATGGCCTCTGCACCAATTGTTAGCCAGCATTTGCTAATTGCATGCAGCCAGTTGTGTACTGATTGCAGTTCTCACTGTGATTTCAGAACAGTGCTATAAAAAGGTATGTGAGATAGGCGTAGCGCTTTCAGATTTTAAGGGCAGGGACCATGCTGTTATGCTGTGGACAATGTTCTGTGAGTGTAAAGGTTGGTATCTCTCTCATATTTCCAGGTGTGTTGTAGATTAACATTCCTCCATTCATTTCTCCAGTTTCCTGTACTAACTGTGTATGTACACTGACACCTACAACTACTACTACTGTTAATGTGTGTGTGTGTGCTTTCCTTTCACTTTTGCTTGCACTTTGTTGCTAAGGCTTCAATAGTTGCCCTTTACAGTCACTACTTGTATGCCTGCTAGGTGTCTTGACTGTAGTGTGCTGCTGTAGCTTTCCTATTTTCCATGTACATTCACACCTTGGAATGCTTGCTATGTCTGCTAGGGTGTTACAGCATGCAGTGTGCTCTGGCCATGGTGTGGGCCTTGACATCTATTAGGGTATTTGAGTATGCTGCTGAGCAGGCCCCAGAGACTTTCAGGTTCATCTGTTATGTGCCTCATGGAATGGTACATATCAGTGGGGTATACCGAATAAAATGTCTGGTATGCTGCAGTTGTGACTGTGGGTTAGCATGAGCATATCTATTACTACACTTTTTCTGCCATGCAAGTGATGAATGCTTTCAGGACTCCATAGTTACCATTGCATGTGTTACACCTTTCTGCCTACTGTTTGTACATTTCACATGGGGTCTGTGGGGCATCACTGTAAGTCATTCACTGTTGCTAAGTCTAGGCTCTTAACTATTCAAATATGGTGGTGTCAGACCCATCATCTGTACAGATATTTGCAGGTTGTCCACATTTCTGCCTCATATTTTGGTCAATATCTCATGCACACCTTTTTCTGGCAAGTCACTCTGGGCTCAAGTCAGAATATGGTGACAAACATTCAAGTTTCAGACTGCATACCCTTCCAAACATCCCACAAAGTGCAGACCCTGTTACTCTCTGAACTGTCTGCGTTTGTTGTAACATTATTTGTAATGTGTCCCTGGTTTTGGGCCTTTGCTCCACATATTTTATTACTTGGTCCAGATGTGTTCCTGTAAGAGGTTGTGGGGTATGGGCAGTGCTTATCCTGCTGTGAGTATGTGTGTGGCTTGCAAGGTGCTATAGTGACATTATTAACTACTAGCTTCCAACTAGCATGGCTGTTTCTGTTCACACACTACTATTATGGAAATCCACTAGTTTTGATAGTAATTCTAAATGGCATACTTTGTGTACTACACATCTATATTCCCTTTACATTCATTCCTACTATTACATGGTATATTTATTTTAGCACAATGCTCTTGTATAAGAGTCATGGCTTAGTGGTAAGTCATGCAGACTACTGTTTCCAAGGTCCTGGGTTCGGGACTCATAGTGGGATTTTATTTTGCTTTTGAACTGAGTACAGGACCTGTCAATCAAAGTGACTAAGGCACTTTTAAGCAGTTGTAACCGGGTTAGCACTGGTTTGCGCGGAGCTCACACATGCGCACTGGCAGTTAGCTCCGCGCACACAAGCGCACACCCGCTTACAACCGCTTAAACATGCTTACTCTTGCGCACACCCGTGCTATTTTCTTTGAAAGAAAAGAAAATGGGGAGACAGGAAAGTGGTGAAAAAGGGGTCACAAAGAGGGTAAGACAGTAGGGAAACAAGCTTGGGATGTGCAGGAGGGATGTAGGTAAGGCCCATAGCTGTCCATTTCTTCATCAGCAACAGCTGTGCATATGTATGTAATTTGGTGTGACATTTGAAACCTTCCACCCCTGAGAGAGGTGTCAGGACAACAATAATACTTGTTGTACAGCCAATTGTAATTGATAGGTTCCATGTCCAGTAGACATGTGTGCGGAATGGGCAGCTATGTATGGGGCGTAATTCTTTTGTGGGTACAGAGTGCCCTTTTTTTTTTTTTTCAGGTGAGAGTGGTATGTCAGGTGAAGGAAGTCGGTTCAGCTGGGGAGGTAGGTCGTGTAGGTAAACAGACAAGACAAACAAGACGCATACAGGGGTGGTGTATGACACATGTGGGGGGGGTTACAAAATTGACGGGGACGGAGATTTGGATATCCAGAGCCCATGAGCCCACAGATGGCAACAGTGGAACTGATATCCCCACCCATAGGCAGTTGCCACTGTTCCTTCACTGCCCAGGACGGGGCCGTGCTGGGGGCTGTGTAGGCGGGGCAACAGGCATGCCCGTTAGTTGCGCCACCCGTGCCTCGAGCTGGTGTAGGGGCTCAAGAACAGAGTCCCGAATCTCCCTACGCACCACAGTCCGGATGCTACAGAGGGTGAGTGGTGGTTCTCCTCCGGCCACACTTGCAGAGTGTGGGCGAGCCCCATCCCCTGCAGCGCTTCCACCCGCAGGTGGCACAGGGCCACCAGAGGAGGGTCCAGACTCGGCACTAGTGCCAGGTGCACTCGCCAGCTGAGGTGGGAGAGGTGGGTCCGCTGGAACCCGCCTTCCCTGTCGTATTATGTTTTGCATTATGTCATGACAGTTTGGGTTAGTGACATATAATACCATTCACAATTAGTTGTAACAGCATGCATTAGTATTCCCATTAACCAAACACCCAGATATTCACACCATTGAACAGCGTGCATAACACATGCATAATTTGAACAGAAATACACAGTCCAACAACATGCAGGGTTAATTGATGGCAACAGGCCATCAGGTGTGGATGTATGAATAGGGCAGATGCATCAACAGACATGCAAGAATATATGACCCAACAGGACAAACGTCCAGGGGTGTTAATTGTGATTGCACATACCGTTTTCACGTGGAATGGGTTATATGTGGTTATAGGGTGGGGTGAAGAAAGTAATATTAACACCTTTGAATAACAATACATATGCTGTACATTTCTAATAGCTACAGTTATATACACACTACTGTTCTAACTACAGTTTCCTATATGATAACTATTTCAACTTGGTGATAGGACTGTTACTGCAACATCAATATACATTTTCTGGTTCTTCATACACATTCATATCTAGCTTTGTTCAGCTACATCATCCTACTACATTTGCTTTATATAGCTGTAGACAAGTGTGGATGTTTGGTATATCAGACAAACATCCTATCTGCATATTGCAGACTGAGAGCAACATATCCAGATTTTAGTATACACATTCCAGATGCAGCAACACTTTGAACAGATTTTGCTGTTTGGTTTTGAATCTCACATGCATTTCATTCTGTCTTGACTGCAGTATACTTTATTCAGGGGTTATTACTACTGTATTGCTGGATTCATGACACTTTCTCACACTCTCTCACTTGCTTTCATTTTACTATTCAGGATGGTACTTCTAGGCTTTATTGACATGTTTTACCAGTAGTTATTACAATCCTTTCCAGCAGTCTCACTTCTGTCATGTTTCAGTATTTCCACAGGGATATATTTCACACATGTGATTTCATCATCTTCTGCAGCTATACTTTTGAGCCTGCTGCAGGTTGTGTACTATTTTCTTACAGGCAGGGCATTTTTATTTCAGAATATATGTTGGACAGTTTCATGTTTAGGTTAAACTTACAGGCTGAAACACACTTTTGTAATCAAGCAATACTTGCATACACTTTCACACTGTTACTTGCAGATTCTATTCCTTACTGACTACACTGCACTCTTTTGCTGACTGTCATACTTTTATATTTCTTTACAGTTACTGGTAGTGGATTACTGACCTGCCTGGTGGTGCAATCGCACCAGCCTATCGCCATAGGCTCTGCAGTTCGCAGAACGGACACCTGCAGCTGTAATATAAATGAAGTAATATTGGAATACACATCTCCATAATATCAGCTAGTTTAATTTCTTACATACATAATTAAATGTTACTTACTCAGTAGTGGGGCGTTGGGTGTTTGCTGGGCCTCCTGGATCCAAAGGTTCAGTTGGTCCTGCTTGCATCTCTTCAGGTCCGCATGGTGGTGACGGACCTGTTCACTAGTCCTTGGAATCCCTGTGGCACTGGTGAGATCATGAGCCAACCGGTCCCACGCCTCAGCCCTGTATGCTCCCCAGAGGACCTGGCCCTGCATGAGTTGGCCCTCATGATGATGGACTAGGAGCCAGACCATGTACCTGGACTCCTCAACACCCCACCTCTGTGCTCGAAAGTGACTACCCTCTCCTACTCCTGTCATTCTGCCTGCAGGTCAGTTCTACAATCGTTTATGCTGTGTATTCCCGCCTATGGGGCTAATATAGTCCGTTTTTCCCGCACATATCTGTGATTGGCCATTTTGGAATTGTATCAACTTCAGTAAACCTGCATTGTCATGCTCTAGTTTGTATTCATTCCTATGTATTAGCTATTATTGCATATACAGGTACTGCTGTCATGGCTTAGTGGTTCTGTACCTTGACTACGGTGTATAGAATCCTGGGTTCGAACCTGGCCACTGCTTTTTATTTTTCATGACTGTCTAGACATGCTGAGGGGTGTGTCTGTGTAAAGGCAGTTTTGATATGGCTTGCTCAACGTTGCCCGTTGGTTAGCTAGTTTGCACGGTGCGCAGCTCCGCGCAAACGGGGTACGCTGCTATAAGCCTCATTTGGCTATCGGCACGCATATTACGCTCAGCTCAGTTAGGGGCACATAGATTTAGTGTGTTAAACCACTGCTCAGCTACGGGCACTCATTTTGCGCCAGATAAACCACTGCTCATCTACGGGCACATGCAGTCACTCTGTTAAACTGTAGCTCAGCTATGAGCACATCTGGCATTTTTTCTTCTTTTGTTACCTCACATGTCTTCAATATAAATGGGCTATTTCATTACATTTTACATATATTGGGGTTTTATGTGTACATATTTGTCAGGGACTTGTTTCCTGCTTATTTTGAAAAAAAAAATTGGTGTTGTGGGGGCTCGAACCATGAATGCCTGCTCTTCAGCCAACATCTCTACCGCTACACTATTGCTTTCTGGCTTATTTTGCATATTTAGTTCTTATATGCTTTCCCACTGACTGCTAACTGTAGCTGTGCTACGGGCACGCCTGTGCAAATGAGCGCACTCACGGTTAAACATCTTTACAATTAAAAAAAATATATAACATGTTCATTTATATATATTTTATGTTCATAGTCTGTGGGGGCATGTGTTGTGTTGTGTTTATCCACATTTCCGTGGACTCTGTTGTGGGTGTTTACTTTGGGCACTTTTACACTTCTGGGGGCGTGTCCGCTTGCAGGGCTCAGCCTATGGACACGCCCCCTACGGTCTTACATGGACCGTGTTAGACTTAGGTGTGATTCAGCATGCTCTCATGAATATGCAAAGCATGCTGACATCACTTCGTTTAACTGCAGCCTCCGTGTAAGAGTTATAACTCTTACATGGAGGCTTCGTGAATCCTGGAAAAAACCTCTTCATACAACTTTGGACACTACTCATAAAGCACACCAACTCTCATTACCCCTAGAACCAAACTCCACAGCACTACACATGCTTTCTCCTATCAGGCATCTACTCTTTGGCAAGTTCTCCTCAACAACAAAAAGAAAATCAGCCATAATTCCAAATTCAGAATGCAACTCAAAAAGCATTTCATCCAAGCCACATGTTCCTTCTTCATTACAGGACATATTACCTAACTTGTCTCCTTTACAGGTCTATTCTTTCTCAAAATTTACTGAAGAGTTGACCTACTTTAGAAACTAATGTGTACACTGTACATTACACTCTATTTTGGCTCTACTTGGCTCTGTGCTTGCTCACTAGAATGTATATTTACATTTTTTTCTGTTTAGTTAGTCTGAACTTCTCTGTTATTGCTTGCACTTCTGTACTGTTTTATGTGTGAATGTTTAATATTTAATGCAGGCTAGACCTGACATTGATAATACAAATCAGTGTACCCACTAAACAAATATTAAGTAAATAGACAGACAGATAGATAGATAGATAGATAGATAGATAGATAGATAGATAGATAGATAGATAAATTGTTCCAATACATAGAGCTTTTTAAGTTGTGGATTTTGTTTTCTATTGTCACAGTATTTCCAGAGCTGACCCAGTGCAGGATGCTTTCTCAGTTCAGGTTTAGTGTTGTACATCTTGCAAGACTCCTCAGGTACGAGTTTCTCTTGGCAATTTTCTTTATCTTTTCTAAAGATTTTAGCTTTCTTTTCAAATCCCATTTTTATACTATCTGTAAAAGCTTCACTTGATTAGACAATTTTACTTGCGCTACACATATCTGTAGTTTTTATTAATACTAAATGTGTCCATTAATTGAACATTTTGTATGCCACATACAATTGTATCCTGTGTATGAATTATGAAATTCACCAAACTTAAATCGTCAGCTTTAGTCTTTAAATTACTAATGTATGCAACAAGACTTTCTATGGGACATAGGGCAGATATGAGGCAAAATTTTATTATTTTTACCCATGCCTGCTGACCTTCAAGCCTCCCATCAATCAGGTACTACTGCCTGAGGGGGGCTTTCATCCAAGCAGTTATGAGGGTACATTGTGCTTTTGCTGGTATTCTGGTGAGAACATTTTTCTTTTTTTTTTTGGCCTAATCCCAGCCATGGTGATGATGTGAGCATTTGGGTCACTGTAAGAATTATCCATACTCTTTGTCAACCCACACATGCTCCCCCACATGTGCCAGCAGTGGCTATCACTCTGGACTCTACGACATTCAGAAATGGACTACATTTCATTTTATCAGATTTCTCAGCTAATATGCTTACAGTTAGAGAAAACTCAGACTTCTAGAGAGTAATCATTTCAAATGTCTGGACCCAAAAGAGCAAGCTTTGAAATGTGGAGACTGAATTACCTAAAGAAATGGATTACATATACCAAGTCCGAGATTGCCGTTTCACAGAGTTGCCTTTTCTTCAAGGTCTGGCTGTCTCAGCATTGGTATACATAGCCCACGGGTAGGGCTTGCTTCCTACATCAGGGGGTGCAAGGAGGCTATTCCCACCTACAAAAAGGAATGTAAAGAAATGAGAAATGTTCAAAACTCACTTTTCTCCTGAAGTTTCACTTTTTTCCAGATGTATTGGCATTTGGCATGTCAAGTGCTGATATTTTAATAGGGATCTCTTCTAGATTCACAATTTTCAGTTTTCAGGGAAATTGTTTTCAAGTGCAATAGATTGTTAGAGGCAGTATCTTCATCATGTCTTGAACTAATAAACTAAAACTTGACACAGTGCAATATTTTGGTAATTATGCCAAATAAATGTGACTGATACAAGGTGATGTGTTGCTAGCTCAGAGACTTTACTGTTGCAGCTCTGACAGTGAAACAGAAATCATACCTGATGACCATTTCAGGTTCTGGTGTTTTGCAAGGAAAGGCACTAATTGAAGAAACATTATCACTTATTATAAGGAAGGGTTTTGAAGAATAAGAAGCTGTTTTGCAGTAACAAGTTCTGTCTCAGCCACAAGGGAGTAACATTATTGAAACAGAAGAGTTTAATATACATCATGATGACTTTCCCCCAGATTCACTATACTTCCGTGCATGACTAGCTTAGTCCTGCATGGAAGCAGCCATTTAGGAGCAGGATGGCAGCACGCTAGGCATATTAATGAAGGCTTACTGCCTGAGCTCCTAAATAGACATGGAGCATGTACGAGTGCAGGGGCGTGTCTGAGAGCAGAGCTCTCAGAATATACACGCCCCTGCAAGCAAGAACAGCAGGTTAGCAATAAGAATGAGTGAGACCGCTCATAGGTGTCCGCATACCCCCAGCAACATCCCCCCAAGAGCAATAGTTAAACTATAAAATATAAACAGGCTATTTTTTTTTTTTTATGAAATAGATACATTTTAACCGTAGGTGTGCAGGTTTGCCCATTGCTTAGCTACATGTATTGCAGCTTAAATGGCACAAGAGGATAAAAATCAAGATATCTGCAAATGAAGCAGTACTGCAGTAGTGTAGTGGGCAGAGCATTCGCCTTACGAGCAGTCATTCCCCATTCGAGTCTCACTCCAGTACATTCCATTTTCCATGTCAAATCACTTTATGAGTAATATTTTTTGTTGCATAACCTACTAAATAACATATATTTGTGAAATGGAGTACTACATTAAATGCAGATGTGAGGTCTCATTGTCATAATGTTGTAAAATCCGCAGATAATCACAAGTGCCCCATACAGTATATGTACACATGAATCAGGGATACAAATCGAAGATACAATGTGTAATAAATGATAAATCCATAGAGTTTCCAAATCCACCACCTTCCCAAAAACCATTTTACATTCCAGTCTAAATTAGTGCGGGGGTAAGTGGGAGTAAGCACTATTAAGCAAGAGTAAGCATATTTAAGCAGTAGTAAGTGGGTTTAAGCTCATCTGCACGGGGGTAAGGAATGCGCACACAGGTTAAGCAATATCAAAGCTAACTCTCTGTAAGTATATTTAACCGGAGGTTAGCATTGGTTACCATGGCGCAAACCCATGCAAACCCGCTTACAATTGCTTAAAAGTGCCTTAATCAAATACACCAGGCACTGTTCTGGCCAGAAACAAAATAAACAGTCTTTGCAGGTCCTGAACCCAGGACACTGTACACGATAGTCACAATAGTTAACCACTAAGCCATCACAGCAGTACTTAAGAGTGAGGCATCACCAAACAAATCCTCACTACAGGAAAATCAAACTGAACATGTGAAAGGAATCTATATACAGTTTTACATTGTATAACCTACTTCTTCTTTCAGCTTTTCCCAGTTAGGGGTCGCCACAGTGGATCACCTTGTCTGCTCATGATCGGCAGTGGAGTTTTACAGTGTCGAGTTGCCAGCCCGGCGCCCACCCTTCCACAGAAGGCACACACACGCACACACTCACACCTAGGGCCAATTTAGAGTGTCCAATCCACCTGCAACATGTCTTTGGGATGTGGGAGGAAACCGGAGCAAACCCACCCCGGCCACAGGGAGGACATGCAGACTCCACACAGAAGATACCCCAGCTGAGGATTGAACTGGAGAACCTCTTGCTGTGAGGCGGCAATGCTAACCACTGCACCACTGTGGCTGCCTCTACATTGTATAACCTACTATATAACATAAATATGTGAACTGGAGCACTGCATTAAGCCTAAATGTGAGGTGTCATTGTAATAAAGTATTAAAATCCCCTAATAAACACAAGGACCCCATACAGTGTACATACACATGAATCATGGATACCAAACACATATATAACATGTAATTATTAATAAATCAATGCCAAACAGCAAATAGTATGCAAATTAAAAATTAAGTAATGCTAAACATTGCACAGCTTAGCTTAGTAGGTGTAAGCAATGTGTAGGCCAGTTAAATCAGTTTGCCCATTGGTATACCCCTTTAAACAATGCCAACCTTAGGTAAGCAGGTTTGCCCATAGCTTAGCATTTTCAAAACCATTCCAGCAAAGTGTGGGGAATCTGCCATATTTAAACCCAACAGGCAGGAATACATCTCATAACTGGTTGTAGCTTCCTCGTGTAGGCACTATGACTGGTATGGGAGAGGTGTGCACTTTTGGGTGCAATGCTGGGGCATCTAGGAGTCCAGAGTCATGGCAGGACTCCTTGTGAAAGACCATGACCAGAGACTGTTGCAGGGCCAGTACCAGGGTTCCCAATACAAAGCAGAAGCCTCGGACCATCTCGCTCGTAACCTCACCAGTGCCACTGGCATACCCTGAACTGGTGAGCAGGTCAGGCATCACTATGCTGACCTGAAGCAGAGAAAGGGGGATCTCTTGGTGGATCAGTGGATCCAAGAGGCTAGGAGGATGGGGGATGTCGCAGCCATGTGTAAGTATCAGTCCTCTACCTGTTTAATAATTGCCAGCTCATGTATATTATGGATAGGTATGGCTAAATATTCCTCTTATGCCTTTCACAATGGCAGATAAGCAGGCTGCGAAACAGGAAGCCCATGCCTGTAGATTGCAGCGGTTGCAACCCAAGGCAGGTTAGTAATATTCTTGCATGTACTGTCATAAGAAATAAATCTAAAAGTAGTAGTAAGTTAATCGCCTGTTTAAAACCTGTACTGTTTAAGGCATACACCAGATAATATGGCAGGAAGAGTTTCATATTGGTTGTATGTAAATAAAAGCATAATAGCCAGACAATAAATGTCTAACTGCGGGACTGCATGTGTTTACTCTGGTATCACATGGTAATGTAGAGTTGCAATCTCTTAATAGTACTGTTGTATTAAGCACTATTACCCACACTGTGCTACATAAATAAAATGTGTAGGAATGTCTGTATATGACTGTTGTAATCACAAGAGGTCATATAGTCTAACTGACAGAGACTTAGACAGAAAACAGTGAAAAGATAGACAACATAATCCAAATAGCACTCAACTGAGATGTGAACTGTTGTATTTTTAGCACACACAGCCATGGTTTGAATCCTGGGAGTGGTAGTAGGCTGTATGCAGAATCATACCCCACAACTGTACAGATATATCCAGAATGACCAGTTAATTGGCCCATATCTACTGCCTGTCACCCTGTCCCCCTGGCAAGTCAGTGGGATGATCCCAGACATTTAGGCAGTAAATAGGAAATACAACTGATTGTCAGACAGCTATAAGAACAAACCTGTCACTCTAGCAACTCTCCAAAATGTTATGAGAGGAATAATCCAAGTATGTCCCATCTCCACCCCCATGTCATGAACCTGTGACCAGAGTGTGTGCAGTAACAGAGTGAGACGTATGTGCATAATACTAATGTGGAATCTGGTAATATGTGTGGCAACATTCAGGTAGTGCTAACAAACATTGCCCCCACAGGTATGTCATATACCAAAAATATAAAAGATTGATATCCTGTACTGTTACTATTTACTCTGATATTGTATGGCATTGTTAGTGTTGCAGTTGCTTTGAATAATAAGGTATTACTCATCACTATGACCCACACTGTGCTACATAATAAAACTGTCTAGGAAATTTTGTATGAGTGTAGTAATTACAAGGTCAGGTTGCAAAACCACAGGAGACTTATAGACAGAAATCAGAGAAGAGATACACAGCAATATCTATATAGCACACTCAACTGTGATGGACACTGTTTTATTTTTAGCAGACACAGCCATGTTTCGAATCCGAGGAGTGGTAGTAAGCTGTATGCAGAATCATACCCCACAAGTGTATAGAATTGTCCAGAATGTTCAGTAAATTGGCTCATATCTGCCAGCTGTTACTGTGTCCCCCTGGCATATCAGTGTGCTAATCTCTGACATGTAGGCAGCATTTCATGTCATATAACTGTCTATCAGGCCTGTACATATTTGGAAAATGTCAGTGAAAACAAACCTGTCATTGTGCAACTCACCAAAGGTTTAAGAGGGCAATAGTCAAAATATGTCCCAGTTTACCTGCATGTGGTCAAGACATGCCCAGAGTGTGTTCAATAATAGATGGACAGGTATGTGTATAACATCAACCTGGAATCTGGGAATATGTGCAGAAACAGTTAGGTAGTGTTACCAAACAATACGGCCACAGGTATACCAGGTAAGAGGTGTATACTGCAGGTAAAACTTAGTTCATGTATATAGTTGTCTACATCCATACCACTGTCCAAAGTAAGGCTATAGGGTAGTGTACTAAAATCTGTAAGGAACAGATCACAGCACTGACTAGGAAAGTAATTTGAACTGCAGGAATATACTAGTTGTTAAGTAACATCTTTATCTCCCCCCCACCACATCTGCAACAATAAACTAAATACACATCGCAATCAGTATGTGCTCCATTAAATCTATTGTTGGGACATATGATTGATAAGTACTTAAATTTGTTCCTATGCATATGCCATGTTGAAATACCCCCACATTGGTTGCATGCTGCCATCAATGTACCTGCATGTTGTTGTAATGGCCACTGTGGTTCCATATATGCATGTGTTCTGTTTGCTATGCAACTGTTCCATATCTGGTGGTTTGGGTTAATGGGAATATCTATGCATGCTGTTTTCCCTAATCCTGGAGTATGTTGACTATTACTAATTCACATATGTTGTATAATTGAACACCATAGCATGTTTGGGAAGGCCGGTCCTAGCAGACCCACCTGTCCCACCTCATGTGGCCATGGCAACAGGCACCAGCACATCTGAGGCCCACACTGGGACCTCCTCATCTGCTGGTCCTGCACCACCATCGGATGAAAATGCCTCAGGAGATGGGGCTCACCCCCCAGGAGTGGGAGTGGACAGGACACTGTCACCCATGGCCAGGTTCAGGGCGTGGTGCATAGCTACCTCCGGAGGGAGTTTTGAGATCTGCTGCGCCAGCTTGAGGGCAGTGTGTCACAACTAGAGGGTCAGTCTGGCCCTACTACTCAACCCCCAGCACAGCCACCTTCGGAGCTGTGAAGGTGCAATGGTAACTGCTCATGTGTGGGGACCTCAGTCCCACTTTATCCACTAGGGGGCTCATGGGCTTCCGATTTCCAAACATCCCTCCCACTTTATCTACTAAGGGGCTCATGGACTTCCGATTAACAAACAACCCTCCCCATCAAGGTTTTTACCCCCCACATGTGTCATATACCACCCCTGTAAGCTGTCTTGTCTGTTTTGTCTGTTATCCTTCCCAACCTACCTCCCTCTGCAAATATACCTACTGTCCCTCCCCAACATCCCACTCTCACCTGACAAAAAAAGGGCAATCTGTTCCGAAAAAAATATCTCATCCCATACATAGCTGTCCATTTTGTACACATGTCCACTGGACACATGTAATCTGGTCTAATTGACTTAAATTATTATTGTTGTCCTCACCCCTCTCTCAGGGGTATGAATGTCCAAATATATATCCAAATTCAGTGTATATGCACAGCTGTTGCTGTAGAAGAAATGGGCAGCTATGGACCTTCTCTACACTCGTCCTGCACATGCCTAGCTATTTTTCCTACTGTCTTTCCCTCTTTGTGCCCCTTTTTCACCACTTTCCTATCAACCCTTTTTCATTTCTTTTAAAGAAATTAGTGTGAGGGTAAGCGGTAGTAAGCACCTTTAAGCAGCAGCAAGGGGGTTTAAGCCTGTTTGCACAGGGTTAAGCAATGCATACCCAAGTTAAGCAACTGAGAAAGTAAATCAGTATAAGAAACTGTAACTGGAAGTTAGCAGTGCTTACCTCCATGCAAACCCATGCAAACCTGCTTACAACTGCTTAAAAGTGCCTTAATCACTCTGTATCCAATGGGCCTTGTTCTGCCCAGCAACAAAATAAACACCCTTTGCAAGGCTTGAACCCAGGACTCTGCACACCATCGTCAAAGCGAATTACAACTAAGCCATGTCAGATATAAATGACCTTGATGTTTTCACAAACATATCATCCAGCACAGTCATTCAACAGTACAAGAAATGTATTTATACATGTAGATGCATGTGTGTGTGTATAAACATTTGTATACACTCACACACACATACACACATATATATATATATATATATATATATATATATATATATATATATATATATGCATACATCTATAGATATGTATGTCTACATATATCTGTATATATATATATATATATATATATATATAAGCATAAATATATATATATATATATATATATATATATACATATATATATATATATATATATATATATATATATTTATCTATCTATATAAATATATATATATATATATATATATAGAGAGAGAGAGGTATATATCTATAGATATAAAAGAGAGCTTAACAAAATACATATATGACCAAAGGCACCTTTAATGGGGGTCAGGGGGCCCAAGCTAAATACGTCCTATAAGTATTTATATCACCCCTCCCCCGCAGTAAAACAGATCTGCCCTACAATACAATACCGACTGTTGCAAGTCCCATACTCAGGACCTGACACAACATGGGCACAAGACATTAACAGTAATCCATCCCCCTGTATGATGTCAGGATGGTATAAATAACATATCATGCAGTACACTCTGACTACCATATGGAATGTACTACGCAACCAAAGAATAATAAACAATACTAAAATAAAATGCAGCAAGCGTGTCCAAATGTATGTAGCCACTACAGACTCTGAACAGCTTATAATTTATAAACCTTTATTGTAAGCGCTTTCAATGGGGTCAATGCCCCAACTTCTTCAGACAAGTTTTAAAACATCCCTTACACACCTTATATATCTCGTATTTAAACATTTAATTAATCAATTATCCTATTAACCATTCACAGCTTTTAAAAAGTACTTAATTAAAAAACATACTATTACACAACAATATAAAATTATGAATCAGTAAACACATTATTATTAAAATGCATAAGACAATGCCATACAATATAATGCTTTTGTGTATATTCAAATTTATAAAAAAAATATATAAAATATATTGTATGTAAAAGAATTGTAATATATAATAATATTAGTAAAAATTTATATATCCATATAGTATATGAATACATTAATAAAAATGTTAACAATGACTGCCTGCTGTATAATTCAACCGTGTTACTGTGAAAGAGCTCAAACATTATCTAGACAAAGCTTTGAGCTTCAAAATACTTTTAATGGATACATATTCGTTTAACCCTGGTGGAGAATATGCTAGAGTTCTTATTTGCCAAAATAATTCTTGTTCTTCCAAGATGAGCTGCCAAGGCCCACCTCTTGGATCACATTGTATCTGATATAAGACAAGGTGTGCAAACTTGTGAGTTGGGTGTTCCATTATGTGCTTAGCTAAGGCATTATTAATGTCACCCTTAAGTATACTATATTGGTGCTCGTATATTCTTTGTTTGAACTTTCTTTCAGTTTTCCCAATATAGTAAGAAGGACATGAGTCACAACTTGCAACATAAACTACTCCTTTTGAATCACAGTTGTATCTGCCATTTATTATGTATGATTTATTCCTTATACTTATAGAAATACCTGTTTTAATAAACTTACACTGTGGGCATGCACCACATTTCTTCATACCTATAAGATTAGGTTGTATCCTCTTTACAACTCTATTACTATTTCCTTACAATATATTTTTTTTAATTTGAACCCCTTCTATAGGTAAACCCGGGTCTTATACCCAATGTTTTAACAATCATGTGATCCTCTAAGATAATAGCCCAGTTTTTGATAAAAATTTCTTTGATTTTTTTATGATCAATAGAGAAAGTGAACAGAAAAGTTCAAACTCTGGTTATTCATTTTACTTGATTGCCCTCCATTTTGTATATCAGTTTAGGCTAGTATACCAAAGCTGTTGTTGTTACCTTTTCTTGAAACAAGGGGCTTGAAATGCCCTGTTTCCCCCTTTTCCTTAACTTCAAGGATGATGTCAGTTAAAAGGCC
The DNA here is from genome assembly GCF_019279795.1 of Protopterus annectens. Taxonomy (NCBI): domain Eukaryota; kingdom Metazoa; phylum Chordata; order Ceratodontiformes; family Protopteridae; genus Protopterus; species Protopterus annectens. The sequence continues at coordinate 1,581,436,031 of NC_056741.1, read as the reverse complement.
ATCAGGATAGCATCTTTTGAGGAACATCGATTTCAATTTTCCACATTCCTCAAATAAATCTATATCATCAGACACCATCCTTGCTGCCCTTACCAATTGGCCGCTATACTTTTGTAGTTATCGACGTAAAGGATTTATACACAGTCATCCCGCAGCCTTTAGGTATAGCATGGACAAGGGAGTTCATGCTCTATAAAAAAAGCGGATGATAATAAAGTGAATTTGGTGGAGACATTGCTTGACATTGTGTTATCAAATAACTTTATTATGTTTAATAGGGAAATCTTTTTACAAAATACTGGTCTGGCCATGGGATCACCATGTGGTGCGAGCTTTGCTAATAGTGTTATGGCACACTGGGAATGATCTTGTTTGTTTAAGAACAACATGTTCCAGGAAAATGTTCTTTGGTATACCCGATATCAAGATGACATGTGTCTTATTTGGAAGGGAGAGGTAGGCCTTATAGACAACTTTATAACTAGTATCATAGCCATGACAAATTTCCTTGAATTCACTTATAATGTTGGCGTAGATAGTATCACATACCTGAATGTGAAGGTAACAAAGGACACGACCAAACATCAATACAATACTACAATTCATAGGAAACCCACTCATTCAAATGCTTTTTTACACTTTTTAAGTTGCCACCCTTACCATCAAAAGAAGACCGTGGTTAAGGGCCAATTGGTAAGGGCAGCAAGGATGGTGTCTGATGATATAGATTTTTTTGAGGAATGTGGAAAATTGAAATCGATATTCCTCAAAATAGGCTATCCTGATGGCCTTTTAACTGACATCATCCTTGAAGTTAAGGAAAAGAGGGAAACAGGGCATTTCAAGCCCCTTGTTTCAAGAAAGGGTGACAACAACAGCTTTGGTATACTAGCCCAAACTGATATACAAAATGGAGGGCAATCAAGTAAAATGAATAACCAGAGTTTGAACTTTTTGTTCACTTTCTCCATTGATCATAGAAAAATCAAAGAAATTTTTATCAAAAACTGTGCTATTATCTTAGAGGATCACATGATTGTTAAAACATTGGGTATAAGACCCGGGTTTACCTATAGGAGGGGTTCAAATTTAAAAAATATATTGGAAGGAAATAGTAATAGAGTTGTAAAGAGGATACAATCTAATCTTATAGGTATGAAGAAATGTGGTGCATGCCCACAGTGTAAGTTTATTAAAACAGGTATTTCTATAAGTATAAGGAATAAATCATACATAATAAATGGCAGATACAATTGTGATTCAAAAGGAGTAGTTTATATTGCAAGATGCGACTTATGTCCTTCTTACTATATTGGGAAAACTGAAAGAAAGTTCAAACAAAGAATATACGAGCACTAATATAGTATACTTAAGGGTGACATTAATAATGCCTTAGCTAAGCACATAATGGAACACCCAACTCACAGGTTTGCATACCTTGTGTTATATCAAATAAAATGTGATCCAAGAGGTGGGCCTTGGCAGCTCATCTTGGAAGAACAAGAATTATTTTGGCAAATAAGAACCCTAGCATATTCTCCACCAGGGTTAAACAAATATGTATCCATTAAAAGTATTTTGAAGCTCAAAGCTTTGTCTAGATAACGTTTGAGCTCTTTTACAGTAATACCGTTGAATTTTACAGCAGTCAGTCATTGTTAACATTTTTATTAATGTATTCATATACTATATGGATATATACATTTTTACTAATATTATTATATATTACAATTTTTTTACATACAATATATTTTATATAATTTTTTATAAATTTGAACATACACAAAAGCATTATATTGTATGGCATTGTCTTATGCATTTTAATAATAATGTGTTTACTGATTCATAATTTTATATAGTTGTGTAATAATATGGTTTTTAATTAGGTACTTTTTAAAAGCAGCGAATGGTTAATAGAATAATTGATTAATTAAATGTTTAAACAAGGGATATATAAGGTGTGTAAGGGATGTTTTAAAACCTGTCTGATGAAGTTGGGGCATTGACCCCTTCGAAAGTGCTTACAATAAAGGTTTATGAATTATAAGCTGTTCAGAGTCTGGAGTGGCTACATAAGTTTGGACACGCTTGTTGCATTTTGTTTTAGTACCATAGGGAATGTACAATGTGGAAGCAATAAAAATTCCAAAGATACATATACACTCACATATATGCAGAGACACACACACACACACACACACACACACACACACACATGTATATATATATATATATATATATATATATATATATATATATATATGTGTAACTACACATACAAACACACAGATATGTATATGAAATTGCATATTTAGAGTGTGCACACCATACTGAACAGCCAGTATTCCTGCAGTTGCCACATTATGAAATGGACAGTGTATGAGTCACCCATACAAAAGACAATTGTTGCCTGCAACATTTACCCACAGAGAAGTCAAAGGATATGACACCACACACAGGTTGCATACATAGGAAAGTTTTATTTGTGTACTATCACAGTTGTATCTGCCATGTCATATAGCTGTTTAGAATTTGAAATGCATACAAACTGATTAATGCAACTCTCAAGCAGATCATTTAATACAGTAATCTGAAAGCATAACATATGCTGCTGTCCAGGCCAAGGCCTGCAAGTAGTACAACAGTAAAGACAGACTGGGCCACAGTATAACAATCAATCAACAGTTAGTAATGCAGATGTATAGTCCAGCAGCCTCTATCTACACTTTGTAAGCAATCCCTAGGGGGAAAAGACTTAAGTTGACATGAAAGGATGTATCTGTTACATAATGCATAACTGAAACCATCACAATCACATGGACAAACAGAAAAGTCTGTATGGCAGTAAGCAGTAGGCCAGCAACTTTCCCAAGGTGAAATGTATGGTAATGTACATCCATATACCTTAAGGCAGCTTACTACTGATATCCCTCAAATGTTGTAACAGCCTAGGTTATTTATGGTGTATACCCCCCATAGACTGACTTACAGAGGCATATAACACTGTTACATACACTGACCTCTGGACTGCAGAAGGGCACACATGTTTTGTGCAGCTGAAGCCCACATATATGAACCCAACCCCACAATATGTGTGGGAGATACAACAGCACTGGAATGATTGCAGGAATGGCAGCATGACATAATCACAGGCCACTACATAACAACCCCTTACTGCAAGTCATATGGACAAAGCCTGGTATGTAAGTGGAGGACAGAGGCCAGAACACAGGCATATATGTGAAATAGTGTTGGCATACACTGAGAATGTTGCTGGTGTTACAGGATAGTCTGCAATATACCCTTAGTCAGGAATATGAAATCAGAAACACAAATATATGTAGCCGTTTACTGATAGCACACATCACACACACTGCCAGTGATATATCTGACACAAGACCTGTGTGGTAGACAGACAAAACATAAAAGATACACCTCTGGCCATCATGTGGATAGGCCCACAGTTGAGAGCTATGCAGACAGACTGCATTTCATGTTAAACTAGTATGTACACACAAACCCTGTAACACTAGTGTATACAATGCGTATAACAACACTACTCACACACTGTCTATAGTTCTGGAACCTTATACAAATATGTAGGTGGCCTGAGTCTGCAAGTCCTCTTGTAAGAGGTATTGCTACCTGCTGTCTGTAACACTGTTGCTCACACACAGGAAGGATGTCCACCATACAGGAAAGGTAAAGGGACCACGCCCACATGATGTAGGGATTTATAGTAGTGGGTTGCCATGACAGTGGTAATTGGAAGCACTACACAACATGCTGCATGCAGGTGGCAAGTAGAGGACACTGATTGGTGCAGAGGCCATCACCTGATCACGTGCATCACCTACAAAATCCATGCTGCAATCTGTTCAAAGCAGCTCCACCCATTTACTGGAGAGAGATTGATTGAGTGAAAGTGAGTGACACAAACTAAGAAAGACAGAAAGCAAGCTAAAGGCTGAGCCAGAGGCAAAGAAAAAAAAAACATCACACAAAACAAAACCTTACAAGCAAACTATCCAGAACAGACATCATTCCCACAACAGGTATGTGAAGTATATATACATGTAATTGACTGTAAAATTTGGTCCATAATAATGGGAGAGATGATGTGGAATGATTTATATGTGCCATCAGGTGTTGTTGTTGTAATGATGTTCAGCTGAAAAACAGCTATGGACAATAGAGTCTGTCCCTGTGGGTATTGGGCCACACCTGTCAACTGTGCAGAGCAGCACTTACTGACAAGATGTAAGCCATCATAGTATGTGTTGTGTAACGGAAAACATGTATATTACTGTGGCCAATAGCCGGTGGTGGACGTAATGCCATAATGATGGACACATGGGTTCCAGAGCCTACCACTTGCAGGACACTCAGGTTAACGTAATGTAGCATGCTGAAATGCCATAGGTGTGTAATAGGCTTACCTGCATTGTATCCCTATATATACCCTCCCTAATGTTAGGGTGTGTCCATATGTGGCACCTGGCTGTGTTGTAGCAAGGCAGAACAATGCAGCTGTGCAGGAAGGAGAGTTAGAGATTCTGGACCTGATGTCTGAATATATCCTATATATATATATATATATATATATATATATATATATATATATATATATATATATATATATATATATGTGTGTGTGTGTGTGTGTGTGTGTGTATATATGGGATCACTACATAATCTCAAACTTTTGGAATACCGAACCCAAAATCTCGAGACTATATAGCCGAAACCCCTAAATACTGAAAGACCAGAATTGCGAAATTCAAAATCCCGTTGTTCGGAGATATTGAAGTAGCGCTTCTCATGTTGCAGTTTGTTGATGGATAAGTGGAAGTTCAGGTAAGTATCTATGTGTAAGTGGGTTGGTTAGGGGCTTTAGTGTGTGTCAGTGTGTGTTGTGACTGTGATGTGTGAGTGTGAAGGACTGTAAAATGTGTGGATGTGAGTTTCCTTTGTGTCTCTGTTTGTGTGATCTCAGAGTTAGTATATTTAAGTAGGGGAGTGTGGGGTGCACCCCCCACATTGGGGTGCAGGGAGGCTTGCCCCACTGCTTATCTGTAGTGTAGGATTATATGTTTGATTGTGGGGGGAAGTTGTGTGTATGTGTGTGCTGTATGTGTATTGTACGTTCGGGATTTTGAATTTTGCATTTCTGGTCTTTCAGCATTTAGGGGTTTCGGGTATATAGTCTCGAGATTTTCATATGCCATGCTGGTACGTCAGTAGCATTGTTACCTCACAGCAAGAGGTTCTCCCGTTCGATTCTCGGCTGGGCCTGGGAATGCCTTCTGTGTGCAGTCTGCATGTCCTCCCTGTGGTTGGGTAGCATTCGAAAGACATGCGTGCGTAAATGGGCTCGCCTTCAGTGAAGGTTGGGTGTCAAGCTGGCACCTCTGTGTTTCATAAAAATCTACTGCCAATCATTAGCGGACCGGAGTTCCACTGTGGCAACCCCTTACTGGGAAAGGCCAAAAGACAAACAACAACAAGTCTTGAGATTTTGAAATTCGATATTTCAAGATTCTGAGATTATGTAGTGATCTCGTATATATATATATATATATATATATATATATATATATGTTTTTCTACAGATATACAGACACCTACATGTATGTATGTATATATATATATATATATATATATATATATATATATATATATATTTATATAGTCCCAAAAAGAAATTCCAGCACTCAGAATAATAATTCCATTATCAGATGTTGAAAAATGACCCAAAAAGCACTTAAGAAATACAAAAGTACTTTAATAGTAAAGTTTACTTAAGTAAAGCTTTTGTCTGCTTTTCAACATCTGATACTGGAATTATTATTCTGAGTGCTGGAATTTCTTTTTAAGACTTTGTACTTTATTCCGTGCACCATTTTGGCGACGTGCACTTGTTTTCATTGGTGTGCCTATATATATATATATATATATATATATATATATATATATATATATGTATAGATATATATATATATATATATATATATATATATATATATGTATATATATGTGTGTGTGTGTGTGTATATCTATCTATATATATATATATATATATATATATATATATATATATATAACATATATACAACATAATATATATCTACACACACACACACACACACACACACACACACACACACACATATATATATATATATATATGTGTGTGTGTGTGTGTGTGTGTGTGTGTGTGTGTGTGTGTGTGTGTGTGTGTGTGTGTGTGTGTGTGTGTATGTCTACATAAATATATATATATATATATATATATATATATATATATATATATATATATATATATATACAAATACACACTCATATGTATATAAATACATGTCCCCTATATTTGCATCACAGTGCCGCACGTTATCTGTAAGGGAACATCACACATATCAGTACACACACACGCATATATATATATATATATATATACATCAGTAAGTGTGTGCAATATGGACGGTTATGTCACATGTGAACTCCTTATTGGGAACACATTACCCTTGGCTGTGAAGGTGGGAATGGTAATTTGGAGAAGGATAGCAGGTATATTTGTGGAGATGGGTTGGGTTGGTAGATAGAGAGGACAGCCTACAGGGGTGGTATATGACACCTGTGGTGGGTAAACACTCTGAATGGTGGGTGTTATCTGTGATGTGGAAGCCCTGTGAGCTCCCATATGGAAACAATGGGAACAAGACCACCACCCATTGCCAGTCACAACAGCAGCTTCATGGCCCTTAAGGTGCCTGGGCTGGAGGCTGAGCAGGAGGAGCATGTGGACCCTGTGATTTTGTACTGAGGGCCTCAAGGTGCTGGAACACATCCGACAGATCTCTGTCAAGCTCCCTATGCAACAGACCCCGGACCGGACCTAGGGTGACAGGATCATGTCTTTGTGTGCTCCCAGGGGGGACACCATCCCCTGAAGGTAGTGCAGGATCAGTAGATGAGGAGGCCCCAGGGTGGGTCCCACATGTGATGTGGCCTGGTAACATTGCCAGATTATGTGGGAGAGGTGGTTCTGCTGGCAACTGTTCCATTAACATGCTATTATATCACTGTCATAGAACATTTGTAGGTAGTAATAGTCCACACAATCCCGGATCATGCCCAGCAGCATGCATAGATATCTTCAATAACACATAAAGAAAGATGTGCAGCCATCACATAGCAAACAGACCATGTGAATATATGGAACCATAGTGGCCCTTACAATGGCATGCAGGTGACATTGTCTGTAACAGGCCAGCAATGATAGTGTCCCCACAGGGAACATGGCTACAAACACAAAGCACAAATCGTGGTACAATACGATATATGCCCCAATGGTAGGTAAGCTGTAGCCATACCTTTTGAGTTGTGTGAACAGTTTGTTCTTGCAGATATGGTGGGGGGAGTCAGAGATGTGTATTAAGAACAATTATAACCTTGCTTTATGAGTTACTCAGACCTGTTTCCATCTTTGTCTTTCAGGAAAGACGTCACACGCCAGATTACCTGTCTATTTAGCGGATGAAAATGAGTTCATCATCAATCACCTGGTACAGCACTACCAGGTGCTGTTTGGCAGGACAGCCCATGAGCAGCAGGAGCGGACTGCCCTGTGGAACCATCTAGTCCACAGGGTCAATGATGTTGGCCTGCATAATCGCAGTTATGAGCAGGTCGGGCATATTTACAGTCACCTGCTTTGCAATGCCGTCGGCGTGCTGCTGCAGTCTGGGGGAATCATGCCATCCACCCCCCGACACGGTTTGAGGAGCTCCTCGCCAGCCTTATGGCACTTGCCCGCCCACACACATTGCAACAACTGGCAGAGACCATAGTGGGGGTGGGCGCTACCCACACACCAGCAGAGGTGCATGCAGGTAAGACCACAGGGTACATCAGTAGACCACTGTTACATATCCATCCGCATCTGTACAGGTAGATCATGCATATGTGAGATGAGATATATATATAGTCTGTTGCTGCGTAGTAGTAATAAATAGATGTGCATAAGCTGTAGTATTGTGGACTTGTACTGTTGATGTACTGTAATGCTGCACCCACCCTGTACCAGTGCCACAGCTATGGCTACTGACATCATATCTCTCATACACTTATGTAGGTCCCTCTGGTATACCATCAAGGCAACAGCCTGGTTTATGTTCATGCTTGCCAATACACTGGTCATGTTATGGCTATGCTATATTCCATGCACACATAATGCATGCCATACATGTTCACATATTGTTGCTGTTAACTGCACTGCATCACAGTGGTGACCATGATGGTGTATCTAAAGGGTATGTCAGACACCTGCAATGTAACTAACATCCTGTCATTGCAAAATTTGTGCAGAGGGATGAACATAATGGTGGGACAAATGGCCTACTGTAGGGACATATGTGAAACATTACCCTTATACAGTGCTACAACAGTGTATATACCAGTATTACAATGGCAACTGTTACAGATGTACACTATGGCATATCATAATACTGCGGTTCACAACCCTTAAAACCTGTGGTCCCAACATGAGCAATGAGTGTGTAATATGGAATCGTAGGTTAGGGCAGCAAATATGGGGAATACATACCTTCACAAACATTGGAAGCATATGTGTGCACACACTCCAGATAAAGTATAGTGGAAGCAAGTGTTGAGGTACTGACTGCATGCATTTGTCATGGAAATGCACCTTTCAGCAAGTACACGTCCCCAGTGTCACACCACGTATTGGTCTGCTGTCTAAGACATTTGGTCATCAAATGTGCACACTTACCTGCAACAGAGGCAGCCATGGCTTGCACACATCTTACATGACATGGCATGGGCCCCATATCCAACAGGTAGCACTCATGAGCTGGACATGTAGCCATACCGCACCATGGCATATACCATGGCAAACAGTGCAGCAGTCATTTATGTGGCAAGGATGTATGGGACAGGAATGATGCAGGAAATAAACAGATGGCCATCCAAGACAGATGATGTCACATGTACCAAATGGGTCATGCGGGCTGCCTAGTAACATGCCACAACACTGAGGGGGTTGCAAGAATGTCTAGCAAGTAATGGCTGTGCAGTACCCATCTCAGCAATTGACTGAACTCTGCAAGCGTGTGGCCTATGGGTTAGAGTAATCAGATGTGACAGTTATATGACAGGAAACAACTGCCAGGCCTCTCTACAGGTAGTGTATGCACAACAGAAGAGGTCCCCAAAAGTCATGCATTGCAATGTGTACTGGTTTACCATGACCACGTTGGAAACCTACAGACAGTATCATGTAAGATGCATGTGCTGCACAACCAATGCCTCACCCCACCTCAGGCTCTCCATCCCCATCTGTATTGTGCCGGTGCCAGTGTACACCTGTATGTTGGCCACTCATTAGCTGGGACTAGGCTGTTACATGTGGTGTTCAGAGTTTGGGACACTGCAAACTGACACACATGTGTAGGTCATAGTTGTCAAGCATCTGCAAAAAGGCTGAAAGTGGGGAGGGGTTGTCATCATGACACACCAGTGCACTTCAGCAGGGATCTTAAGGATGCAACGAATGGCTGTATCTGCACACAGTCAGATTCAGGAACTGTGGCAGATGTAACCCTGACTCCACAGCAATAGTGATGGCAGTCTGTGAACTCCAAAGGATGTGCACATGAGTTGACCTTGCAATCATGCAGAGTTTGGGGACATATGTAGGGCATACTGATGATATACTGGCAAATGCAGATGGCCCATGCTAGTATACCCCTGCCAGGAATAGTGACTGTTATAGTACACATAGTAGGTGCAACAAACCATCATGATAATGGCGTGCACACATATGCACCCATGAAGTGCATGCATCGCAATCAGCACCAGCACAGCTAACACATTTGTTACACACTGCATTTGAATGTACAGGACATATGTCACATATCAGGCTCATGTAATATTAACATATGCAGTGATGTGGTCCCATGGCATATCAAGGAAGAGGGTGTCATATCAATAAGGGTGTGTACACTCCCCATAGCCACAGTAAGGTTTGACGGTTGTCAGTGTAATAGTATGGTTTTGGTCATACATGCACTGCTGATGTTGAGATCTGTAAATCAGACATCAGGCATTCACAAATGACATCTGTCCACATATCATCCCAGGTATGTGTTGGACAAACTCATAGGGGCTGTGAGCATTAGAGGAGACATAACTGACACAGTAATACACATTCAGCAATGGTGTGTACACCTGTGGGGTATGGTGCACAGTACAGGACAGGGTGCAGAACCGGTGCACAGCAACACTGTGTACATGGGTGAAGTGTTTTCCAGGGGAAGGGGCATCACCTACTAACACAGCCCATGCATCACACACATGTATACTGTTGCTAGAATGGATTGACTATAGCTGCACTGCATGCTGTTCAGTACCATATGCTATGCATGTAGATAGATGGGTAATGGGAGATCTTGTGTGTACTATCTTTGTGCAACCTCACCTGTAGGTGTGTGTGTGTGTGGGGGTTATTTTGTCTGTAAATGCAATCTGGTGGAGTGGAGGGGGGGGGGGTTGATGCATGTAGGATGTGTGTGTGCATGTGTGTGTGTGTTTGTGTGGGTGTCCATGTATGCACATGTGTGTTCATACATCAATACTTCCCTTTGGAATCATGCAGTACATAGACATGGACTGACACATGAGACACCAGGATTACATGTCTGATACGTAATCTCGGGACAGCTGATAGTATAATAAGGTCTATAGCATGGAACATAAATTGGGAGGGAAACTAGACACCAGGTATACCATTAAAATTGAAATCAGCAGAAAGGTGAATGACTACCCACATATGCTGCACTACAGATGCATTGGGGAATTACTAGACAACACCAGGGAGTGTATCCATATATTACTCTTGTCCAGATAAGTTGATTGAGCAGCTGATCTTGCATCTTCTGAGCAATAGTCACATATGACACTCTAGTGCGTGACATTCAGAAGAATAATACATTAAAGACTCTTCCCCCCACCTTCTCTATTACATCCTCCAATGGAATCACTATATCACCAGAAGCTCACACAAAGCTATTAGGTGTTACCATTGATAACTCCCTTAAATTTGACACCCATTTCAATCTAACCATCAAAACCGTCAATAAAAAGCTTGTCTCTCTCTATAAAGTAAAACACTTTCTCACTCCTCACGCTAAAATTACAATTGCCAGCACACACCTACTATCAACTCTTTTCTATGCCTCCCCCCTTTTTACAAACCTAAACAAGACAACCCTTAACAAACTTGCTTCTTACAATCACATAGCTAGATTTGCCACAAATTCCACCTTTAGAACACACCACTGCACTAACTTGAAGCAACTAGGGTGGTTAGAGTTTTCCAGCCAACTCCATTTCAACCAACTCAAAACGGCTCACCAGATACTGTATCACCCAGAGAAAACACCAGCTCTGAAAAACATCATTCACCCCTATATTAACCTGCAATCTTTACGCTCCTCTAATAAGATCTTAGCTCAAACCACCAAAGCCAATAATTCTGCTGGGGATTCTCTATTCTCAAACTTTGTAGGTAAAATGTGGAACTCCCTACCGACCATGCTCACCTCAGAACCTTCACTCCTACAATTCAAAAAAAAGCTTAAACCCCATCTCAGTACTCTCTGGCAATGTCCCTGTTCCAAACCTGATTAACCACTATCATTTACCCTTCTCTTACCTCACTATCCTTAACCGCTTTTTAACAAGGCGCCTTTGTAACTGACCTATGTTTTTTTTTATATGCTGCTGTTATTTTTTTCCCCAAGATGTGATGTATCTTTATATTGTATTTAGAACTGAACTATCTTCCTTTTTTGCATTAACAATGTTCATATGTCTGTTATGTACCTGGAGCTTTTCTCCCTGGGCCTCCGCTGAAAATGAACATGTATCCAGTCGGACTCTCCCAGTTAACAAATGTAAAATAAATAAATAAATAAAAATTATTGAGTGAACGTAATGGCCCCTAACATATGGGGGCCATGCTCACAATGTCCGGACATGACCAGGGTGAACACTGGATGACAGCAGTGAGGCCTTGTAAAACCTATTCCAATCAAGTCAAAGAGGTAATGGAGTAACAGGTTATGTGTTGTGATCACTTGTCTAGGCATTCAGAAGAATAATACATTAATGAGTGGTATTAATGAGTGTATGTTATCAAGTGTGATGCAGGATGGGGAACTTACGTGAATAAACTTGGGACTGTCTGTAAACTCAGGGACAGGTAGGCATTATGGTGGTATTTCAGTGTGTGTGTGTGTGTGTGTGTGTGTGTGTGTGTGTGTGTGTGTGTGTGTGTGTGTGTACTGTTATGCAATGCCATACAGGTCTTAATGTGCGTTTCTTGTTTTCCCCTCACAGGTGGTGAGTTGGGTCAGTGTCCCTCCTGCATGCAATCTGATGTTGGTGTCCATACAGACACCGAAAATTATGGTAGGACTGTTGAGGCACAGGCAGGGTTGTCAGAGGCTGAAACTGCGCCATCATTTGACATCCCTGTTATCCACCCCAACCTCGCACACAGTCACAGTATCTATAGATACCCCATCACCAGTGGTGAATCCAAAGGGACAGTTGATGGTTGGTGGCAGTGCTCAGGAGAGTGTGGTATCTATGCCTGCTGTGTCTGGCAGGGCACCACATATGCAGATGTACTGGGGTACTCGTGGGAGGGCCACTGGTCATCATGTCCCTGGTAGAAGAGCCACAACTGGTACCACCAGATACATGTTTCAGACTGTCATGGGGGCGCAGCCATGTATGGAACTGTACACCAGACAGCGTCTGAAGCTGCAGAGGGCTGCTTTCTCATCTGTAAGTGATAACATCCATGAACTTGCAGGTGCTCTCTGTGATTATACCAAGGTCATGGACAGATGGTTGGGTGAGTTGGTGGGCCTCATCGACCATAGATTGTCCATGCTAGAACATGTGTTGGGAGTGGGCAATGGCCACATGGATGTAGGCCAACAACACCAACACCTGGCAGTTGGTGTGGATGTACAAGGACACCAAACTGCTCCTGTAGTGGCAGTACCAGCCCCAGCACTGCAGGGGGGTGCTGTCTATACCACACCACAGCAGGCCACATGCATGTGGCCCTGGCGAATCCCAGGAGGGACCTGGTTCCAGCGGACATATGTCATCATCAGGGGAGAATAGCACATCGAGGCCTGTACTTGGACATGTCCATGGAACCCCTGGCAGGCATAGTCCGCGTGTCCATGGCTGGAGGCAGTGAACTGCACACCCTACCAGGTATGGTCTGCAGCTGTCCAAAAAACACCTGTATAGGGCAGCCACATGGCAGAACTGTGTGCATGCATACCCACACACTATACAAAAACACCTAGGGCAACCCCATACCTACACACACCACATCACCATGCCCACATCAGCAAATTACACCCCTCACCAAAATACATGGTGTCATACGTATAGCCCACCCTAGGTCTCTGGCAAACCAACAACATACCCTGTGCATATGTTGATACCTGTATCACATCTCTCTCATCCATAACACTGATGCAGGGACAGGCTAATATGGTTCTGATGCACACAGTGACTGTACTACAGTGTACCAATATACTGCTGTGTAACATGTTGTCAGAAGGAATGTTTAATGCTTACATGTCAGGTAGTATAGCTGTCCAGCCATGACGCACTATAGCTGTTAGTAACACTGAGTGATTGTGGTCTCCATAATGTTATCCATTTGTGTTGTAGGTGTACATGTGTCAGCAGGAGGATGGTCTTTTGTCATATCTCACAAGGGGTATGGCACTGCGGTGACACCATGGCTGTGCCATATCCTGGGTAGAGTTGTACACATGTCACAGGTCTGTATAATGGTTACTGCCTGTGCCACATGGACAGGTGACCCATTGGGACATGTATAATCAACAACTTTAAGTAAATCCCTCCACATACACCCACACTCTTACTTGGTAACACTGGGACTAGACGCCTACCTAGGTATGTAGTGATGTGTATGGCTTTCATTTCCCACACCACACAGCATTTAGGATGAGGTGTATTCCAGGTTACATGTAACATGCAGAACATCCCCAGGCATGTACAATATGGTAATGGGGGATATAATGATTGTATATGGACAATACATACTGTGACATACCATCATATACACATTAACAGACACATAACAGGCAGACACTCATCCGAGAGACCTGGGCATATCAGTGCTAACTTGTCAGTGTGTCCAATATGTTACAGGTAGGCTGCACACAGCACATGCATAACTGGGCTGGATTGGGTTATCAGTTACCTGTATGGTTGATGTTGATAGTGGTCACCATACAGTGGTACATGGGACATGTACCAGGGTTGCCATGGTGTAATGACAATGTACACAGCACCCACATCCCACTGTGGATATTGTGCACACCAGAAACCATAATGACACTCTGACATAACAACCATCACACATTGACTGGGACTGCGATACAGCCCATTGTCCATCCCAACTGTATCCCTACAGGAATATGCATCTAATGCACATGCCACAGGCATAGTAGGGTGATGCATTGCCATGCCTCCCCTATGGGCAGCAATATCACTCTCCATAATACTGTGTGGCAATGTGTATTGTAATAGGAGTTTGTGGCCTCGGAATGCTGTACCCTACAGATATACACACATGCACACATACACACACTTGTCAGAACTCAGTGGGTATCCCATGCCTATCAACACATTTGTATGACAGTGTTGTGCTGGTACTGCAAGGCTCAGGTAGCCTTTAGGGAGAGGAGTTTAGCAGGGTACATGTAATCCTCTGGTACAGCAGCAGCCACATCTAACTATGGCAATGGGTGTTGCAGTGGGTGTGAAGGCCCTCATGGTATTCCCAACTACAGGTGTACTAACACACAGGCACTGACATCCTCAGTAATTCACTTGTACACATTTGTCAGTACTGGGTGCATCGCTACAGGTGGTCATAGGTGTGTACCTAGCTGTTGTCCATGGAGAGATGGGAAGGGTAGGGGATATGTATACAGTGGTATCATGCCACCTGCCATGTGCCAGCAGACAATCTACAGACACCACTGTGGTGACCCTCATGGTGAGAGTGACATGCATCAGCCAATCCTCTGGGTGCTTCCTGCAAATGGCCAGTAAGGTGATCCAGTTGACATGTATGTAACATGTATAACAAACAATGGTTAGTGTCTGGGTTGGAGACCTGTACACAAGCATGTTCTGTTGACTGTGGTAGTGTAGTGCAGGTACCTGTGGCATGTGGTACGTACAGGATGTTGTGTCCTATCTGTGCCAGTTATAACACAGCTGGGAAGACGTGTCAGTGTCAGTCAAGCATATTTTGTCTGTATGTATCCAAGCTGGATACCTGCCATCTGCACATCTGTACAGGGACTGGCAGACATCAGCTTGCCAACTAGCTATGCAGTAGGATGAATGTGTTGGAAGATAGATGTCTGACACCAATATGCATCCATTACTACATGTTGGCAGCGCTCACTGACATGTGCTATACAGACAGTAGTCTATAGTTAATTTTCACATGTCAGATCATTATCAAGTAGGGATATATACTGTGACACAGCTCACACACCAGGAACATGACAGTGAGGACTCAGAGTCCATCTATACATGCAGAGGTACTTACTGCCAGTACTACAATTAGCAATCTACTCTTGCTTGGAAAGCACTTTCAACAGTAGTAACTGCATGATACACTACATGTCAGTGTGATGGCACATAACCTGGGATAATACCCATGTATGTAACACATTCACATGGATAAAAGTGTTCTACAGGTCTTATATACTCATGTCCCAGACATGACACTCATACCCTTTGCAACTGTACTGGCAGCACATAGATGCATGGTATGTACATGGCATTACATATACTTATTACATATGTCATTACCCTGCTATGTTATTAGACTGGGACATGAGCACTGGTTACCAGGGCTGAGCCATGCATAGCAGGTGTCAGCATTGCTGCAATATAACAGTTAAGCAGATTTGTGCACTGGTAGGCGCAGTCTACATTGTGTAAGTGCCTGTCTGTTTAACCATAGCTTAGCACCGTATAGCTTCATGCAAACCTGCGCAAATGTGCTTAAAGCTGCTCAAAACTACCTTAACCACTCTGTATCCAACAGCCCTTGTTCTGCCCTGCAACAAAAATAAACAGCCCCTGCAGGCCTTGAACCCATGACCCTGTGCACCATAGTTACAACAGTTAACCACTATGCCATGACAGGTATGAAGAAAGTTGTTGTTTTTCCAATATATCTGTCAGTACACATATTGAATAGTTCATAGGTTCATAGGTTCATAGGTAGGTACTAGGCAATCTGCCTGAGGGTATTTATAAGCCTAGCCAGAGTGTGTTGGCTTTTGCCACCCCATTGATTAATTAACTGATCCTCTGTCATGCAGAGCCAATGAAGTGATCCCAGGGGTGTATTTTCTGTTACGCATCCACTCGTCAAGGTTTCTCTTGAAGAGTGTTAGTGAGGGGCTCTGCCTAATGTAGTTTGGAATTTTGTTCCAAAGCATGGGTAGTCTCTGTGACAGGAATCTATCCCTCCAGCATGTTCTATTTAGTGTTGTGGCACAGTTTAGCTCACTAGAGCACGTGGCTCACAGCGACTTGGATTTCCTTAGGTAGAGCATGTCCATCAATTCTGAATTGGATATGGCTTTGTAAGTCAGGCAGAGATCACCTCTGAGTAAGCGATATGCCATTGAATACAGCCAGAGTTTTTTCAGTCAGGCTGCATAGGACATATGTTTGAGGCCAGTAATCCTCTTGGTGAGGTACTTTTGTGGTCTCTCCAGCTGTTGGAAGTGTCTTGTAAAGTACATCCCAAATGGGGCATTGTACTCTATGATGGGTCTGACGAGTGACGAGTAGAGGGGCACTATAACATCTTTATTTCTAGATGCGAACCCTTTAGCAATTAGATGGGCCACATAGAAGGATTTCCTAACTACTTTAGCATTATGATTGTCAAAGGAGAGATTACTATCTACCTGGGTCCCCAGATCTCTTATTACCTCTTCTGTATTAAGTGGACTGTCACCTATGTGGTAATTTGTGGGTGTTTTGTTTTTCCCAAATGGGATAACTATGCATTTTTTGGCATTTAGCTTGAGGCCATGACTTTGACACCAGGTGTCCGTCTCAGTAAGGCCCTTTTGGAGGATGTCTTTGTCAGCCGGAGAGTCGATTATGGCTCCCAGTTTGCAGTCATCGGCGAACTTGGTAAGCCACAGTCCTCCTGTGTTTGCTTGTACTTCTGAGAAGTATATGCTGAACAGTAGGGGTCCCAGGACAGAGCCTTGTGACTAGTTTAGAATCGGACCTGGAGCCCACTATTCTTACCGTGTGAGTTCTGTCTGTAAGCCAGTTGGCAACCCATCTCATGACGTAGGGGTTTATGTTCAGGCTGGTGAGTTTTTCTGCAATACCCGAGTGGGAATGGTGTTGAAAGCCTTGGTGAGGTCAAGGTAGGCTGTGTGAACATCCTTTCCCTCATCTATGGCCTTGGTGACTGTCTTGAAGAAGTCAACCAGGTCTAGTAGGCATGATCTGCCCTTAACAAAGCCAAACTGGGTCGGGTCAAGTGTTGGGTTCCCAATGTCTTTGTTAATGAGTTCCATGATGATGCACTCCATAGCCTTGCAGACCAGGCTAGTCTGCAAGGCTATGGAGCTTATTTTCTGAGCTTTTTGGAATTTGGAGCTTATCTCCCCAGGCCTTTATTGAAAATGGACATATATCCAGTTGGACTAGCCCAGTCAACAAATGTAAAATAAAAATAAAATAAATAAAAGTCCTTGTCATTAGCCTTTACCTGAAGTAGTCCCAGCACAGAGCCCTGAGGCACCTTCCTGGTGACCAGTCTCTTGGTATCACTAATCTTAACTACCCAGGTCCTGCCTGTGAGCCAACTGGCAATCTATGCGTATAGATATCAGTAGACTCTGCTAACTAAATGTATTGAACAATTGCTGTGACTTCTACAATTGTGTAGTACTTGTTAGTGATATTACTGTTGCATCACATATGTTGTTATATCTAAATATACACATATCAGATACATACCGTGTGATACATCTGGGAAGGTATACATAACAGTTATGTTTACACATGACAAGGATATGAATATATACATATACATCTGCAGATATATGTCTACATGTACACACACATATATATATATATATATATGCATATATATGTATTTATACACATCTGTATAGTGCATCATATATATGGCCATTTAAAGATCTCTCTGTATATATATATATATATATATATATATATATATATATATATATATATAGAGAGAGAGATATATATGTGTGTGTGTGTGTGTGTGTGTGTGTGTGTGTGTGTGTGTGTGTGTGTGTACATCATATATGTACAGATATATCATTATCTATAACTATATGTGCATATATATCTATACAGCTATATCTATTTATGTCAATATATATGTAGATACCTGTAACTATATGTGTATATATATCTATATATCTGTATATGTGTAGACATATATAGATGTGTATGTATCTATCTATCTATATATATATATATGTGTGTGTGTGTGTGTGTGTGTGTGTGTGTGTGTACATGTATATATATATATATATATATATATATATATATATATATATATATATATATATATCCATATATGTATGTAGATATGTATATGTCTATATATCTATATAGATATATGGAGATATATATATCATCATCATCATCTTCTTTTGGCTGTTCCCCTTAGGGGTTGCCACAGTGGATCACCTGTTTCCATTTCTTCCTGTCCTCTGCATCTTGCTCTGTCACACCAACCACCTGCATGTCCTCTCTCACCACATCCATAAACCTTATCTTAGGCCTTCCTCTTTTCCTGTTAGCTGGTAGCTTCATCTTTAGCATCTTTTTCCCAATATACTCTGCATCCCTTCTCAGCACATGTCCAGACCAATGTAATCTTGCCTCTCCGGCTTTGTCTCCAAACCTTCCAACCTGGGCTGACCCTCTAATATACTTATTTCTAATCCTGTCCATCCTCGTCACACTCAGTGCAAATGTTAAGATATATATATATATATATATATATATATATATATATATATATATATATATATATATATATATATATACATATATATATATCTATCTATCTATATATATATATATATATATATATATATATATATATATATGTATAATAGATATATATATATATATATATATATATATATATATATATATATATATATATATATATATATATATATATATATATATATATATATATATATATACATTTACCATATATCCAGAACATGTTGTGGAGTCCTACCTCATCACCAATAATCTCAACCTCTTAGTGCAAGGGGGTGTCATGCATGTATTGCAGGTATATATGTAGACTGTTGCTACTGTAACAGAGGTTGTCTTAACATACATGTTGTGTGTGGGAGGTCACATCTGCTATTGATATGTATGCCATCGGTTACTGACAGACATCCTAAGGACATCATAGTACAGTACCACTGATAGCACAGTAATGATCCTGTGGACTACAACAGAGATATGACCAATATATGTTGGCAGTCTGGGACTCTCTGGTCAGTCCAGATCCCCTTTGTGCGAGACATGTGGATCAAGCCTGACAATGTGCATGTTAACAGCCATGTACATGGGTATATCATGTAAATACTGGACTACATATGCCCATGGAGTTTATGCATTCACACACTCCTGTCTGTCCTGACACATAATAACTGGTGGTACAGAGGTCATATGGCCACATACTACCCAGTAGTTACTGACATATATCTGTACAGAATTCCACTGCTTTGGCAGAAATACACAACAGTTATGGTGGCCCGGCAGCAGTACGTCTAGCAAATATCTGGACATAACATCACACTGGGTAATTACACTACGCTGCTAGGTATGTAACAAAGCACTGTGCAAACAACAGGCAGACTGCCACAGCAATGGCCTACATTTTTATGGGGGAATACACATGTACCTGCAAATATAGCAGGCTCTACAGGCATTTTACAGCACAGAGTAACAGACACCTGTGTGAAAGTGCATGCCCACAACCAATGTGAACACAGCCACAGCCACATATGGTATGCAAGCTTAATATTACACTATATGGACTGTCTGACCAACACTATCCTCATATGTGCCACTCACACACTAACCCTACATATACTGGGTCACGACACAGTGTGGTCCAATGCCTGTCTGTGGTATGAGACACGTGTGTGTTAAGCCCTGCAAACATGTGAGCTGATAGGGTACCATACACTGGAGCAGCATGTAACATCAGATAGAACAGGACCAAGAACAATGACATCTACCACAGTCTGTACACAGGCCAAGGTACGTATTCACAATAAACATACTGTTGACAATCACCATAAGTACATGGACCCCACTATGGTACACACAACCCAGAATGCCCAGGTTATGTCCTCATAAATAACCCCTACTTTACATAACACGTCTGGTAGTCTGATATCTGACTGGCTTGTTATCAGGTATGATGTCAATAATTAATGGTGTACAGAACATATGCAGCGGTGATGGTGCTGCGGTAGCATTGTCACCTCACAGTAAGACGCTGTCCTGTTCGATTTTCAGCTAGAGCGTCTTCTGTGTGGAGACATGTGTGAATGGGCATACCTTCGCTGAAGGTTGTGCATCAGGGCCAGCAACTCGGCATGTAAAAATATACTGCCAATCATTAGCGGACCACAGTTCCGCTGTGGCGACCCCTAACCGTTAAAAGCCGAAAGACCCAACAACAGAACATATGCACCTCTTACTGCATGACATATGTACAAAGATTGACAGACTTATGGCTGGAGCCACAAACACTGGGCCAATATTGGCATGTTGCTGATACCCTCATACATTTACTGTTGTAGCAGGGTTTGTTGTGACATATGTCCTATGAGGGATATGAAGTCAGTAACTGTTATGGCTGTCACCATGTACTGACTGAAATCCTCAGAATATGCTTCTACAGTTCTAAGATAGGTGATCTGTGAGTAACACAAGAAACATGACTCCAAACACTGCCCAGTCTGCAGATAACCCTAGAGGTGGGAGTTTCCTCAAACACATAACACTAAATCATATAGACCAGCCATATCCACACAAACCCTGTTAAACCAACATTACTTCAAATGCAGAAGGGCAACACTTACATTCTGTAGTCCTGGAACATCCCCCTCCTGTTTGTTGGCCTGTCTCCACAGTGTATGTTGTTAGAGGTATATCTCAATACCATCTGTGATGCTGTTTGCCAAACACTGACATGAGGTCCTGCTCACAGTGAATGAAAATGCCCAACACCCACATGATGTTCTTAGGTTTAGGAGTGTGTTTCCATGCAATTGGCTATGGGAAAGATACCACAGCTGTTCCACATGCAGTCAGCTAGTAGGGGACTGCAATTTGTGCAGAGGCCATCAGCTGATCATGAGCATCACTTACAAAACACATGCTGCTGCCTAAGCAAAGCAGGTGTACTTCTCCACATCCACAAGAGAGGGACTGAGGTAGACAGAGACGTAGTAAGACAAGGAGGGGGTGGGAGAGTAAAACCTAAGCATGTTTATGTCACACACTTACTAGTATGGGGTTTCAAACCCCTGCCTGACTATGTATTGCTATCACATGTCTATAAAGTTATTGCATCCGCCACAGAGCTTACATGTTGGGGAGCTGTCCAAAGGTATATCTGATGGTGAGTGACATCTGCAACAATGGTAAAGGAGGGATAAGGTAGGTGTAGTACACATGCCTGTCCACATGAACAGGTGTCAATGTCAACACCTGTTCATGTGGACAGGTGTCAACGTCGACACAGACACACTCTTTCAGGGACTCACACACATTATCACAGTTGGCAGGGTCAGGATTAGACTTCCTAACTAGCTAGTTTGCCACAGTACAGTAATATGCAGGTATCACATGAACCACAAGGGTTATCAGGATGATATATGAGCAAAGGGTATTTGAAAGTGTCTGACATCAGAAGGCATGCTTCGGTTGGCCAATGGAAGGTGTAGTGAGTGCGAATGGCATCAAAATCATTATACTCCACACACACACACACACACACACACACACACACACACACACACACACACACACACACACACACACACAGACATATGTTGCCAGTACTGACACGCATGGGTGCATTGCTTCACAGGTGTATAGTTGTTGACTGTGTCAGAAGGCTGTATAAGGCTAGGTAAAGTGTATAACTAGGCATCAGGCCACATGAAAATGGTCTGCAGGGTGGCTCAGGGGTGTAGTGTCTGAATTGGCCCACACAGGTGGGTATTGTATACACCATCCAGTCATCTGGGTTACTGTTGTGGGTGGCTAGTGCTGTGCAGTGCTTGCCATATATGTGTTCTATAGTCCATGACATGGACAGTGTCAGGGATGTGCACATGTCCCATATGCATGTTCTGTGAAATGTGGATGTGTACCTGGGGTGTCTGGGGCATGTTTTGTACACAGATTGTTATCAAATGTGCCATTCCTGGCCTCATGTGATGGGAACTGCTAATGGACATCAGGTTGACCTTGCACCTACATTGACAGCATGATACAGGTATTCCCTGGTGTCAGTGGCATCTGTCCATACAGGGCTTGTGTATAGCATGGTATGTCCTTGGTGGGTTACATTTACTGGCACTACAGTTGTTGCAGGCGTCCAGTGGGGAACATAGTGAAGGAGCACTGCATGCAATTTTGCGCATATTGTAGTGATGAGACAGGGTGCCATGCCCTCTGTAATCCACTGGATTCATACCATGGTTACTATCTGTGGTCAATATCCAGTGAACTACCAACATAGTGGTTATTGCCTAGCTGAGTGTGTTTGTGTATGAGACATGGGTAGAGAGTATTCTGTGGGTAATACAAGGGTTGACTAAATTGTTTGCCAGGCCTTGATGTCACATGTAGGGTTATGGATTGTCAACCCCAGCCTCCCTGCTGTTTGACATCTGTTATCCTTGTAAGGTAGACACTGTGACATATAATAGGCCCACCATATAAGAAATATGCAAAAAACGCTCCACAATGAGTCCCGTTGTTACACACTCATAGCCACCTCCACACAGGATACGTATGACAAACAGACACACAAAGTCTCACAGTTGCCATGTCTGGAATTGGAACTCTTACCAAACTAGTTTATCACACAACAGCATTGCGCAGTTATAGGATGCTCCATGGAGATTACAGCTATACTCCTTCCCCAAAGGTGTATTTCAAAGTGAATGACATCAGCAGGCTTGCTAAAGAAGGGCAATGGAGGCTGTAGTGACTGTGAATGGCCTCAAAAGTATTGCTCCATACACACAAACTTGCCATGTCTGGAAATAGAACTTTACACAATTATAGGACACACCACCAAGATTACTGAGCTACTCTTTCCCCAAAGGTGTATTTCAAAGTGAATGACATCAGCAGGCTTGCCAAATAAGGGCAGTGGAGGCTGTAGTGACTGTGAATAGCCTCAAAAGTATTGCTTCCTACACAGACAAACAAACACACACACAAACATCCACACTTGCCATTTCTGGGAATAGAACTCCTACCTAACTAGTTTATCAAACTACAGCATTATGCAGTTATAGGACGTGCCATGCTCCTTCCCCAAAGGTGAATTTCAAAGTGAATGACATCAGCAGGCTTGCCAAAGAAGGTCGATGGAGGCTGTAGTGACTGTGAATGGCCTCCCTACACCTACAAACAAACACACACACACACCAAATCTCACAGTTGCCATGTCTGGGACTGGAACTCATTCCTAACTGGTACATCTCACTACAACATTACACAGTTATAGCACATGCCACGGAAATTAAGGGGCTTCTCCTTCCCCAGTGGTGCATTTCAAAGTGAATGACTTTAGCAGGCTTGGCAAAACAAGGCAATGGAGGTTATTGTGACTGTGAATGGCCTCAAAAGCATTGCTCCCTACACAGACAAATAAACACACAAACATCCACACTTGCCATGTCTGGGAATAGAACCCCTACCTAACTAGTTTATCACACTACATCATTACACAGTTATAGGATGCACCACGGAGATTACTGGGCTATTACTTCCCCAAAGGTGTAGTTCAAAATGAATTGCATCAACAGGCATGCCAAAGAAGGGCAATGGAGGTTGTAGTGACTGTGAATGGCCTCAAAAGCATTGCTCCCGACACAGACAAACAAACACACAAACATCCACACTTGCCTTGTCTGGGAATAGAACTCCTACCTAAATAGTTTATCACACTACAGCATTATGCATTTATAGGCCACACCATGGAGATGACTGCACTACTCTTTCCCCAAATGTGTATTTCAAATGGAATGACATCAGCAGGCATGCCAAAGAAGAGCAATGGAGGTTGTAGTGACTGTGAATGGCCTCAAAATCATTGCTCCCTCCAGAGACAAACATACACACACACACACATACACACAGTTGCCACATCTGGGATTAGAACCCCTACCTAACTAGTACATCACACTACAGCACTACACAGTTATAGGACACACCATTACGCAGTTATAGGACACACTGTGGAGATTATTGGGCTACTTCTTCCCCAAAGGTGTATTTCAAGGTGAAAACATCAGCAGGCTTGCCATAGTAGGGCAATGGAGAACTCAGTGTGTGTGCATGGGCCATAACACATTCATCTAGAGGCAGACACACAACACTCAGGCATACACAGATTAATATTCCAGAGATATGTGTATACAACTTCTAGATGACTACTGACTTATACAGTCATGTTACACAGTTAGCACAAGCACCACAGACACTGATACCAGAGTCAAATGTCTATTGTGATTGACATTTGCACATCATGTGGTTTTAGCCAATTGGATGTGTGCTAGGTGGGACAAGCCTCATGATGGGAAGCTTTTTGTCACTGTCACTCTCTTCCCCACATCTATGTATGTGTAATTGTGGCCTATTATAGTGTGTTGTCCTTGGATATATGTGTGTATTTCTATCCAATGTGCGTGCAAAGCATGACTGATGTATACTGAGGAGTGTATGCACTAACATCTGCGACTGTGAGGATGGCCTAATGGTTAAGGTGTTTGCCTTTAAACACAAGGTGCAGGGTTTGAGTCTCACAAGGGATAATTGGCTAGGCTTAAAATGGCTTGCAAGGGCAGTTAGCTTAGTACTAAGCTATGAACCTATGTATGGTCCACTGTTGTTGCCAGACATGGGCTTCATATAAGTGTGTGAACATGCCCAGTATGACCTTCTGTATTGAATGGGTGAATCCATTCCAGGTAGATTGTACTCCAGTGCAGGCTTTTGTGTTATATACCT
The DNA here is from genome assembly GCF_019279795.1 of Protopterus annectens. NCBI lineage: Eukaryota > Metazoa > Chordata > Ceratodontiformes > Protopteridae > Protopterus > Protopterus annectens. Next base: position 1,581,410,549 of record NC_056741.1, on the reverse strand, counting down.
ACAGCTAGCAAACTGTTTCTGCAGGATATCTGTAGATCGGTTGACAATATGGGCTCAGAATGGGCAAAGGATAGTGGGTTACTGTAGCTAATTGTGTTCGTGCTGCTTCTGCTACATGGTCCTGGCGTTAGCAGAGATATTCACACTTATGTACTGTTATACACTTTGATGTTTTATGTCATCAGGTACTGTCAGATATACATATTTGCTTGCAGTGATGTCCTGGGGAGCGCAGGGTGAATGCAGCTTTGTGCAGTATTGTGGTCAGCAGCCTACATATTCTTGCACAATCATACCATTCAGGAGGGGAAGCTACAGATACTTGCTGCTGGGTCTGTGTAAATGGTTCAGCACCTTGGTACAGTGGTGGCAGAGGATCCCATGCTTGTACATCCATCGATATGACAGTATGGCCATATCCTGCTGTGGCCCTACCTCACATCTGTACAGATTCACACAGGTTACCCAGAGGCAGGGGGGTCATAATTCTGGACATTACTCCTTCAACTTGTGGTTTACAAGCAGGTTTGTAGCCACCCATTCTTGTGTTTGCAGCCAGGGATAGTATGTGCACACAGCTGAGTTGCAGACTTCACACACTCCATGCCACCCCCCCCCCATTATTCTATCCTCTTCCATACATTATGCAAACATTTTCTGATATGTTCCTTGTAGTTATCACCTTATTCCAGCAGTAATTTGGTGTTAGTCCACAGTTCATGCAGAAGGACATGGTGGACATGTTACTGTGATTTGTCCATATGGCCTTGCATTTGGGTTCTGTGGACTGTGTTATGTTGTTATTTGGGAGTCCATGACATAACATATATTGGCAGTACAGGTGAGACACAGACCTTTGACAGAGGACTGTAGGCCAGTTGGTAGTGATGCAGGCCAGCTGTAGCAGGCTGTTGAATTCTGTCACTCCTACAGTCCCAGGCTGCAATACACTATATTCCTCTGGGGTGACAGGGTAGGTGTGCAAGGTGTTCATTCTAATACTTTCAGTCAGTATTGATCCAGTGGTGTGGATGCTGGCAGGGTGCTGGTTATAGCTAGGAACACACCCGCATGGGACACCTGCTCTGCATGCTGCATTCTTTTGCTATTGCCATACACAGGTGGGGGTCATATTGTACTCATTCCCAACAGCAGGGAAACAACTGGAGAGGTACCTGTGGATGGTGGTGGGGTGAGCTGGGTGCATGTGTGCTATAGCCACTACTTGCATCTGACTCACAGATATGCATGGGGCATTCCACCTATACTGGCTTGTGCAGGGACACTAGCTGTTTCTCAATACTTCATTCTTATGACCTTTGTGGTCTGCCAGTGTTTGGCCAGACGACATCGGTATTCCTTACTACAAGACCAAATAATGTGCTGCAAACCTGTATGTTAAATTCAAAGGGTGTGTCCATTTGACAGTTACATATTATACACTGTCTGTCTGGGGTGCTTCCCTCTGTGTATTGCTTATATATCTTGGCCGACACGCATGCCATGTCCATCTTTCAGATGGTGACTCATATTACATCCAAACATTTACTATGGCTTACTGCTGGAATATGTTTTGCTGGAAGCATTGTGTTTGACACTGCAGTTGTGAAAACTTGGACCTGTCATTGGCAGTACTGGACAATGGCCACCAGGACAAACCTCGCCATGCATACATACTGACCACTTTCACACAATATGCAACACACACCAACCTAACACACACAGACCTGCATATTGTACACATGCTACAATCTGTCCTGCAACCTTGGCCAGCTCAGGTAATCTGTGCTCCACTGTTATTATACCTACACATACATGTTACTACATTTCTACATAGGATGGGGAGGACATCTGACTGTTACTACATTTCTACATAGCATTGGGGGGCATGCCTGACTGTTACTACATGTCTACATAGGATTGTGGGAGGGGCACACCTGATTGTTACTACATTTCTACATAGCAGTGGGGGGGGCACACCTGACTGATACTACATGTCTACATAGGATGGGGGGGTGCACTTGACTGTTACTACATTTCTACATAGGATTGGAGGGGGGCACACCTGACTGTTACTACATTTCTACATAGGATTGTGGGGGGCACACCTGACTGATACTACATGTCTATATAGGATGGGGGGGTGCACTTGACTGTTACTACATTTCTACATAAGATTGGAGGGGGGGCACACCTGACTATTACTACATTTCTACATAGGATTGTGGGGGGGGCATACCTGACTGTTACTACATTTTTACATAGCATTGAAGGGCACACCTGACTGTTACTACATATCTACATAGGATTGGGGGGGCACATCTGACTGTTACTACATTTCTACATAGCACTGGGGGGCACACCGGACTGTTGCTACAGTTCTACATAGAATTAGTGGGGGCACACCTGACTGTTACTACAGCTCTACATTGGATTGGGGGGGCATACCTGACTGTTACTACATATCTACATAGGATTGGGGGGCACACCTGACTGTTACTACATGTCTACATAGAATGGGGGGCACACCTGACACTTGTACACATTTGCTATCACTGTATTGGTATTTCAGGCACTCCATTTCATTCTGTATTTCTAACCTATCATGCTGACTAGAGGCATATCAATGTACTACAGGTCTTAGGTTTGATTGACCTACATTTCAGTTTCTGACTTCTTACCCTTCAGAACTAACATACCACTGCCTGACCTGTTGTAGTCTGTCTGTGTAGGTCTGTGGGGAGATGTTCCTCATAGCCATCAATCAGAGGCCTTAGCGCAGCCTTTGTTTGTGTTTGTCTACACCTGTCCTGCTGGCTGAGACTGTTGTTGGGTATGTGATCCTCCCTGACTGGCATGTGTGTGTCCTATGGACACGCATGTGGCCCAGCACATTTCCTGCAGTGAGTTTTGTCACCTTGTCTAGGACTGGCTACTATGGTGACACCAGTATTTGTTACAGATCTCATGCTGCCACTATAAATATCTACTATCTGCTGGCATCCCATTCAACGACCCGATTCTCTTGCATGCTCACATCCATGCCATAGATACAAGTAACAACACATACTAATCCATTTGGCAATTGGTAGGGAAAGTGCCTTACCTTGTGGCTGTGCCAGTATTGAGGATGGTGCTGGAGGGCTGACTATGTTGGATGCACATAGTACACTCCCTATACATGGTTAAGCACAGGTAGTGTCATGTTTGGCATCCCTTGTACTGTATGTGTGAGTCAGAGAGATGTGTCATTCCCTGGGTCACTACCATGTCAGTGTATGTGCTATGCATTGCCTCTTTGCCAAGGCCCGGGCATACTGGGCATGCCTCCTTCTGCTGACTGGGGTAGGCTCAGGTTGTTCTTCCTCTGAATCACTCTGTGCCTGTGCAGGCCTTGGCAATGGTGGGGGGCTGTGTGACCCTGCCCCATGCTGTTCCTGCTGCAACTGTTTCTGCAGGATCATATTGTGTAGCATGGCACATACAATGACAATTTGGGTACATGTAGCTGGTGAGTACTGCAAGGCTCCACCGGATGTGTCCAGGCAGCAGAACCGTGACTTGAGCATTCCAAACACATGCTCTATTATGATTCTGATATGTGCGTGTGCCTCATTATGGAGTTGTTGTTCAGGTGTGTGTGCATTTCTGATGGGTGTCATCAGCCATGGGTCCAGTGCATAACCAGCATCCCCCCACTAGGTGACCATAAGGGATGCCCCCACTGGCAAATCTCTGGTACAACTGCATCAGATGCCAAATGTGGGAGTTGTGATAGCTTCCAGGGCAGCCAGCACACACATTTATTATAATGTCCTGGGTAACACACATGACCTGGCAGTTGATGGAGGGGAAGCCCTTGCGGTTGATGTAGACCCTACCCTGCTCACCGGGTGGTGCTTTGATGCATATGTGTGTACAGTCTATAGCACCCACTGCCTCAAGGTATTCTGCTGTTTGGTGTAAGAGACGCATATTGCTGGCAAAGGCCTCATGGCAGTTGGGGAAACATACATGCATACCGTCATGTGCTGACATGGCATCCAGGAGCTGGTGGAGTACCCTGGATGCTGATGCCTGTGAGATCCCCATGATATCCCCAGTTGGCCTTTGGAAGATACATGTGGCTAGTATTCTTAGGCCTACACATACCTTGGTATCCACTGGGATGGGTTCCCCTCTGTTAGTTCTGTATGTGAGGTGTGGCCGGCACAGCTCAACAATTTGCTGTAGGAGGTCCCTGTCCACCCTATAGCACTTCACTATCTCCAGCTCATTTAGCCCCTGGTAGGTTACCCTAGGTCTGTACACTCTTCTCCTCACTGTGGGTTGGTCGACAGCATTCTCATCCTCACCACCCTCAGCCTCTTCCACATGTTGATGTATGATAGCTGCTGCAGCCCCTCTCATTTGGTTGCTTTTGTTTGTTAAAATTTCCCCACTTGTGCACACCGGTGGTGTAGAATTTGTGGGAAAAAACAGAGGGAAAGGTTTTTGCATTGTTTATAATGGTGTGCTGGGCTGGGCTGCTGCCTATGTAATTGGCTGATTCTGATACATTTCACCTGCCAGCTATGCTAGCTCTCCTAGATTACCTTCCTACTGCAGTTTTCCCTTCCCATTACCTTCCTGTTTAAGCCTAGGGGTGCGCCGCGCAAACACAGTGCTCAGATATGCACGGAGCTGCTATTTCCTGGTTTACTTTTTTTTTTCCTTTGAAACACGGTGCGCGGTGCGCACACCCATTTAGGCAATGTAAAGAGTACTAAGCAGTCTCAGACACACCCCCTTGCTTAGCTCTGCTAAGCTAAGGGCAGACCCGAGCCACAGGGCTCCAATAAGCTTACAGTATGCCTAACACCCCCCCCCCCATGATGTCAGCTAACTCCTAGGCTTGCACCAAGCTATTCCTGCTCTTCCACTGTTGGGTGCTGACCAGCATGCAGGGGAAATCTGGGATTCAGTATCATTCCCCTCATTTGCATAGGATTGCCTGCTAATGCATAGTTACATGTTCCACACTGAGCCTTCCCCCTTAGCAACCACTATTATTTATGTATTTTATTTTACATTTGTTAACCGGGATAGTCTGACTGGACACAGGTCCATTTTCAGCGTAGGCCCATGGAGAAAAGCTCCACATGTGGATAGTTACATAAGAGTTAAACAGTAGCAGTTTTATACAGTCACATATAGATACCAGTACAGAATTATAGGATTATATGCATACTTGGAATACATACATACTTAAACATAACATTGTAGTTTTCTTGTTCGAACATAGACATTTTTAGTGGTGCAAGGCTGAAAAAGGTAGCATGTCATTCAGTAGTACAATACATAGGAGAATGAGACTAAGTCTGAAACATTGACTATTTTACAGATAGCCAGGTAGTGAAGAGAGTGGTAAGCTAGTTAGTCAGGGTTGGTACCGGGGCACAGCCAGTGACTTTTTAGGATTTTTTTAAGAGATGTTTTATATTGGTTAATAGACTGGTTTGCTGTAAGTTTGGCAGAGAGCTGATTCCAGATTGTTCCAACAGAGTGGCAAAACAATGAGTCACTTGCTGAGTATTTAGATTTAACAGTTTGTGCCAGTATTTTGTCAGACGACCGGAGAGTTTTAAGTTTACTTTAAGGGGTAATTATATTTTTGAGTATGGGTGTGCTTTCGGGCTGATGAAGGATGTTGCGGGCTCTTATTAATTGATTATACTGGATTTGAGAGGGAAACTCTAGCCAGCCTAGAAATCGTAGGTTAATACAGTGGTGGGTTCTATATGCTGAGCCAGTGTCAAATCTGGCTATGGTATTGTAGCAGCTATTGAGTTTATTGAGGTCAGATTTACTCAGGTTTGTATAGATTGGGGAGGCATAAAGAAGGGTTGAATGTAAATGTGTTCGGGCAATAACTGTCCTAGCAGTTGGGGTTAGAAACGCCTTCATTCTATATAGAGATCCTAGCTTTTTGTTGACTGTTTTAATGGTTTTGTCGATGTGAGCATCAAACTTAAGGTTATTGTCAACAATTACACCTAATAGTTTTATATTACTTTCTGGGGAAATTATTGTGCCATTATTAGATGTTATGGTAAATGATGGGAGTGTAGCTTTCTGGGTGGGGGTGAAGAGTAGCAGTTTTGTTTTATTTGGATTCAATAGAAGATGCCTGTCAGTGAGCCGGTTTTCTACTACATTGAAAGTATTTTGGGTTAAGGTCTGCAGGTCTAATGGGGAGGTGGCAGAACAGATTAGGGTAGAGTCATCTGCATATTGAATGCAGATTACTTTGGGGATGACTGTATGAAGAGCATTAATGAAGATGGAAAATAGGAGAGGTCCTAGTATAGACCCTCAAGGAACTCCATGGGTGACTGGCAGAAGGGAAGAAAGGCTATCCTTCCATAGCAAAGCTTGTTGTCTGCCACTTAGGTAGGACTGAAACCAGCATATTGCTAGGCTGTCTATGGCAAGAGGTTTTAGTGTTTGAATGAGTAGCTGGTGCTTTACCATATCAAATGCCTTAGATAGGTCAAGAAAGACAGCAGAGGAGGGCGTATTATTATTATGGATTTGATTTATTTTCTGAGAGAAGGATAGAAGGGCTGTGGTGGTACTATGGTAGGGTCTAAATCCATGCTGGGAGGGAGCTAGGAGATTGTGCAAATTGAGGTAATGAAGGAGTTGCTTGTGGATACATTTTTCCATAATTTTAGCTAGAGGGGACAGAATGGCTATGGGCCGGTAATTTGATAGATCAGTGGAGTTACCCCCTTTATGGAGAGGAATTACATAGGACATTTTCCAGATGGAGGGGATATATGCTTCAGAGATGGTTCTGTTAATTAATATTGAGATGGGATACGTTATTGCATTTGCAGCCTTTTGAAGATATTCAGCCAGGACTAGGTCTGCTGAAAGGGTGGTGGGTTTCAGTTTCTTGATTAAGGATCGGATAAATGCTATTGGTACAGGTTGAAAGTTAAAGGATGGTTGGGTATTGGACATGGGGTTAATAAGGTCAAGGTTGTTGAGGCCTAGTTGGTTGGCAAGTGATTGTATAGTTTCCGTAAAGAAGGTGTTGAAAGTGTTGGCAATATTTTCTGGAGGTTTTTGGAGGATAGATGCATGGGTAGGGGTAGTAGTATTACCTGGATGGAGAAGATTGTTTTAGCTGTACCAACATTTTTGTGGTTGATTTTGATGCTTATGTTGCAGGTTACAGTAATAGTCTTTTTTGTCTAACATTATAGACTTCTTAGTATCATTTCTTAGCTGTTTATATACTAGTTGATCCTTAGGGTTTTTACTGGTTTTCCAAGATGACCAGGCTTTATTTCTATTCATGATTTTTTTGTATAGTTTGCTTGGACAGCCACAGTGCTACTTTTTTCTTTGTTCTGATGGTCCGGGTGGGTGCATGATTGTTAAGGATTGTAAGAAATGTGGAGTTAAAGTGTGATACTGCCTCATCTAGTGGGAGCAGTTTTAGTCTATTCCAGTTACAAGTTTGAAGTTCTAATTGGAATTTGGTTTGATTGAAGCTCTTATTGTTCCTGATAGTTCTGAAGCTAGGTATTTGAGGGATATAATTTTTTGTCTGAGTATATATGTTAGGAGGTGATCACTTATTTCCTCAAGTTGGGTGCCTGCCTTATACAGTTGGGGAGGGTTAGTAATGAGAATCCATTCTAGTATGGTTTCTTTGTTATTGGGCTTACTAGTTCTGGTGGCGGAGGTTATGACTTGGGAAAAACCATATAGAGTTATGTGGGTAGTAGGGAAGTCTGAGGAGCAGGTGTTCCAGTCTATATTAAAATCACCTAAAACAATAGTTTCTTGTGGGGAGTTTATGGACAGCCACTGTAGAATGTCTTCAAGGATATTGGTGTTGTTGCCAGGTGGGATATAAATGCAGCTGATGTTTATAGATTTATGCTGGTTAATTTATAGTTTTGTAAAGAGTATTTCAGCTTTATCAGCTTGAGGAGAGTTGGAAATAGTTGCATTAATTGAAGATTTATATAAGACAGCTACCCCGCCACCCTTTTTTGAGGTGCAGTCCAGTCGTATTATATTGTAACCTGGAGGTGCAACTTCATTGTCAGTGGTGGATGGCTTAAGTCAGGTTTCTGTAAGACATAGTATATCTGGGGAGTGTACTGCTAAGAGGGCATGCAGGTAGTGGATTTTGTTATTTAGGCTTCTGATGTTTAGGTGGCAGATGAGGAAAGAGGTAGAGGAGATGTGTAAGTTTTGCAGGCTAGAGGGGATATTATATACTGGGTTGGATGCTTCTGATGGGATTGGTCCTGGGTTGGGGTGGATGTCCCCATCCATTGTGAGGTTAATTTGAGAACAGATTATTAGTTTTTGAAGTTTGAATAATAGTTTGTAGTAGTGTTTAGTTCTAGGGTTATGAGCTGTTGAGTTATTGTAATATGGGAGGTGGGAGGGAGGTGGAGTAGTGGGTGATTAAAGTTATGTGAAAGAGCATGAGTATTGGTCTGTGATCTGGGGTAGTGGGAGCCTGAAAGGGAGAGATGTTCATAAGCTGTGATAAAATACGTAAATATCAGCATGGGTAAAAGGTAGTAGGAAGGCTTTGAATTGAAAGGTGGGATTGAGGCTTGTAGAGGCATTGAAGAGGTTTTGCAACTTACAATTGTTTAAGAATGGGGGTGGGAGGGTAGTAGATGAGGGTAGAGTAGAGAAATAGGGAGGTTGTTGTGGTTAGGGTGGGTCTAACAATTGCTGATTGGTTCTATAATTAAGGAAGTGGCAGTCGTGGCTAAAAATTTAGCACATCTAGAGGCGGGAGGAATTTAGGGGCAGAGAGGGGTGCGGAGCAAGCACAAGCAGAGCGAGGACGAGTGTAGCGAGGCTAATGCAAAGAAACCAGCTAGCAGTGGGAAACTATCAACACATTAAGTACAATGAGACGTTTTTATTTGTTTGTTTTAAATACTTTCTTACCCTTGTTTTTGCCTTCAGTATACAATTTTTACATAGTATACTGTTAGTAATCACTTTTTGCAGCCTTTTCTCACATTAAGCTTTCTTCTGCCGATTGTCTGCTATTTTTCTACAGAGCTCAAGAGTTTAAAGCCCTGCTTCAGGTTTATGCTATGTAATTTCTAGTTTTATATGTTTTATGTAGGGAACTCAACTGTTTTTCCTTAGTTAGTATGATTAAGCTCAGTTTCTGAGTGCTAAAATCTAAGGCAGACAGCTGGACTACAGAGCCTACAGTAAAAAGGAGCTTCGTTCTGTGTGTCTCAATTAATTTATGCTAGTAATATACCTAGAAACTTAGATATGTTCACTAGGTAATCCTTAGATATAGGAGTAACCCAGTTTAGTATTTTAGGGTTGATTGTGGGGCTTTGAGGGATTACTGGTAGTGCTGTAGACCCAGTATGGCTAATCAATATAGTACATACAGACAGGATAAGATAATATTAACCTTGGCAGATCTTTTCAGAGTCGAGGGACAGTGCAGGAAAGTTTCCAGTTAGGTTTCAGCAGGGGAGGTGTCCTTATGGCGTTCAAGCCTTTCAGGGATCTAGCAGATAGAGGGGTATAGAACCTTGGCAGATCTTTTCAGAGTCAAGGGACACTGGATATGTTGTCTTCTGCCTGTCATGCCTGTCATTGAGTATAATGGCAAAATAATGATTTTAGATACAATGCTTATTTCTGTTTTTTTTTTTTTTTTCTGCTCGATCCCATTTGCTGCCCTACGCTTAAACAGACGAAATTGGCTAAAAGAAAATAAAAGTATTTTTTTTTTTTTGCCAACTGTTTTCCATGCCAATGGCCATATATTTGGTCATTGGCATGCTTTACGCATACTGTACACCCTTTATATGGAGCTGTCATGGCTCCGTTTTGTAGTTTGCAGAACTGTACTCAGTTACTAACCAAGTACATTTCTACACACTATACTAGTCCTGCACGGCTGGCTGACAGCTTCCTGGATCGCAAATTCACCTAATTTGCATGGTTTTCACCTGCAAATGGGGTAATTTGCATACAGGAGTTGTGTCCATGCAGGAATAGTGCACAGGAGTGCTAGTGCATGTCCCTGGAGCTTATTCCTGGATCGCACAGTGGCCATATTGCCTCCAGCAGCTCCTGCACTATTCCTGCACACCGTGCAGAGCTTGCTGAATCCAGGGGTCATGCTATGCAGAGCTTGCTGAATCTGGGTGTTTGTCTTTATAGTAAGTTAAAAGGGAAGTGAGAAAGTTCTACTTTGAGGGAGAAGCTCAAAATGACAGGAGGGAAAATAAGATGGGGAATATGGAATTAGTCAAAAGGGACACTTAACGAAGCAATCCAGAAAAACCTTCAACAACAGCAGTTTTAAAATTACTGTTTGAGTTCCTGATACCATATGCTAACTTTTCTTATCTAATTTTTATTTTTGAGACAGTAGAATATTTTTTGTAAATAAACTTACACTTAGTTTATGGTCCTGCAGAGACAAATTTAGACACAGAGACCACTGACACTGGTCTTCATTGAGATGAAGGAAAAGTGCAGCTACTTAATAGAAGTATCCCAAGTAAAGTGTGCCAGATGTGGCTAATTGTCAGTAGTTAGCACTCCCTCAGGGAACATTCTAGCACTATTTTTTGTCTGTATTCATTCTTTCACAGTTCCTGCTACATGTAGACTTGTAGCTTAGTTACTTTGTGTAGGAACATAATTTTACAACTAAAATAAACTGCAATAAGCATGACCATTCCGATGCTCATGAGGGACAAGTCAAAAATGATTTATATTTTGCTATCATCTCAAAACACTGCAAAGAGAAATGGAAAGCAGTAATAATGAGAATGGTATCGTACCAACAAAGTATGCCATTTGCTGTCCTAAGACCACCTGTGACCCCAGAGGAAAGACCATCAGTTTAATATTTTTCTAACCAATTGTATACACCACTACTTGTACCTTGTTACAGAATTACAAGGAGGTAGTGATGGCTGGATTACACATGTCGTCCTGCATAACTAAAAGATAGACTAGTTATTTTACAGTTAACTACAAGATCCAATAAACTTTCCAAAGGACTTTAAAATGAAAAAAAGTGTTCAAATATCTGTGTGCAAAAAGCTAGAATGACTATGGGATGCCTGTATCATTCACAGGGGGCTGGTGTAGCCTTTACATAATGCTTGTCAAATGGGTGCAGCACTTGTTAAAATATACAGTGAAAGGGATATCTGATAACTGTTCACTGGGAGTTGGGACATCTTCCAAACAGTGAAGGGCTAACATTTTACAGCTACTGATAACCTAGTTAATCCAGACAACCAGGGTGGGGACAGTGTAAGAAAAAGTTGCCACATCCAGTGGACACTGCTTACTGAGAAGATGAATTGTTTAGCTGCAGCCTTATTGACACATTCTCTAATGGCATGAGAGACAATGTGAGAGATCTGACACTCCCTTAACCAAGTGTATATAACTAAATTTAAGTATTTCTATAACTGCACTAACTGCATAAATAAAACTAGCTATCTTGAACAGAATAGATTGCATAAAACCAAACATAGATTACTTTAAATTGTCCTTTTAAAAGGAACCTGGATGAGTGATGGGGCACAGTAAAGTCTTACTGGGGATAACACAGACATGGGCGGTCATTACTAAATACAGTCATGGGTATTGACTAGAGGATTTATGGTATTACATTGGGATGAAATGGCTAGGCTTCAAATGAACCCCAGGTCGATAGCCTAGTAACCTCCTATGATCCTATGATAAATGCGATCTGTGAATGTTACACAGCTGGATTGTGAGGCCTGTACCTTTTGCCAGTCTTATGTGAAGTGAAATTATTGAAGTTTTTCTTCCCTTTATGTATAAGGTACAGAAAATGGAGTAAGTGATGAACTGCTTGTACATTAAACTGGCCCCAGTCTCTTTGTACACAAAGACTCTAGCAATGCAAGTTCTTTTTGTTTGGACAGCGGTTCCATCCTGAGAGTTTAGCTGTCATTTGAAGAGGCAGGAAAAGATGAGAAAATGCATGACACAGTACCTCAGCTGCATGTGTTTCCACTGACTTTGCTAGACAATAGCATAAAATAACCTTTGACCTTGTGGAATACTAGTCACCTGTTACTTCATGGCCGAGAGACAGCTGGTTTACCCATCAATAGTAAGTTATGATTATTAAAAAAGAGGTGTAGGAGTGATTGTGATGCTTAAACTGGAGCATGTTCTTTGCCTGGAAGTATAACAAGGAAAGGTCTGCCTAAAAGAGAGAGTACCAGTCTCATTGGGATTATGCTAAGGATGACTCCTTAATTCCAATTGGAACTGCAAAAGTAGCTGATAATTATGGAAATTCGCTATAACTAAACCCCCTTTCTTTTAGTAAACAAATAGCTTTGCTTAGCTAATCCATGGACCCATACTCTGCCACATGAATTCCTGTTGGAGTCTCTGTAGTTGGATAATCCATCTGTTTTGGCAGAGGTGGACAGACTAAGGCAGTCTAAAAATCTTAGGAGTCCATCATTTGTCTTGCTACTCTAAAAAAGGATGATAAGCTGCAGATCAGCAAGGCTTGGAATTTGAGTTCCTCAAAGAAGTGGAATTTTTTTCTGTGGTATTTCTGCATCTCCTCTTAGTCTCACTGAAGAGGGAACATTAGCCCTCCTGCAATCAGTCAGCCCATGTGTTCTCTTGTGGGCACTAGCTGACTGGGGTAAGCAATAGTTCACTCAGCCATCACAGGTTTTCTATTTTTAAGCTTAAATTGCCCCTCTGTTGGCTGACATGCATGCCAACAGATGTGAGAGCCTGCAGTACCTTCCCTTGTGGACATTAATGTTCCTGCACACAGTTCATGAGAGTTACCAAGCATTAATGGCATTGTTGCTTACCATGCACCTTTTCAACAGCAGGTACTGATGTTGTGAGCTGGATCACCTCCATCCATCCGGTTTCAACAAGCTGACAATGATCACTCATTTCCATCTGCCTGAAACAATAATCAGCCTTGGGTCATCTGGGCTGTATTCCAGCTTCATTCTTCTACATCACTGAGCTAGGCAATTGGAATGTTTTCATGATCATAAATCTGTATTCTGAATCTAACAAAAACCTGAGATAGTTTTGCATGTTGTTGATAACTGGATATGTTTGCGATGCCAAACGTAGGCAGTTATTCATTTGTCAAAGCTGATTGTCACTGAGACTATGTCCACACTTTAGTGTAGGAAGTTAGGCAGCTTTACATGCACAGAGAATATGAGGTATAATCTCATATAAGTCATCTGCACATGAAAAAATGTCTCTGCACATCTGATATCCACTGGTTAGATTGTACCATCTTATCTAATACAATCCAAAAAGGGCTAAACAAAAAAATGTAAAAATCTATGAAGAAAGGTCATACCTGCTCAGTGGACAATACAAAGAAATACAAATATCTGGCTTTATTTTTTTTAATTGGCGTAGCAACAAGCTTTGCTTCAGGTTTTAGCAGTCGTTGACAAATCTATTAATAAACCACACAAAGTTGTTAGCATGAAGAAAGGCTTAGTTATTAAGGAACTGCGTATGCACAGGTAAGCCTGACTGAGTCACCTTGAAATCAACACCCACTTGACAGGGGTAAATAATACAGAGAAACAGATCAGCAGACATGGCAGCATTTTCACATGTGGCTCTGTGAATCTGAGGAAGCAGAGTGTATACCAGAATACTTGGGGTTACTTAATTCAGTCATCCTGCCATTAAAACAGAGGCAGTGCCCTCTTTTGATTGAGAAGGATTCTATGAAATCAGGCATCAATTTTGTGATTCTGGAGGACACACTAGAGGTAAAAGAGCTTTACCACTTCATAATTCCTGGCAGCACATTTAATCATTCCCCAGGAGGACCCTCACCCTAAAAATGTCTAAACATCTTATTAATGACCTAAGGAGTGATGAATTCTGATATTTTTGCTGCATGGATTGAAGCAATGAAACAGAAAACCTATTTTTCATAACTTTATACTGAACACCTGATCATTTCTCTGGGGACCTGGTAAACATTTTCATGTCTCCTTCAAAGCAAGAAAGTTAAGTTTATGCTTGACAGCTAACCACTTTAACCTTTTATTGCACATGCAAGTGGAATACGTCTGATATTTGAGAAGCTGGAATTCTGTAAGTTCAATTTCCTTCAGCCTATATTTAAACTCACATGCCCAAATGCTTTTGATTTCTTTTGGGTAGTTGATTTTCAAGCTTCTCAACTGAAATCATAGAACCAGATCTTATCTGGATCAAAAGCACATAACTGTTTTGATTTTGATTTCTGTATTTAAAAGTAATTTATTCTCCCCATACTGAGTGGCTGGTGGAGTGGATTCCTTGCTAAACATAGTGGGTTGTGGTCTGTTTTCGAGATCTTGTCCTTGGGTGCTCTTTCCAATAAATATATTCATATATACCTTGTCACATCAGATAACTAAATGGATAAAATATACATTAGTCATGTTGGAGTACTAAACATTTGCCAGATCAGCCTAGACTTGATCTCCAACAATTTTCTAGGACTCCCACCTAATGGAGGAAAAGTATCTAATGTGGTGTGATTAAAAAAAGACATCTGATACGGTGCTAGAAAAGGGATCTAATATGCTGCGATATTTATGCTGGCAGAAAGCCAAAGTATTCAATACAAAAGATGCAGCTCCAAAGATGTTTGAAGAGAAATACAGGCAGAGACACCCAGATATGGTCAATTTCACAATAAAAGCTATCACATGGAATATAATAGAAAAAAAAGTTTACTTGGCAGAAAGTAAACAAACAGAAATTGAAGTGATAAACAACCTGCAAAGGTAAGGGTTTAGTTTGGAAATTGGCACAGGCAATATCACAACATGATGGACCAATGAGTCCCCAGCTGGAGCAGTAGATTAATCAAGATGCATCTGAAGAAGATACGGCCCAGGGCAATGTTCCGGATTCTTCAGCAAGAGGCTTGCACCAGCGTCCAGTCAGAAATTCACAGCAAGGGAAACAACCTAAAACACTGAAAACTTTGACACAGGCAATATTGCAACATGATGGGCAAATGAGATCCCAGATTGAAGGAGATGCAGATGGAGCAAAACAATCTAAAGAATTTATGAGTGATGTTCTGGAACCTGCTGCAGGAGGCTTGCATGAAAGGCTGGTAAAAATTGCAGAAGAAAAAGTCAGAAACAGTGAGAAGATGCACTTAGTCTAGAAAAATCATCTAAGGAAAGGACCTACTTGAATTAATAGAAGTGGACAGACATACTAGGATAGGTGAAAGAGGTTACTAAAAGTACAAAAAAAACCCCCTCAAAATTAGAAGGCCAGTAAAACAAATAGACACAGCAACTAAGAGTACTGAGAGAAATGTGTGTGATATAACAGGAAAAAAACAGGATATAATACTGTGCAGCTAAACTTATAACCAATAGTGTTAACACAAAAACATAGAATAACAAAGGAAAAGAAGGTAACAAATAAAAGGCCACCATGGTAGCATCAAATACAGAATCTTGTAAAGCAACTAAGACAAAATGTATCTATGTTAGAATACAGAAAAGGGAACAGATCATCAGAAATTCTTAAAAATATAAATGAGATAAAGGCAATACACAATCTTAAATCATCAGGATCTATATTACCATATTTCCAGTAATAAACTAAAAATATGAGCACAAGCAGAAAAATCTTAGACCGTATCCAGATAAATGTAAAGGAAAAGTACAAAACAGCAATTTATTGATGGACCATAAAAAGTTTTATAGGAAACTGAGAAACAAAGTGAAAGCACTAGAAACATTACCCAAAAAAGAACTAGGTGCATTTTGGAAACCCTTTTTTTTCTTATGAAGATCCTGTTTAACATAACAAAGATGCTGAATGGATAGAAGAGTTAAAAGAAACAGTTGTTGTTTGTCTTTCGGCATTTTCCCGGTAAGGAGGTTGCCACAGCGGAACTCCGGTCCGCTAATGATTGGCAGTAGATTTTTTATGAAAAGCCGAGGTGCCAGCTCAATGCCCAAACTTCAATGAAGGCACACCCATTTATGCACGCATGTCTTTTGAATGCTACCCAACTGTGGGGAGGACATGCAGACTCCACACAGAAGGCACTCCCAAGCCAAGCCGAGAATTGAATGGGAGAACTTCTTGCTGTGAGGTAACAATGCTACCGCCGTACCAAAGAAGCAGTAAGAAGCTATAATACAGACAGTATGGGAAGAAGTAACAGCCAGAGAAACTGAAACAAAATAAAAAAAAAAACACCAAACTCGGAAAAAAAGCATGTCCAGATGCACTGTCTAACCTTTAGTTAAAGGTATTAACATCTTCACACAAAGATTTAGCCCTGAGTAAACATTACGTATATGCATACCCTACACATACACCAACCTGGTTAACAACAGGAAAAACATATTCCTCCTTATGAGTAAATTACAAGACATCTCAGTAACTATTGACCAATAACTTATTTCAATATGTAAATTATGCCCTGGTACAGATGCATATAGAATCCATAGCCATCTGGAAAAAATCAGTCATGTCAAAAGAAAAAGGTAATAAAAGAAAGATGTATGTCACAAAGAAAAATCCACTGCAAAATAAATCTATAATAGAGACCTGTAGAAAGGGGACTAATCTAACTATGGCATGGATTGATTATGAAAAGCATTCATGAGTATTCCACACTCATGGATTATGGAATATTTGCAGATGTGCAAGATACACCCTGCATTGATCAATTACAGTGCTTTGTGTATAAAACAGTTACATAATATTCTGCAACTGAACCATGGTAAAGGGCAAACTGTTATTGCAGGGATAAACAACTCAAAGGAATTCCAGAGTTGTTGTTTGTCACAATTGCTGTTTTGTCTTGTACTTAACCCATAAAGCTGTTTACTAAATAGGCTAGGCCATGGTTGCAGTTTAACTCACAGAAACCAACCTTGGTGATTTAAAAAAGTATAGATTATTAGATGAGGATCTAAAAGCACAACTTCAAATGGTTAAAATTGCTCTTGGATGATAAGAGAATAACATTTGGTCTTGAAAAAATGTGCAAAACCACATTTATAACTGGAAAACTACAACACCAAAAAAATATCAACCACTGATAAAATGTGATATTAATTAACTTAAATGGGATGGAGTGTATAAATATTTGGAAATAGATGAAGTATTGGCAATAAAACATGTACAAATAAGAACAAAGCATAGCAAAGAATACTTCAGCAGACTAAAGCTAATATTGAAAACTGCATTGGCAAGTAGGACTAAAGTCCGATCTATAAAATCAATTTGCTTATAATGTTCTTACTTATAGCTTTGTTATTACTGACTGATCCCAACCTGCACTGGAAAAATTGGACAAGAAAACGTGTCATGCTTATCAAAAGATAAGATATCAAAAGATGGGTGGTGCAGTGGTGCAGCAGTTAATGTTGTCACCTCACAGCAAGAGGTTCTCTGGTTTGATTCTCGGCTGGGGTGCCTTCTGTGTGGAGTTTGCATGTTCTCCCTGTGTTCGCGTGGGTTTCCTCCGGGTACTCCGGTTTCCTCCCACATTCCAAAAACATGCATCTGGAGCATTTCTCCCCGGGCCTCCGCTGAAAACAGGCTCTGTTGAACCTAGTCGGACTATCCCGGTCAACAAATGATAAATAAAATAAAAAAAGATATATGAAAACAGCTCATACCAAGATTATAAATCCATGTCTGAAGGAGATATGTGCCTCCTCAAAACTGACTACATGTATAGGACTTCTATCTTGGGACTGCATACATGTTTACTGACCTCGTCAGAGCCAAACATAGTGAAAGTTCTAAAGCATGAAGAGAAGTCTAAAATGACATATTTGCTTCATTTAGTAGAAGTATTTCAGAAAGGATTCGGAATGGAAGTCAAATCAAAAGTAGACTAAAATCAGACAACTGAAAGTTCCAAAATACACAGGCAAATGTATAAAGGAAAGAAAAGATACCACTCCCACATTGTAGAAGGTAGTAATAGTCCACAAAAATCACAGATAGGCCAAAAAAGAGCCATAAAGATGATAGTGTGGACTACTGAGGATAAGAAAAAAATGATGTATGTTACTATTATTTTATTTTTATTTTATTTTATTTATTTTTTTATTTTACATTTGATGACCGGGAAAGTCCTACTGGACACAGGTCCATTTTCAGCGTTGGCCCAGGGAGAAAAGCTCCACTTAATACATTGCTACAATACAATTTACAAAAAATACATAACTGTATTCTTAAGGCATACAATTAAACATTTAAAAACATATTTAACATTTCTTCATAGACATAAAAATAAATTGCATCAGAATAAAATTTAACATTTCTGCATGGACTTTTAAATCAATACTGTCAAAATAGACTATTGTTTGGTAAGAATGAGTATTCAGAGTTAGAAGCTTATAGGTGATCTTTGGTGATCTTATGGAAGAAGCTCAGAATTTCCAGATAGAAGATATACAAAAAGATTGAGAGAAATTAGAAGAAAGAAAAATACTTGCACAAGAAAAACTGTCAAAAGCTTCAAATCCAAATTTGTGTTCATTAATGCAACAGATTCATGAACAACATCCTGTAGACCAAGAAACCTTGGGTCATTTGGAATAAGAAGTGACTGAGGAAGTGCAAAAGTATAAATAACAAAGTCTAGATATTTTTGAAATGTATAAAAAAGAAATATGGGCATAGGAAAGAGAGATCTGATATGGTACAATATTTATACAAAGGAGAAAACCAAATTAATAATAAAAAAACAGCTCCAAAGATATTTGAAGAGAAATGCAGGCAAAGGCACCCAGACATGGAGAATTTCACAATACAAAAAATAAAATCACAAAGTAGGAACGCAGAACAGACTAGTAAAGCAAAAGTTAAAAAAAAATAGAAGCTGAAGTTATAGAATATCTGTGAAATGAAGTATTAAGTGTAGAAAGTCTAAACCAGATTATGTCACATCATGATGGAACATTGAGTCCCCCATGTAAGGAGCAACAGGAGTAGTGTGAGATATCTGTAGAAGAAATATGGACAAGGGGGGAAAATTATTTAATATGGTACAATATTTATGCAAAGGAAATGTAAAAAGCAATACCAAAGATATTTGAAGAGAAATACAGGCAAAAGCATCCAGACATGGAAAATTTTACAATACAAAAAATAAGAAGACAAAGGTTGAAGTAGAAAAGAGTATTAGTAATGGAGAAGTTAAAGAAATAGAAAATGAGGTTATGTATTACCTCTCAAGTGAAGGATTTAGTGTAGAAAATCTAACTCTGTTAACATCACAGCATCTGATCAGTTACCATATGAAGAAATGTTGGAACCTTCGATAGGAAACCAGTACAAAAGTTCAGTTGGAGTTGCACAGCAAGGGCAGGAACAGGAAGCTGTGGCAACTCTGATGCAGTCAGTGTTGTAGAGTGATAGGCCAGTCAGTTCCCATATGAAACAGCAATGAATAACACAGGGTGAGGCTAAAGAGAATATGACACAAGAAGATTTTCAGCTTTCTGTAGAATGCCCACGGGAAAGGAAAGCAAAGAATATGGCCTTAGTTGAGAAAAAAATGATCCAAGGGAATAATTGCTTGATTTAATACAGATGGATTGACATATTAAGATCATGAAAGAAATAGACTACAGAAAATCAATCAGACCCAAAATGTTAGAAGTTTGATAAAACAAATGTACATAATAATCAAGACTGTTCATAGAAATTCATGCAATATAACAGAAGTAAATAGGATATATTACTCTGCAGCTAAATTAATAACAGATAAAGTTTTACCACAAAAACAAAAGGCAGTAAGGGAAACATAGTGGAGAAATCAAATGCCATCATGGAAGTATTGACTAGAGAAAACTATAAGCAATAAAGACAAGAAGTGTTACTGTTAGAAGAGTAAAATAAGGGAACAGATTAACAAAAATACTTAAAGATAGACATGATAAAAGCAACACGCAGTATTGGAACAGATCAGGAGCTGTCATACACTATTGAAAATAATAAACTAAAGATATCAGCACAGGCAGAAAAACTTACAAAATATGCAGATAAATATGAAGGAAAAGTACAAAATAAACAATTTATTGATGACCAAATAAAGTTTTATATAGAACTGAGAAACAAGGCAAAAGGAATAGAAACACCACCAAAAAAAGAAGAAATAGATACATTTTGTAGAAATATCAATGAAGATTCTGGGAAAAATAAAGATGCTAAATGGATAGAAGAATTACAAGAAACAATAAGAAGTTTAGATGTACAGGAAATGAAATGGGATGAAGTAACAGCCAGAGAAATGGAAACAAAATTAAGAAAATGTCCTAATTGGAAAACTCCTGGCCCAGATGCGGTACCTAACTTCTGGCTAAAAGTATTAACATCTTTACATGAAGATTTAGCCATGAGTAAGACCTATTTGCAACTACATTGCATTCCATGTGATCATTTTTCTGTTAATCATGGACCAGACAGATTAGGCAGTTGTCATTACATTACAAAACATTGGGAAAATTGAGAGATATGTTTGTGTACAGGAAGTAGAATAAACAGACGTCATGTCTTAGTTGGCAGTCAAAGGAGTAGAACCCAAAAGCTGTGACTCCAGGGGACACATGCACGTAATGTAACAATTGACTACAGTGACATTAGAAAACACATGCAATGAATACCAGCCCTACAACACTTATTTGAACACATAACTTATCAAATCACAGTCATTGTCATTGCTGCTTAGAATCTGTGAATTATACACATATCTGCTTAGAATGTGGGCTACCTTACCCATATACTTTGTTCCTGGAGTAGGAGGAATAGAGAGCATTATTTGACTGAAAGTGGCCTGAAGACAACCCTGAACCATACTGTGGATTGTACAATACATTTATCAGGTAATTGATTTTGCATTCTTTATTTATTTCAGTGTTACAGTTGACTGCAGTGACATTAGAGCACACATGCAATAACTACAGCCCTGCTGCACTTATTTGAACACATTACTTATCAAACCATAATCCTGCTTTACATTTTATTGTTATTGCTCCTTAGAATATGTGGAGTATATACATGACATCTGCTCAGAACGTGGGCTACCTTACCCATATACTTTGTTCCTGGAGTAGGAGGAATAGAGAGCATTATTTGACTGAAAGTGGCCTGAAGACAGCCCTGAACCATACTGTGAGTTGTGCAATACATCTATCAGGAAATTGCTTTTGCATTTATTTTATTTCATTTTTACAGTTGACTGCAGTGACATTAGAACACACATGCAGTGAGTACAGCCCTACTGCAGTTATTTGCACACATTATTTATCAAACCACAGTCCTGCTTTAAACCTTACCGCTTATTGTTATTGGTATTGTTTATTGTACAGTTATCAGAAAATATCCGTACTTACCACACTCATGAGTTATCCTGGCCAGGCACCTGGTGTGAGGCTGGACATTGTGAGCCTGTTTAGCTGCAGCAATTGGAAGAGAAGCACAACATTATGCATACCAGTTTTGCACAGATTCAACTTTTATTTTAGTAAAGTAGTAACAAACATGCTTACATATCTGTGGGGCATGCCCAGCCGTAGCCTCTTGGACCCAGGTGTCCAAGGTTCCCCTCTTCCTTCGCTTCAAGTCATCATAGTGGTGATGACACTGCTCACCAGTGTGGGGGATAACAGTAGCACTGGTAAGATCCCTGGCCAACCGATCCCAGGCTTGAGCTTTGCATTCTGAGCCCTGGTAACTACCCTGCAGCAGCCAGAGTTCGTAGTTCTGACCAGGAATCCAACAAATACTCTGGACTCCTGCATTCAAAATCCCACTCCCTCAGCAACATTGCCAAGCATATCAACAGGTTAGTAAGACTCCCAATGAATGCTGCAGAATACCCACCTATTGGCCTTAATATAGGCTGTTTTCCCACCCTTACACATCATACTGTAACATTCAAAAAAGTGCCGCATTGCTTAGCATCACGCAAACCCGGTTAACGGAGCTAAGCATCACATAAACTAGCACAACTGTGTTTTAACAAAGCTTAGCAATGCACAAACAGGATTTGTCATTGACCATGTTTAGGCAGTGCTTAGCACTGCTCAGCTTTTCCAAATGTAACAATTCTGTTTTTAAATTAAACTGCCCTTTAGGTCACCTCACACATTTCCACATCACTAAGTGTAAGAAGGTATAACTACTGGGGACTCAAACCCAGGACCTTCTAAACTTTAGGCTGTGACTCTACCTATTTAACTTCTTGGATAGTGAGAAAACCAGTATATCTTCACATGTACCACTAAGCTACCTATTAGCATTGCCAAGCACCATGCCGTGCAAGTGGCCATTCAAAAAATAATAATAAAATAAAAAAATGTAGACACTATAACTAATTAATTACACCTGGTTTCTATTTTTAGATGTCTGGCAGGTGGAGCCATGCATGTGTAAGCTCATCTCGGCACTGCTGTGCTCTGTGCTGTACCACACAAATGGGCATAAAAAGAAAAAAAATAATATTACAACTCACATATATTTCTACACTAGCAGGGTACATTACAGGGATTCTTATCCTGTATATAACATCTGTCCAAGAATTACTTGGATAATCCACAACCACAGGACAGCCTCTACACTACTGCCTACATGGATTCAATATCTGTGTTACTATGATCTCCCTCAGCAGTGCGCCATAATTAATATGCATGGCATGCTGCCAAGGGGGAACCGTGGCCATGAACATGGCTACATTCCATGTAGGCTCTACATGGAGCCTACACAGATTTTATTGACTCCTGGGGAATGACATGTTTAAAAGCTGGAAGTAAGATTCTAGTAGCTAAGGAGAGGCTTAATATATAAGGAAGTGGTCTAACAATAATGAACTCTATCATCCTAAAGAAAGTAGGATGAGGTATGGAAAATATGGGAGAACCAATAATTTCTAGTTTTTCAAAGTTTGCAAACTGTTAGTTTATTAAAGCAAAAGGAACAGCACATTTTCAAATAGTTAAATGTGACTGCAGGAGAAACACACACATTTGCATCCCTGGCAGTAGGTCTTGGCTGTTATTGTAAGAACATGGTCATTAATTCCATTTGCAAAAAAGATGTTGCCATGTGTGTAAAGATTGGGGAAGATGAGTGAAGGCTGCCAGCCTAGCCAAATAGAATTTGATACATAATTCTGGCATTTGTAAATATAAATATAAAATACAGGGTTGTTTCTTAAATGAAAAAAAAAAACACTGTAAAAATGTGAACTTCATGATTGTAGCAACATTGCCATCTGCTGGAAAGAAAACTAAGCCAAGCATTTCAAATGTTCTTTGAAATTAAAATTATGCTTTGTATGTCTTTTGAAGTTAGAATTTGGAGTCGATGAGTCTGGAGTAAGCATCCTGCCTATTGTTTTAAGGCTAAAGTTAATGCCCAGAATTTACATGGGGAATGTCCTTTATTGCTCTGTGTAAAATAATGTAAAGGCAGTTTCTGTCAGCCTGGGAACTCCAGGAAGTGTAAACAAATGATGTAATGTTTTATCAGAACTACAGTTTCAATTTAAATAGTGAGAACCAGAGATTATTAAGCATTTTGATCTTGGATATCCAGCTTATCAGCACTCTGCCAGTTGTTTTAAGTAAGTTATTTTAGAAGTATGTTTTCTTGTAGTAATAGCTAGGAAATTAGAAGAAAGTTAGCCTAACCCCGGGATTCATGAAGCTCGGCACAAGGACGGCATTAGGCTTGCGTGACCGTGTGGCATGAAGATGGCGGAGTAGTGCCAAATGCATATTAATGAAGGTGTGCTGCTGCCACAGCCACGTGCATAGGAAACGAGCAAGAGTGCATAGAGTGGGTCGAAGTGCCGCACGGAGGCGTGGAAATGTCAGCTGTCGATGTGCAACCTAAAATGCTTCATTATAACAGTTCGCAAGCAATAGTAATCACATCTGTCAGTGTCTGTGGATACTGAAATGTATGCAAAGCATGCAAGACAGTTCCTGCGAACACAAAATTAAGAAGCAAACATAAATGCACAGCAGGGAATAACGGGTCCCTATCCCTCGAACAAATGACATTGAAAGCCATGTGCCCATAGTCCAATGCAGTGTAGATAGTCATACCAAGTGGAAGTGAAACGCATCATGTTAGCACGCCGACAATAGGTACGTCCAGCCCAATGGTCAGGGTCACCAGCCGACCCACATTGTGAGGGAGAGTACACAGCTGGGCAGATGTGTCCATAACAAAACCACGATAAATGTAAATACCTAGCGACCGTATGACAAAATTATATCCCACAATGCATGTAATAGTCACATTCAATAGGTATGTCCGTATTTAACATACCATATGTGAAAGAAAATAGAATAAGCATGTAAAAGAAACAGAAGGAGCATATAAACTGCTACAACAATAAGGCAACATGTAGGCTTAAAGGAACAGTATTATCCACAGCGTTGACTGTGGGTATGTGTTGTCCAGTACAATCGGATATGTGTCCGGAATATATCCCACCCTGGACATAGGAAAAGGTGGCATCCTACCAATGATCATAACAGTCGGCCAAAGTCCGCACATATGCGGTCCAAGCCCTACATGTCAGGATGTGTTACAGTTGAACGGGTATTACCCGGGTGTACCAACCATGTAATGAAAGTTAAGTATGGGGTGCACCTATGTGCGTGATGTATAGCATGTGGAAGGTGAAACACGCCAGGGTAGTCCACACAACCATACAGGTACCTGACATAGGTAGTGTATGCAATGTGTTACCTTGACCGTGTCATGGGCCATCAACCAAAGCAGTGATGGATGGAGTGTCAGGAATATGTGTGTGGGGGGGATGGGTAATGGTATAATCCTCAAAGGCGAGACTGTGTCGTATGCAGAATAGGTGAACTGGAGGTGTATGAGGGAGCAGCGGGTGAATCATAAAGAAACACAAAGAACATGTATACACATCTGCAATACAACCTGACAGGCCATACTGTAGAACACAATCCCACAAACATATGGATATTAAAATGTGTGACACAAATGTACAGAAATGTCACTGGCACATACCCACAGATTGGTCCTGATGGAACCGGCCAAATCAAATGCAACACACCTGGATGCATAATGAAATACCCATCATCCCCTCCACAGCACACAACCCGCCCCCATACCTGAACGTCCACCAAATCCAGCCATACTTGGCCTACTAGCTTGGCGCAGCCACATCTACACATAGTGACCACTACTCATATGTAGTAGACAGTGTCACCTTACGCAGTTCCAGGATTGCAAACTATGTATCCCTTGCATGTAAAACCCCCGGTACATTTTCATAACGCCAAAAGAATGTTCGTTGTTGGTCTTGTTAAATTTTTGGATATCCCTCATGGGATAAGTAACCTGTTTAAACATCAGAATGGGTATCAAGACACGATGTCCAGTCCTGTAGACATCTGAACACATGTTGGAATGTGCAGTAGTGGTGCACGAGACTGTCCAGCCCTAGATGGTCATGCCGGACCTACTACCCAGGATCAAACACCTGCCCGTGATGCACGTGTCTCGACATGAATAATTGAGAGAATATATTGTACACATTCACATAGTGGCACCTGGAAATAGGGTGATGAAGGCACTGACATAAACAGGATACCCCCTGATTCACTGTGTGAGGGACAGTCACTGTGTGGGTAGGTGTGTCCTGACCAACAATGATACAATGCCAAATGTCCTGTGATTGTAGGAAACAACTATGGACCATACTGCATGTAACAGTTGCCTAAAGCGGTCATGTCAGGATAGAAAATACGTAATTCTTACAAGAAACAGACTAACAACTAAAGTGCTAAAGGTATAGGCACACAGCTAGGAAACTAATGAATGTTCTAAACCTGCACTGACCGTGGGTATGTGTTGGCCTAAACAATCTGGTGTCCCCAGAATATATCCCAACCTGTACATATGACAATGTGTCAGAGCATTCGCACAATAACTGGCCAGCCTCTTAATCACTTAATCACTCACAAAGCCAGTGACCTTTGGAGGAAAGGTGTTGAATGAGAATGACTAATTACAACATTGAAGAGTAATAGACGCATCTAACTGCAGAAAAGTAGTAGTAATACGAATCTGTCAACACTCTCCAAGTTAATAGTACTAATATGGTAGAAGTGTCCATGATTGTCCCTGATTTGTCATAGCCTTGTCCCTGTCACTGTAGAAACTAGTCCCCGAGTATCACAAAGGTCCGTACACATATGTACACCAACCAACTGTCACATTTGTTGACAGGACTATTGCATACCTGTAGTGAATTTATAAGTGATGTCCACAATAATATTCATTGTATCTATAAATGAATGAAATAGTCAAATGTGAAGGGAAGCACATGGAAACACCCCCCCACACATTATGTAGCGGTGCCACACCCCACTCTATATTATGTAGCGCCGACCTAATAATTTGGTCAGAGGTGCCCAAACACCTGCGTCTGTAAACACAGGTAGAAAGTTACAATCTGGACTAACTCTGTCCATGTGCTATGTCTGATATTTGAACAGTGACAGAGCAGTTCTAGTCACCAGTCGGGCAAACCTAAACCCGGACCAGCACATGAACACCCTGACAATCAAACACACATATGTGCAAGGACTATAAGCGTAGGAGTTCTGAATATCCTTGGAGTGAGTAGACATGCAGCATGGGTCCAGAGCAGTAGGAAACAGGGAATGTCGGAAGTGTAGTACTGCGGTTTTCCCAGCAGGAGAATGGATGCCTGCTGTGTAAGTGAAGTGGTGAGGCGTATGTCAGAGTAGCAATGAACCATGGGTATACATATAAATGAGGCAGAACAACAATAGTGTAGTGGTTAGAGGATCCGCCTAATGTAAAGGCATTCACGGATCAAGTACGACTATAGCACATAATTTATTGTGTAATGAATGGCTCTGTGCTATAAAGCCAACATTTATACATGTAAAGGTGACCGCGTGTCTCGCATGGGGCTGTTAATCGGATTCCATCAATCAAAGTGGCACTTTCATAAGGAATAAGGCACATGTAATCCCAAAGAAGTGGCAGTAAACATATGTAACTCAGAATAAGTAGATGCAAGTGCGCCTGCGCGGGTGTACGCAGCTTGTAGCATAGCAAATGTATGTTGTCTTGTAGAGCTGTAACTTTTATATATATATATATATATATATATATATATATATATATATATATATATATATATAGAAGATGTGCGTATAGATAAATATCCACAGACATAACAGAAATATGCAATTATATACCTATATATATATATATATATATATATATATATATATATATATATATATATATAAAATGAACGCCGAAAGATGAAAGCAAACATAAGGGTTGTGAAGGGAAACTAGAGCAAGTAAGGTATTATAAAGTGCTCGCAGCATATGTCAGATAAAGCTGCATAAGAGTGAGTAGAGCACCACTCTTCAAACCAGAGGCAGGGTCATACCAGTGGCCATAACATCGTTGAAGTGCTATGACAACATTATACACAGACAGAATGTAGTACATGTTGCGACCACCTACACTTGTAACCCACAAATTGTTCGTAATCCATAACACCAGGAAAGGCACGTACGTGCAAATATGAATGGATGGTGACCCTGTGAATACACGAGGCAGTACAAAATGTGTGTAGGGCCCCAATGCTCATGAGAGGGCAATGTGTAAAGGTGTGTCATGGCTGCGATATCAAGTGTATAATGGCTGTTATGCGTGGAAACTCAACACGGGTGTGCTGGAGAAACTATGGATATGCGATTATGGACACAGGAGTGCTAGAGTATGTTGTGCCTGGTGCAATGGAGCAGCCGGTGGAGGTCAGCTAGTACGTAGGTGCGATTCCCAGATAGAGCGTCATTTGCGTGGAGACATGCGTGAATGGGAGTATCATTGTCAGACGTTGTGTGTCAGGGCTGGCAGCCTGGCACGTAAAACCTATATGCCACCCATGAGCAGAACGGAGTTCTGCAGTGACAACCCCAAACCGGGAAAAGCAAAAAGACACAACTACATGAAGACATCAATATGTTGACGTACAATCTCAGTAACACAAACACTCATTCTATCAACAGTAATAATATGAATGTGCACAGAAACAAACACAGTAGCAGGAATAATAGGCTGCACATACGAGTAGTAGGTCGAATGACACAGTATCACATCACACTTATCAGCGGCACCCCAGACATGAAGAAACGTGCAACATCTGTCTGCTGTATAACGTGCAATATACTGATCACAAGTTCACCGGAGTGAAGTGTCGGTGTCATAATGACTAAGGCAATAGTATGCTGTTGAAGCAGAGATAAAACCCAATACGCATATGTAAGTGTCTATGTCTGGGAAATGTATAGGTTAACGGACACACAGATGTATATATAGATAAAAACGTATATATATATATATATATATATATATATATATATATATATATATATATATATATATATATCTATATTAATTTATATACACATATATATTTATACAGATATATATATATATATATATATATATATATATATATATATATATATATATATATATATATATACACACACACACACAAGGATATACTACGGATATATATAGACAGATATATGTACACAAACAACAGGTATTGATATATACACATACACACAAAACAAATATATATGTCATTGTAGATATACACATGTACATAACTAGGTTACTTTACAGCAATTAGGGGTAACATATCTACAGCCCGGGCATATGTGACTGGGAGGTGCAATAAATAAACGTTGTACCCCCCACACCACCTAGCTAGGCTGGTCAGACATACAGACAGGCAATACAGATCAATACACTGCTGCTGTCCAAAACACCAGTAGGAAAGTACCAGTGGGAGAGATCTGCAAGGTCTACACTTTAAACATGGGTAACGGTGTCCCTTGCGGGACCCCAAAAATTCAGGGTACATGTGAACCTTTTGTCATCGATGTGAGCAGGATGTAGGTGTACATGGAACAGTAGGTTGTGCAAGTGTGATAATGCATGGATTGACAAAACGTACGACATGTGTCCCGAGATGGGGAGAGTGGGCAATGTGTAGGGGTGTGCTCATACCCCAGCTGTGCTCGCAGTAAGTATTTGTCATGACTGCTGTAGAGGGGTGCCAGGTAGGTGGACCATGGGTATGCAATAATGGGCTTAAGTGTACAGGTGCTGGTTGGCAGAGATGTAGTAGGCCCGCCCAGTGGAAGTCATTAATATTCCTATGTAGGCATAGCATACGCCTACACCTCCCAAACCTGAAGAGCACATCTACCAGATAGTCTGTAAACCATCGGGGGAATACACAGAGACCAAATCAGAGCTGTGTACCCAATTAGCATGGATGTCCATAGTTATGAATCAGAATGTAACAAAGTCCAACTAAACACTTCCAGAACTAGTGATACTAGGTGGACAGGTGGTGGAATACAGGTAATGACAGATGACAATATGTATGAGTCATAAACAGCATGTACCTCCACAAACGTGAATGAATACATATGCTCTGTGACTGTAAATGTGTCTGGTTAATAGAACCAATCGTCTAAATGTGTCCCACAGGGTGTTATGCATTGCTCCTGATACAGTGTTTATTCACACCCATTGGTATGTGAGGTCTGCTAGTGATGGAAAGTGCATAATTTGCTGACCACCTTAGGTAGATGATAGCATAATAGATGAGGTTCAACACCTGTACGCCTTTGAGGGATACACCCGTCTGGGCAGTTGTGTCCTGCAAAATGACAGTTATGGCACATGGCCTGTGAGTTCGGGAAAGGAGGCTATATAGTGTGTGTAGTGGTGTCAGAAATTAATTTGTTATATCAGAAACAGTTACATGTAATAGGAAACAGTATTAGCAATTATAATGCTACAAGAATAACCTTAATGTATGCAAACCATGGAAGTCTTCAGCTTACTACGTATGTGTTGCCTTGACACATGTGATAGCTCTACATATAGGATCTATAGGGCCGCCACAATTCTGAATGGCCAAAGTGGAACCTGCTCTGTAGAAATGTCAGACGTACCAGGGCAAAACATACCTACAGCCATGCATAATACAGAAATATACATATCGGCACAAATCAAAGCATAGTCTAGCAGCAGTAAAGTTGCTTATGCTACTACATATAACATATCGACGTATCAGGTATACAAGACCTGTAACAAGCAACCACTACAGACATGTACAACATGAGAATGTCCCCTAATCAGGACAGTTGCAATGGTGAGAGTATTGTCCATATCTCTCAACTGTCCCTGATTTTCAGGGACGTCCCTGATTTTGACTGAAAGTTTAACTCTGCCCCTCTCAATCCCTCCTAAAATCAGTGACTTTTGGAGGAAAGGTGGTGAATTACACTTAATGACTAATGACAATAAGTAAGAGTTATAAACTTCTTTTACTTCAGAAAATGTGTATTAATTCATATGCTCTGATTCTGTCAATGTTTCAAGTTAATAGCACTACTTTTTTAAAAGCGTCCCTGATTGTCCCTGATTTTTTCTTGACTTGTCCCTGATTCTGTAGAAATTTGTCCCCGATTGGTTGAGAGGTCTGGTATTGTCACATGACATATGCCTAATGAGGGACTGTCCCATGCAAAGTGGGAAAGGTGTCACTTCTACAGTCTCCCGTTGTGCAATCTGAAAAGTGGAAAACGTACAGTAGGTATGCGGTAGCATGACTTGGTGGACAGCTGCATTAACAAAATCATATTCACATGTCAGCATTGCAGAGTATCAGTTCCCATGTATCAGGCAGATGGGAGCAGATCGTATGAGGAACACGCATATAATATGATTACATCACTGGACAGGCCGCTGAGTCCGTACAGTCAAATGCCTGCCATTGCCAAATGGTTACACATACCCGATACTGTAGTCATGTAGTCCGATGTAATATGCATCACAAGGGATCGCACACACCCAGCGTGAGTGACAAATGTAAGCAGAAATGTCGGTGAGCGAGCGGCTGTAAGCGTGTTTGTCTACCAGTATGCCAGTAGTGGACTGTCAAAGTAATGTGGAGTCTAAACAGGTATAATGTGCTGTAACCAGAGGTCAGCAGTGCTTAACACTGTGCAAACCCACGCACAACTGCTCCCACCTGCTGGAATGTGCCTTACCCAGTCCATATCCAAAGGCATCGGTCTGTCCGCAAACAATGAACTGCCCTATTCATGTGTTAGTATCAGTACCCTGCGCACATAGCTCATGTGAATTAACAATAGACCATGGCATATGTACAGACAGTAGACCACACACACACCATACAGGGCAGTCATCCAACAGTTTAGCAATGTACTGGCAGATATGTCCGGACCAGTGGTGTATGCATGCCTGGCCGTCCTGTGTTTCAGTGTGTGAGCATGCCCAGTATGACTGTTACGCATGTTGTCAACCGATATTACCATCATACCGTCATGTGTGTGAGCATACCAAGTATGGTCAACTGTATTGCATGTGTCACATGTCCAGATAGTTAGTACTGTGTTGCTGACCCCTCCATTCTACACAGACTGGTGTCATGCTGTGTCTGCAGGGTAGCTAATGGTCATGTGGCATTGACAGCTGCTACATGTCTGCATAGCGTGGGGGGACATCCAACCGCAACCACAGTCCTACACAGCACAGTGGGTGGGGCACATGACTCTCACATGTGTAGGTTGGATGGGGGGCACAGCTGACAATTGTACACATCTGCCACTACTGTACTGGTATGCCAGGTACTCCATATCAGTGTGCGGACCTACCTAAATTGCTGGTTGGAGGGATACCAGTGTACGTCAGATCCCAGCTTTAGATACCAGCACAGTGGTGTTGGACGTCCTGGCTTTCACAACCTACATCAAACTGCCTGGCCTGCTGTAGTCTGTGTGTGTTTTAGGGGGTTGGGGTCATTCATTGGGCATATTCATAGGCCATTGTATATCATTTGTCTGTATTGGTCCACACCTGTCCAGCTGCACGGAACGTGTGTGGGCTGTACGG
Source organism: Protopterus annectens (assembly GCF_019279795.1). NCBI lineage: Eukaryota > Metazoa > Chordata > Ceratodontiformes > Protopteridae > Protopterus > Protopterus annectens. The sequence continues at coordinate 1,581,378,431 of NC_056741.1, read as the reverse complement.
ACACACATGATGGTCAGCCCATAATCTGCAGTGGGTTAGGACACCCTGTGTACTACAGGCTGCCATTGTGACCCCTGTATGTGCTACAGAGGTCATGGTGCCACTATGGATGTGTACTGTCTGCTGCCCTAATATTCGGCCACCACAGTCACTTGTATGCTCACATACATACCATAGCAATGGGTAAATACACATTCTAATACAACTGCCAATTGTTAGGTCAATAGACGTACCCTGGGGGTGTTCTGGACCTGAGGACAGTGCTGGAGGGCTGCTTATGTCGGATGCACACAGTGCACCTCCTATACATGGCCGAGCACAGGTAGTGTCATGTTTGGCATCCATTGTACTGTGTGCGGGTCAGAGAGGGGAAATCCGTGGGTACCTACTGTGTCAGTGCATATGCCTTGTGTTGCCTCTTTGCCAAGGGCAGGTCATACTGTGCACGGCCTTTCGCCGACTGTGCCCTGCTCAGATAGTTCCTTCGCCAAGTCACACTATGCCTGTACAGGCCTTGGCAGTGATGTTGGGCTGTGTGGCCCTGCCCCATGCTGTTCCTGCTGCAACTGTTACTGCAGGATAAGATTGTATAGCATAGCAAATATCATAACAACTTGTGTGCATGTAGCTAGTGAATACTGCAGGGCTCCACCGGATGTGTCTGGATACCAGAACCGTGAACTGAGCATCCCAAACACATGCACAATTATATGTCTTGCCTGTGCATCCGCCTCATTATGGTGTGAGTGTTCAGGTGCGTGTGCATTGCTAATGGGTGTCATCAGCCACGACACCAGTGTTTACCCAGCATCCCCCACTAGGAGACTGTAGAGGATGTCCATATTGGCATTGGTGTGGTACAGCTGTGTCAGAAGCCATATATCAGAATCATCATAGCTTCCAGGGCAGACAGCACACACATTCAATCTCATGCCTTGGCCATCGCATATGGCCTAGCTGTTGGAGCGTATGCCCCTGCAGTGACTGTAGGCCCTACCCCGCTCACTGGGTGGTGCTTCAATGTGTATGTGTGTGCAGGTTATAGCACCCAGTACCCCAGGGTAGTCATCCATGTGGTTGAACTGATGCATATTGCTGGTCTACTAATCACGTGTGTTGAGGACATGTACGTGCTCACTAGCATGTGTTGACATGGCGTCTGTGAACTGGTGCAATGCTCTGGATGCAGATGCCTGTTTGATACTCATGATATCCCCAGTTGTGCTGTGTGAGGTACCTGTGGCTAGTACACCTAGGCCAACACATACCGTGGTATCCACTGTGATGGATTTCCCTCGGCCTGTTTGATGTGTCAGGTGTGGCAGGCACAGGTCAACAAGCCGCTGTAGGAGGTCTCTGTCCACCCCATAGTGCTCCACCATCCCCAGCTCATGTAGCCCCTGGTAAGTCACCCTGGGGTCTATAATGTCACCCTACTAAGGGTTGTTCGGCAGCATACACATCCTCACTGCCCTCAGCCTCCTGCACATGTTGGTCTATGTTGCCTGCTGCAGCCCTTCTCATTTGGTTGGACTGTGTCATGAAATGTCCCCGTAGGTATACACCGGTGGTGTAGAGTGCGGAAGAAACCTGTGCGTATGCTGCTTGCTCACATTGCCGTACTGTTCAGGTGTGGGCTGGCCATGTCATCTGCTGATTGTGCTGTTCAACACCTGTTTGTGCAGCCTGTACACCCTGACTACCCCACCACTGCTGTCGTCCCTCCCAATGTCACCAGGCAGGTATAGACACACCCCTAGCTTAGGCGTGCTAAGGCAGGAGCACTCCCGAGGCACATTTCTGCAATGTACGTACAGTATGCCTGACCCCTCTCCCATGCTGTCAACTATATTCGAGCCCTGCACCCAGCTAACTACACACATACACTCCAGGGACCTGCATCACACTCTGGGGATAAATTGGATACACTATTGTCAACCTCATCTGCATAGTATAGTTTTCTAATGAATAGTTATATGACCCATACCGAACCTCCAAATTAATAACCACTGCTCAGTGTCGCTCAGATCCTTACACAACTGGCAACAGGTGCCTTACTATCACCATATTCAAGGTCCCATGGTCTTCCCAGCAACAAAATAACTGGTGTCTACACGACTACAACCCGTGACCCTGCACACTACAGACGATGTGCATTACCACTATGCCATGGCAGATATACATACATCCCAGGTTATCATGTACAGATCATCCAGCACAAACATTCAATAGTGCTGATGTCCCCAGACATATATGTTCACATCTATGTCTATCTCTCTATATCTACATATATCATATATATTATTTGTATACATATATATATATATATATATATATATATATATATATATATATATATATATATATATATACATATATATATATATATATATATATATATATATATATAGATATATATACATACACACATATACATGTACACACATATGTAGATATTGCATTTATATCACAACAGCGGACCACATGACTGCAAAGCATTAGACAGGAATGAAAAGGAAACTACATGTGCCACCTGCATCATGTAGTGTTGTTACTATCAAGGCACGTGTGTTTTGTTGCATCACACGGGTCAGACTGTATCAAGAGTATTGGCCTATTGGCGACCTATTGGCGAATGTATGTGTTGACAACCCAGTGTCCTGGCAGAATATGCGGGCTGTGGACACTATGAAGGTCAGCAACAAAACACACTAAACACATCCTGCAGCTAGCCACCCACAGATACCAACACATATGGTATAACTGCCAAACACACACACCTGCCATGCCTTGCAATCGAGCACCTACCTGTCTAGTCTACCACACTACAGCATTACGCAGTAGCAGAACGCGCTACCAAGTTTCAGCATCACCGCATTCCCACAAGCATACTTCTAGGTGGATGACATCATCATCAAAGGCAAAGACGCCGCTAGGGAATGTATGGGGAGTGAGCCATCTAAAAGCATTACTCTGTCCCCAGGCAGCTGGAAACACACACACTTGGCAGGGCTGGGAGTTGAACATATACCTAACTGCCTTATCACACTACAGCATTACACAGTTACAGAATGCACTACCGAGATTACTGGAACACAACACTCCGTGAGGCATACTTCTAGGTGGATGACATCATCCGCAAAGGCAAAGACGCCGATAGGGAATGTATCGGGAGTGAGCCATCTAAAAGCATTACTCTGTCCCCAGGCAGCTGGAAACACACACACACACACACTTGGCAGGGCTGGGAGTCGAACATACATCTACCTACCTTATCACACTAGAGCATTACACAGTTACAGAACGTGCTACCAAGATTACTGGAACACAGCACTCCCAGAGGCATACTTCTAGGTGGATGACATCATCTGCAAAGGCAAAGACGCCGATAGTGAATGTATGGGGAGTGAGCCATCTAAAAGCATTACTCTGTCCCCAGGCAGTTGGAAACACACACACACTTGGCAGGGCTGGGAGTCGAACACACACTTAACTACCTTATCACACTACACCATTACGCAGTTACAAAATGCGCTACCGAGTTTACTGGAACACAGCACTCCCAGAGGCATACTTCTAGGTGGATGACATCATCCGCAAAGGCAAAGATGCCGATAGGGAATATATAGAGAGTGAGCAGTCTAAAAGCATATTACTGTCCCAAGGTAGACGTAGACAAACACACAGCAGTAGTGTGAGCAGGACAACTGCCTATCTACGGAGCACTATTACAACACTACATAGATACGAGAAGCGCCACAGACAGTACACCCTTCAAGACAGTCAACCAGTGTGTTCAATGTAGGAATCCATCCTGACGTTGGGTATGGACATCTGTTGCCTGGATGACCACCATCGCTATACAGGATTTCAATGGTCATGCCCATATACAGAGGCACATAACCAATACAAGGTGTCACTAGACATGCTCACACACTTAGTAGCACACGTCCATTTGCAATGTACTGTGTGCACATCTACACAATGGCGTACTGGGCATGCTCACACACTTAGTAGTAGCGAAGGGCTGTCTTGCATGCACACGGATTCTAAACACGGAAGGGCACAGTGTGTCGATAGTGAACACTGTTAGCACGAACGCTGCACTACAGATATCTGACATCAGTCGGCAGTGCTAGCTGTGTAGCGTTCGTAATCACAGCTGACAATCCAGATCCAACGATGGGGAATATGGACATCTCTGCAGTGAGGAACACCTGGCATGTGGCACAGTTGTGCACAATAGCACTACCACCGTATACCTCAGTTACAGACATGTGGGCCATAAGACCATGACGGACCGCTCCAGGTGTTACTGTCCCCACGTACATGAAGGCTACTCACATGTACTGACCAGTACACACTCAAGAGCCATCACAGATGTCTCAGGTGCACATCACAGTGGTAAATGCCACATTCTACTATGTAGCCCTCAGACATTACCATGTCCTTCGACCAGCAACACACATCCATACATTACTACAACACCATGTGACTCATGACCAGTGGACTGTACATAGGTCTACAGCAACTGTGCAGACTACACATGTGCTGACAGCGTTCCATCATGTGTTATGCAATGCAATGATACCACTGTTCATAACCAGGTTGGCTCTATACATAACAGGGGCCTTGGGTCTTACACAGCTGTAACAGATGACTGTCGCTGTACACCAAAGATCACTCATGTTTGGATATGACATACATGTAATCGCAGTGGATATGTACATGGCCCACACACACACACACACACACACACACAAAACACATATGTACATAGCATAGCTTTTGCTGTCCTCCATGCAGACAAGTGGCTACAGCAATCACACGCATGCACATGGAAGGTAGGTCCATGGCTGTTGAATGCTAACAGTACATGAGGTAGCAAAGTTGACCGAGGTAACATTCCCTCTGTACTAGTTACCCATGACAACAATCATATCATACAACAGTCCATGTGTTATGTATGTCATCACACATGTCCACCAATTGCAATGCATACAAACATGGCTACATGACAGGAATGTAGGACCAACACACATGTACATGTAGTGGTGTGCATGCAGTGACCATGCATGTGCAGTAGCTGTTGTATGTCATTCATCTTGCCTAACTACAATATGCAGTTGCAATGCAGCCCCATCATTGACACCTGTATATGGTGAAATACTGACAGTATGGTAGGATGTACATCAGGTATGGATGGATGTGTGTATATAAAGTGGTGATCCACCTTTGCAGATGGATGTTTGCTGAAGACAGCTCACAGGTGTGTCACAAGCTGTCCTACCATTACATTTGCAAACAGTACGCTATGTTACTGTTACTTGAAGGTGAAGACATACAACCTACACAGGGGTCAGGGTGTTACTGACTGTAAATCACTTGACACCTGTAACACTTACATCCTCCCGTGTGCATATAGCAGCATAATTGCTGAAGGTAGCGTTGGTACACATAATGCGGCCAATACTGCTGCATGTCTGTCAGACATATCATCATATAGCTGGTGTATGATTCACAGTACTGCCATGTGTGTTTGCTTGTGTGACCATATATGCCACGTATGGTGGGGAATACATCCCATTTGTTATACACTCATGTACACTGTTGTAGAGATCTGTACATACTGCAGTGTAGAAAGCAAGACATAGGCAGGAGTGGTGTGTGTATCACACACATGTCAGCTATCTGTATGTGAATGACATTTGTGGACTCCACAGTGTGTGTGTGTGTGTGTGTGTGTGTGTGTGTGTGTGTGTGTGTGTGTGTGTGTGTGTGTGTGTGTGTGTGTGTATGTATGTATGGCTGTCTGGTGCATGGAGTGAGGGTGTATGCTACCATACAGAACAGACAGGATCCCTAACCCCTCATGGTGATGCAGTCTACTACCATGTTGATGCCATCGGTCTCAGCCTTACTGGCTACTTGTACATGTTCATTCTCTGTGTCACGTTGTGTGGGTGCACAGTACTGTGAGGGTGATTACCACATAGGCAGGGGTCCTCACCTCAACACTATTGAGTGTGCATTATAGTGTTGTTGTCCCCGTGAGTGTGGGCATGTTACTGTGTGTTTCTGTGTATGTCTGTTTGTGTTCTCATCCTGTAATGTGACAGTGTATTACTGCTACACAGTGAGGCCTCATGCTACCAAGTGGCCTCTAACGTTATCATTGGCCAGACCACTGTGTAAACCCCCCGCACCATGTCACCATACCTGTGATGTGCCTGGTATGGATGTCACATCTCTAGCCACTATAGCCTATTAAACAGCCCACATGCTTCTGGATCAGTAGATGTGTGGACATCTGTGGAATGGTAGCCTTTCTAACAGTGAGGTTGAGGCTACGTATAACATGCTGGTATTGCCATACATGCCTGTGAGTACTCCACATTTACACATGTGAAACTGAAAACACTGCTACTTATTGGCACATGCAAGTAGACCTTAAGGAGGGAAGCAGGGCATCATTACCAACATGCTGTTACTGTTGTTACCAAGACACATACTGTGAACATACAACAATACACTCCAACTGCAAACACTGTAATGTAATGGCACATGCAATTAGACCTTAAGGAAGATAGCAGGGCATAATTACCAACATGCTGTTACTGTTGTTACCAAGACACATACTGTGAACATATAACAATGCATTATAAACCTGTACTACATGGTATGTCTGGTGCGTGTCAACAGTACACAACAAATGTAATATACACTTATCTCACTATTCTGTTCACCCTGTGCATCAGACCATATGAGCATGTCCCTGCACCGATGGTGTGGATGACAGGGATGCGGCACAGGCATCATCATATGCACAGGTGATAATGTTTGCCAGGGGCATAGGCTGCACCAGTGGATAACATCATGTGTGTGGGTTAGGGCTGGTGATCTGATTGGACATGTGTGGTCATTATGCATGTGGGTGTTGCGGTGCCCTACAGATGTTTCTGCAGTGTGCGTGCATGTGTGCACACAATTCTGCCTTGTGTCCGGCCTACACAGGGGTATTATTGACAGCTCCAGATTGTACAGACCAGGATGTACAGCTCACTGTGTCCGGCCACGGCCACATGACCTGTGCCTGCCAGGGGTTGCACAGGCACTACCAGGCGGAGGTACAGATTGGCTACTGTCCGATGACACATGTCCACTGGAACCGTGTCCCCACTGGGAACATCCAGGGCCACGTCCATGTTTCCTGCTGTGTCCTGGTGTGGACAGCGCAGCACCAGCTGCACTGCTACTGCTACTGGCACTATGGGAGTGGGCATGTGAGGTGGCTTGCTCACATTGACCTGCACTAGGTGGTGTAGCTGGCCTACGTCCATGTGGCCTATGCCTCACTCCTGCCAGATGTTCCAGCACATACAGCTCATGCTTGTGGATTGTCATGCCACGGTCAAGGATTCCAACCATGTCACCTAATCGCCTGTCCAGAACATCAGCAATCTGCTGTTGAGCATTTGCCAGTGCCTGGATGTTGTCGTTTAAAGTACGGATAGCAACCCTCTGAAACCTCTGCCCTTCTCTGTTCTGCCATTCAGCACGTGCCTGTGCCTCCATTACAGTCTGGAACATGCGTTCCACACAGACCAGCTGCTGCACTCTGTCCTGCAGGTGCGTGTCTGCCAGAGGTCCTCCTATGAGCAGCACTGGCCACATGCCTGTGTGGCACATCTGCAGTCATTACACTGACACCATGGTGTGGAGACACACCTTCTGTAGCCACCACATGTTCCTTTTCCAAGCTGACACACGCTGACTGTCCTTCCTCTATGGCCACTGGTGATGGGGTATGTGTTGGCATGAGAACTGTGTGCGGGGAAGAGGGGGACATAGCTGGGATGGCAACCATTGGCACAGATTCAGCCCCTGACAACCCTGCCTGTACTTCATGCATATGTTCAACACTGCTAGTATCTGTGGGGACACTAACATCAGATGGACCGCAGGAGGGTAACACACCTACATCACCTGTGAATGCAAAGAAAGACTCTACATTACAATAGACACACACAGACAGAGAGACACACACAGACAGAGAGACGCACACACACACACAGACACAGACACACAGACACAGACACACAGACATAACATGCATGTGATTTGACAGACGGCATGCAGCATGCATGTGATACAGCAGACGGCATGCAGCTCAGACATTAATAGTGGTAGTTAGCAAACCTCCCTGGGTTGCACACAACAGCAAGCAGGTGTCATATCAGTAGCCATGCAGTTCACACAATCATTGTAGTAAGCATGCATCCCTGTGATACACCATGTGGACCAGCACAGGTTAACAGTACACATGGCTGAAGTGACCTTGACATTGACATGTAATCTGCTGATGTGTTCATTGACATGCATACATGTCTGACACAATGGTGTCCTGACACATGTACAGCATTGTAATGGGTATCACATTGCAGTGTTGTCTGTATGCCCTACAGATAGAATGCACTTTTAGCAAATGTGCATGAGCATTGAAGGGTAGTGTGAGGCGTCTACATTGCTATACAGTGTGAAGTACAGACACTGTGCTATTGCATGGCATCATGAGGCATCTATATTGCTATACAGTGTGTAATACACACACAGTGCATAGCCATAACTGCGTGCATACACATTACATAACTACTGTGGATTGTGACCCACGTCGCTGAGGTGTATACACACCAAACCATGCTGTGTCATGTGACAGGTCACTGGAAGAGCTATGGATGACACCCCTGCACAACTACTATAAAGTCTTAGCTGCCTGGCAACCATGTCCACACATGGCAGACTTGTCAATACACCATGTCCCACATGACATTAATGTACCACAAACACGAGGTGCACGGCTGACAGGGATGTCCTACAGCAGCAAGGGAAATGTACAGTATCTGTGGCCTGATGTGGTGTCAATGTCTGTAGAAGCTGTACAGGTGACTGCTGTCATGCTATGACACAGTCGTGATGTTCAACACATCTTATATGGTCGAATTAAGTGACACCTCCACAAGCTCTGCACAGGCTTTTAGAATGTCCAGTGTTCCACATCAACTATATAATCAGTCAACTAAGGCTATAGTTGGACCATGTGTGGACAATGTGCAACAGGGTGTATACACATCACATCTACTGTCTGGCTACATGCCTCTGGCCATCCTCCATGGCCATGTGTGAACATGTGTTGGCCAAATGTTTGTGATGGCCATCTATCTCATATGTCTGTGTTGTCCCATGACATACACCCATAGATGTCAGATATGTCATTGTCCACAGGGTTATGCAGACAAAGGGTTGTATGTTTGGTATGTGGGGTATGTATTATGGGATAGTGAGACAATATTGCAGTCGGAACACTACATGTCTGGGACATGTCAGATGGCACATCACAATGTGTGCACCCATTGTAGGGGCATATTACACAATGGTGACTCCTGTGGGCTGCCCATATCCCAACTCACTGTGTGGTACTGTTTGCGTACCACACATGTGTTGTTCAAATGTATAGTACATATGCCTACATTGAACAACACCTCCACCGTTGTATGCACAGCTGTCCACACATCAAGCAATGACAGATACTGTGGTTTCATGTCGGTATTTCATTTAGTTTGTATATATTGCACATGGGTAGCCAGTGTGAATGATGACAGATGCGACCTGTATATCGTGACTGGACCATACATTTTGTGTACATGTGTTAACTGGCCACATGTCGAATAGATATATGCATTAACATGCATGATACTGATAACTGTCTCACCTGCAACGGACTGATGTCTGTGCAGCACGCCAGAGGTACCTGTATAGGGGTGACACAGCAGTTTGAACATTATCCATGACTGTATGACAGCCACAGGGTGCACTGTGCATGTTAACACATTTGCCTGTACAATAGCATATAGTATGCACATGCGTGCATACACAGGGTAGCATACTGTAGTATGCAGCATGTGTGTAAACATACCTTGCATATGATGTTACATTACATTTTGTACAGTGACACATGCAACTAAATGGGATATAATAGTCATATGTGCAGTAGTGACTTACCAGGCAACTCCAGGCTCATTGGTTGGGAGACACCCACCTTCACAATGGCAGCTATTGTTTCTGGATGCTGTTCTGAGGGTGTCCCCAGGCTGGGCAGTAGCTCCTCAGTGGGTGTGAGTGGGGCTGGGTTGGTGGCCCACCACCTGTTCCACCTTGTTCCCTGGCGATTGCATTGGCATGCTGTTTTGCATGTCGTATCAGGTCCGTGCAGTGTCTGTGCACCTGCTGGTAGGTGCGGTTATGGCCACCCACATCATTAACCCTCCAGTGAAGTTCCTGCCACAGGTCGTCACTCTGCTGGGCATGCTGTGGCACATGGCTGAACAACACCTCATAGTTCTCATGGAGGTACGGGATGAGGGCATCACCCTCCAGGCGGCTATATGCTGGCAGGCGTGAACGAGGCATTATCTGGAAGACATAATGATGGAGACAGGTCACAGTATCACAGAGATGTACAGAGATACAGCTGCACATACATTTGAATTAAATCTAGTACATCTGAACAGTTATCTTTGCAGACATGACTGACATGTTTGTGTCACACACATGTAACACCCGTTATGCATTGGATATCATCACCATATATGTGTGTCACCTCATGACATTGCTCATACTCCATGTGAATGCTGTTTTGATGTGGGCATGTCTATTTGCCTGTACTGGTGTTCTTACCTATCAGCACATGCCTGGATGTGTCCACAGTAATGCTGTTGACCTTGATGCTGTGTATATGTCACATATCAACACATACACTGCCTTAATGGACATGAGCAGTGACAATGCACACATACGCACGGAAACCTTTACATGCATGTGTTTTTCCATGTACATCTACACAGCACTGTACAGCAGTTCAACATCCTGCCATGTATCGCCTGTGTTGCACATGTGATAGACACGTGACAATGGCTAGCCGGACGTCATTCGCAGGGATGGTTATCAACTATAACATGTACGGGCAAGGTTTCCTAGCTGTATCCGACAGCCATTTTGCCACCGCGAAGTGTATTAGTGCCACATTACTGATCCAGACAGTTAATGATACATCTACCATGTGGTCATCACACCATGTATGACAGAGATGACATGTGCAGCTTTGATGGACAGGGTTGCATGGTATGGCAAGAGTATGTAATATGTATGGCACAGGGATCTGTCCAACATGTGGCGATCCTTGTAGTAGGATGGTGGCTGTCCATGACGTATGTCTTTCAGATCAGGATATGTACGTGTAGCATGTCCAACATCACAGTGTAGCACATGTCTTTATGCAAGGTAGCCAGCATGCTGCATAGTGGAGATGAGGATTGTGAAGGCTGGTATTGCCCATCCACGCATGGCCAATACCCCTTAAAGGTGATATGTGATCCGATATTGGTCACCCGAGTGCTGAGTATGCCTGTACAATGATCTCCATGCTCATGGATGGCACCCTGTCATGACATGGGTGCCTTGTATGACTACCTAATAGGCCTGGAGACGTCACCAACTCAGGGAGGTGAACTGCACAGCACCATTCCTTACACAGTATCCATAATGTTGACCGCTGCCTAGGTGGTATTTAATGGGTATAGGGTTATTCACCTAGTGGTGACAATGCTATTATCAGCTGTCAGATTGTGCACATATGTCACACACCTCACCCATAAAGCCCATTCTGTATGTTGTCCACAACACTGAGACAGATATTGCTCCTAGGTCATGGCCATTCACATCCTTACATACACAGATGCCTCCCATTTGTCTGTGTGGTATGGGCTACAATGAGGGGGGAGTACAAAACATTAACCCTGTTTTACTGTAGCTGCCACTGGTGTGATATGCACATGTCACTCAGACATCTTTTATAGTGTTGCTTCTGTCAACAGGCCACTGGTAGAGCACTCCTGTGACATACAAAGGTACATCTAGTATACTCAGTGTAGCTGGAACACGGTATGGGTGATGATGTCCTATGACCTGTCACAGGTATGCTATGCAGTGTGAAATTATCTGTACTGTCATCTACATCTGTACTGCTAACATCTACGTTGATAAAGGTTCATAGACTTGCAGACCATACTCAGCAAGGGTAATAGTGCAGTGCCTCCAATTATGACTGTCATCTCCACTTGTGGGTTGCAGTGGGTTGATATTATCCAACATCCTATCTGTATTGCATATTCATGCTCAGCACTTGTTCAGAACATGTAAGCACTTCATGAGCTACTAATTACTATAGCACCCATTCCAACTCATTTCTTACAAGTACACTGTCTGTCCTTACATTTCCAGCTTGCTTGCAGTACAACAGCTGTTGTACACATGTAACTCACATATCTTGTGAGACATGGTTGAATATACAGGCATGTCCAAGTGTCACTTACCAGTGCTATTGCCTGTATATATGATGGATATGGCAAACATGTGGCAATAGAGCAATTGTCTCATGTACACAGTCAATGCTCACCTCCCAACATACGACACTACAGCCTGTGGGAGATGCACATATGTAGCCATGCTGGCGGTAATGCTCTCACCAACCCAGACTGAACCTGTCATTCATGTGGGGACATATAACATTTGCAACACACCCCACTCATCACATAGTCTCACTAGATCACCACCACCACAGGCCACACATAGTATGAGTACGATATTTGCAGAACCTCTCCATACTCTCTGTGTAGGCGCCAGAGGCAGCCCCCATCACCAACCACAACAACAATTACTTATATCCCACAGACTCATGTGTGCCCATCAACTACAGCCAATAGGGTGTTATAACATACCCAACACACCGGTCATAGGTGACTCTGTAGGTGGTCACACTGATGTCCCACTCAGCAGGCTACACAAGGCGATAGTCACTTACATCTAGCTGTCGGGTAACAGGATCTGCAACATAACCTATGCACCCATGCCACACCTCACCAGGTACGATTTGACTGTCATTCTCCATGTTAGTGTGACTGCCCTAAGATGTAACTTCCTGGACTACATGTACAGGGACATTCAATAGCTCTCCGGTCTTGTAGCCCAGAAGGTATCGGCCAAGCCCTGAGAAGCATTCTGCATTCATCCAGACTGATACCACTGTACAACAACTGACTGTTTCACTTCAACAGTTGCCTATTCTTCTGCTGTCATTCCACAGGTATCCAGTATCTGTCTGCTTTGAATGACATGGTCAACAAAACACGATGCCTTGGCACAGATGACCTGCACCTGTCAGCCCTGGGAGTACAGATAACATGTAAGGCTCTTGCTGCTCCTATACTGCCTGTCTTGCACAGTTTACAATAACATTCACCACCAGAATGGGAACAGGCAAGCAAAACCTGGGGTAATGTTACTCAATGCTTGACATCTTCATCTCTAATGCACTCAGGCGAGGCACTCCTTATAATGGACCACTTTGATATCTCTGCAGTGACTGGGACCTGCCTCCAGGCTCCGCAGAGCACACCTGCACTGACAGGTTATATGCAGACCACACCTTTCAGTCATGTAACCTGGACCGGAACACCCACGGCGGAGGTGTGTCCATATTTCACAATGTTGTATACACCTCCTGGCTGGTTACTTAGCACAATGCATCAGAGGTGATCCACATGCAACTAACTGTGGCCAGAACTGCTATACACATTGTAACATGCTACGGATTCAATAAAAAAACCCACGGTTACCGGCCCTCATTTCTTGGTGTACTGGACAGTAGGGTTTCTGACAGGTACTACTGATGTGAGACTGACACTACCCCACACTTAACTGGGATAGCTACTCATGTACCGACACATTAGGCCAACGCTGTCTGGGATTTATAACCTCCAGTCGGCTGGATCAACCCATACACACCACCACCAAGACCAACGATATCCTAGAAATGGACATTACCAACATGTGACTGGTGTTCCACACCTGGGGTTATCCCCTCGTTGGTAGTTTCCGAACATATGCTAATCACCCTTGTTATCCACATCCCGGCACCACACCCTTCACGGAATACACAGTACATGATTACTACAACGCCTACTACAGAAGTCTTTTATGACAGCGGTAGTAAACGTCATGACACCCGTGCAGATGGACAATGCACATACTAATGCTGAAACATACACCAGTGCACTTCATTAGCACTTACATGACTGCATGGATCATGCTATTCCAAACAGAGCCATGATGGTACCCACCAGATAACGGATGACACTCTGGGGGTCCAGTTCCATGGACATAATGTACAACAAAGGGTGGAGGCTGTTGCAAAGTGGAGTACAATCCCATGGGTGGGGTAGCTCACTGGTCAGCCTCAGTAGGAATCCGGGATCCCTTATCACATCCTCCAAAGCTAGCTATGTAAACATTACTACGACACATTCCAGGGACTGCCACAAAGCATTATGGAGGTATGTCAGTAGTCAATGGCAATACCCACATCTGCTCTGACATATGACGGTTAGGCAGGAACATTACAGAACCAAATGATATTGGCAACATCCTGACGGATGGGTTCAATGTTAACTTTGCACCCTCTCACTCCCTACAGGGCCATAATCCATGCTGGAAGATTGCAGAGTCCCTGCGGTCCCAACTACACAGTTCCAACCTGCACTCTCTAAGGCCTGGAACACAGACTCCATGTGACCATCCAACATCCCAGGCTGTGATTTACACAAACCTCAGAACGACATATCTCCCCACTTGGCCACCAGATTCACTAATAGCCTTGTATCAGACATTGTGGCCCCTGAATGGCACATGGCAACAGTTATCACACTCCACACAGGTGGCACCACAATGAACCAGAGGGACTATTGCCCTATACGCCTGACTGGACTGTTCTGCAAAGCTATGGGGCACATCATCATGGAAGTCATTCACAAAGACATTGGTGGGCTCCAGACCTTTGATGCCACCCAGGTTGGACTTGTTAGGGCCAGACCATGGCTCCTACACCTGGTGGACTCCTTTGATACAGTTACCAAGGTAGTTGATGACGGTAAGTGGGTCCACACAGCCTACATTGTCCTCTCATTGGCTTCCAGCACCATTCTCCATTCTGGTATTGACAACATACACATCCACCTGCACATCGACCCTTACGTCTCAGGATGTTATGCAAAGTGGCTCATGGACAGGACCCACACAATGAGGGTAGCATACCATAGTACCTACTGTAATTCAGTTACACTTGGTGTACCACAGTCCTCAGCCATAGAGCCCCTCATGTTCGGTATATGCTTCCCTGAGGTACAGGCTAGCACAGAGGGACTTTCCCTGACTAGGTTTCCAGACAACTGCAAACAAGGTGCCATGATTGATCCACCAGCTAATACAGACACCCTCCATAAGGGTGTCACTGTGACGGATACCTGATTCGATAACATGGCCTCAAGCTGCATGACACAAGGTGCATAAACATCCCCTTTGGATTACACCAATCACCCACTGACTATCACATAGGTGGTAGCCCCCTACATACATGTGACATTATACGGGATCTTAGTACACACGTATGTAGCACCCACTCCTTTGATAACCATATTGCCAATGTGGCGTCGATATCCTTCTACGTGGCCACCCTTATCTGTACTGGGTTTGTAGCTGGAACAAAGGCACCCATTGTACCTCTATACTCCTGACGTATGACACACATTCAAGGGTACAACATTCCATTTGGGGTGTACCTTACAGAACAGCAATGGCTTTACATACCACAACATTAACACACCATGAGGATTATTGAGCTCTGAAGGTTGACGTATGCGGCACAACTATGGACACCACGGCTGTACACATTTGCATACTACATACTCAGGGGTGACCTCTGCTGAACATACAGGGCCCATGTCCACAAAAATATTTATGGATATACTCCACATAAGCGACATAACCAAAAGCCACTGAGAGCAACATGCTCATGGATATGTGCACAAACGCAACGATAAGTGAGATGTGCTTGAGGCTTGCATTCCCAAACCAGACACTCACCATGCTTTGAAACATGATTCCTATGTACATCAAGCAGGGACACTCACTAGCACTGTTCATGAGATACCTCAGTGGGTGGGTGGATGGGAGACACACATGTACGCCAGGGATCACTGCAGTGGCTGTACTGTACAGAGGTGCAGGTAACACATGGCTCTGCTGTTCACAGACAGGACATTGCCCTAGAGAGGTGCCGCCGGTGTAAACACTGTAGTTGGGCTTACACATGGACTTTCCAGACAGCAGACAGCATAGTACCTCACTATGAACCTGTGAAACTATTACATGTCCTTTGTGCATGGTTAATTGAGTAGCTCTTCCATTTCAATTAGCTATCATGCTGTTACAGTGTCCCATGACTACAAGTCATATTTATCCTGTTATTGTGTATTGTACATGCCAATAGATGATACATTTTGTTTGCATGATATAACAGTTATGCTGTGTAGAATATCTGACATATCTACCAACAATACTGTACATTTCACATATTTTAAACATTATCCCATAATGCAAAGCATACTTGCACAGCAGGACCACCTTAGGCATGTTATTGTTGTTTTATGCCCATACACATGCCTACTGTGACAGTATATCAACATATAGTATCCCCTGCTATGGCACGTACTTGTTAGACAAACCCTACCACTGACGGCGGGTGATGTGGAATTGTTCTGTTTAAAGCCTTCATGTAGCATCCCTTGTGGTGTTTGAGATGTTTACCTTGTGGCCCACAGCAGGACACACAATTTCTACAAGCGTTACTATGCTCAACAAGACATCACTACATAATACTTTTTCCCACTTTATGCATTGCGTACACTTTTAATTAATACAAAACAGGCTCTACATACACTAACATACTGAGTGTTCTACATACCTTGTTAGCATTCCGAGTCTTCGTAAATATCTCTCTTACACCTTTACTGTTTAAACGGTTCTATGGTATGAGCATACGGTTTGAATGTATGGCAAGTCATCCTTATATACATCGATACCTGTAACATGTGGTTTCCTGCCGCCAATTGGTGTTCCTAAGTAAATTATTACATGCACATCAGCTGTGCAGCTACTCCATTCACCAATTACGCGCCAACACTTGGGCGTTGCCCTTTTCCCCTACCTTTGGAGAGACGGCCTGTATGTGTTTTGTTGTGAGGAATTGCAACTGCTATTTGTAGAGACACAGATATTTTGAATTCATGTCCCCCATGGATTGTGTGTGATGGCTAGTGTATGTGGTTCTACATGTGAGTGTATATGTCATCTCAACCATCTGATAAGGGACTATTGCAAACAAAACCTGTAACATCGCCATCTGTTCCATTATACAACAGCTACGATTTCACATGGCGCCTTTACAAATGTGTCTCTCACAAGGTATGTTAACACTTCTGCAGGTGTAATTGAGTGAGTGGATGTTTGGGATGTTATTACAGTCTGTATTGCAATTGTTTTGGGTGTGGGGGAGATGTAGGTGGGTGTACATAGCATATACAGGTTTGTGGGGACTGCATTTCTACATATTCCATATATGTGTGTGGGCTCCTTCCCTAATTGAAGACCTATCAGTTAGTAGACTGAAACTATGGTTGTTACGGGCTTATACATTGAGCCATTGTTAATTGGTTTCTATATAGTATGCAGGTGAGGTTGATACTTCAATACCTCCGGAAATACAGTGATATGTAAGGGAATGTTACTAAATGACAGCTGTCTCGTGTATTTCTGTCACAGATATTTGCACTCATTGCAGTTGTGTTGGTGACTGAACCTCTTTGGCATGGGTTGCCACCTTTTTAAATGGCCATAGTGGGACATTTGCAGGACACACATCGGTATTTACAGGCCGACACATACCCATGGTCAGTACACAGGATAGAACATACTTTTATCCTGAATACATACTTATTCTTGTAGCACTTTAGCTACTTATCATGTTTCATGTAACATTTATGTTTTTTAGATACAGGCATAACTATTTAATGCAACTATTACATAATATATGGGACATAATTATGTCCTACAATCTCGGACATTTGCCCTTTTTAATATTTTTTGTCAGGACACAACTGCCCAGGGAGGGGCTGTCCCTCTTAAAGTGGGACAGGTGGTAACCGTGTGCCTATGGTCAGCTATAACCACACCTACTGTAATGATCTACCTCCGAGTTAGCACTAACAGACACATGATGCAAACACACACACACACATTACAGTCCCACGGAAACGCACACGACACCCTCAACACACACATACACAGACGACAGCAATCACAAACACAGTTGAACACAGTACCTACATGGACCGCAACACCGGCAGCGATAACTAAATGTTCCTTAATATCGTGATAATATTACACACGGTTCTAGTGTTCCGGTACTGTGTTCTTTCGGTCTTTAAGCCTCGTGATTACGTGTGTCGGTATGTGACACATTCCATAGTTGGCAGTATCCTATTTATTTGTACCTCCATGATTGTGTAAAGTGGGACAGGTGGTAACCGTGTGCCTATGGTCAGCTATAACCACACCTACTGTAATGATCTACCTCCGAGTTAGCACTAACAGACACATGATGCAAACACACACACACACATTACAGTCCCACGGAAACGCACACGACACCCTCAACACACACATACACAGACGACAGCAATCACAAACACAGTTGAACACAGTACCTACATGGACCGCAACACCGGCAGCGATAACTAAATGTTCCTTAATATCGTGATAATATTACACACAGTTCTAGTGTTCCGGTACTGTGTTCTTTCGGTCTTTAAGCCTCGTGATTACGTGTGTCGGTATGTGACACATTCCATAGTTGGCAGTATCCTATTTATTTGTACCTCCATGATTGTGTACATGTCATTGACCTATCTATATATTTACAGATATAGGTGAATCCGTATATATCAACATATATCTCTCTATCACCCTTTCTATCTCTATTCTATATATGTATGTATATATATATATATATATATATATATATATATATATATATATATATATATATATATATATATATATATATGAGAGAGAGTGAGAGGGAGAGGGAGAATACACCTTTCATTGTGTACATGTCGGTGTATACTGTTTCCTGGACTCTGCACGTTTGTGTTTGAACCTGTCACATTGCACACCTGCCGTTGGTACATCTCGGGTAGCTTAGTGTTAGGTGATTGTGTACATGATTGCGTGTTCTACTCCTGGCAGTGGTCATTTTACCCTTCAGAGCAGGCACTATTAGTACAGGGGTGAATAATGCTAGTTTCACCTGTTCTGGACATCATTGACCGTGATCTGCGCAATAGTCAGAGAAGCTTAGCCCTGTTTCGCGCATATCCGTATAGTCATGTTCAAACGATGCTTACCAGCACTGGGCAAAGCATAATCCCGCTAACATGTGCTAAACCTGATCTGATGACCTGCATCCAACATCCATTATTCGTGCCTTCGGGATTACGTAACGTCCCTTGCAGGATGTGGAACCAGGAACATGCACGACAGTCAGTGCATTTACCACTTGGGCATCTGGGATTTGTACACGTGTTATGGCGTTTTGTATGTGGACTGTACTACGGCTGTTACTCCATACTGCAATCAAATGGGTAACTCAGTTAGTTTACATATGGATGAGACCTATTAGTGGTATGTCCAGGTGATGTTTAATGGATGTGCTCCAGCATTGGGAATGTATGTCACAGTGAGCCACACACTATAATGTGCTACACCTTCACACAACCATAGGTGGAGCATGCTTGGGTGACAGATACCTGTCATGGGTGATCCCCATGCTTTGCCACTACATCCATGATTACATTATATGGAGCCCCTCATTAACACACCAGGGAATCCATGCAGAGTGTGTGGGGAACAGTGATTACACACATGGATTCCGCAATTGGCTCTGCTCCACAGAGGGACAGTTGGTTACTCGATGTGGTGGTGACAGCAGACACTGTTTGCCTCGATTGATGAATGGCCTCAGACAATCAGGCGTGTACCTACCGATGTACCTAGGAACCTATACATACAGTACCAACATATGCTGATAGGTACGTGTACTGTTCAGGTGTTGACATTCCTTGTTCAAATAGCTGTTGTGTGTGCAATGGCTGAGGGCTGCCTATGTAGGATTCACACAGTAGGCCACCTATACATTACAATTTACAGGTGGTTGTGTGTGTGTGCCATCCATTTTACTGTGTTTGCAGGTGGAGAGGTGTGTCAGTCCATAGTGGCCTACACTGTCAGAGTATGTGCTATGTGTTCCCTCTTTGCCAAGGTGTAGGCATATTGGGCACGCCTCCGTCTGCCTACTGGGGCTGGCACAGGGTGTTCATGGTCTGAATCCCTCTGTGCCTGTGATGGCCTTGGCAATTGTGGTGGGCTGTGAGGGCCTTCACCATTATGACCCTACTGCAGCTGTTTCCGCAGGATCATATTATGTAGCATGGCACATACTATGAAGATGTGGACACACATGCCTGGAGAGTACTGCAAGGCTCCACCAGATATGTCCAAGCAATGGAACTGTGATTTCAGCATCCCGAACACATGCTCTGTGATGATTCTGGTTTGTGTGTGTGCCTCATTATGGTGTTCTTGCATGGATGTGTGTGCATTTCTGATGGGAGTCATCATCCACGGCTCCTGTGCATAGCCAGCATCCCCCACAAGGTGGCCATGTGGGATGTCCCCCCTGACAAATACCTGATACAGCTGTGAGCATGCCAGATGTGGGAGTCATGGTAGCTTCAATGGCTGCCAGCACACACATCCATGATAATGCCCTGGGCATTGCACATGACCTGGCAGTTGATGTAGTGGTATCCCTTGCGGTTTATGTAGCGCCTACCATGCTTACTGGGTGGTGACTTGATATGTATGTGCGTGCAGTCTATCACACCCAGTACCTCCTGGTAGTGTGCCACATGGTGGAAGAGATGCATATAGCTGGCCAACTCCTCCTGAGTTCGGGGGAACTATATATGCTCATTGGCATATGGTAACATGGCATCCAGGAACTGGTGTAGTACCCTGGATGCTGATGCCTGTGAGATCCCCATTATATCTCCAATTGTCCTTTGAAAAGTACCTGTGGCTAGTATTTGCAAGCTTACACATACCTTTATGTCCACTGGGATGGGTTCCCCACTGTTGTTTCTGTATCTCTGGTATGGCCGGCACAGCTTAACTATTTGCTGTAAGATGTCCCTGTCCACCCTGTAATGCTCTACTATCTCCAGATCATGTAGCCCCTGGTAGGTTACCCTTAGTCTGAACACTCTTCTCCTCCTCCGGGGCCTGTGGTGGTTGTCAGCACTCCACAACACCTTCAGTCTCTAACACATGGTGATGAATCACAGCTATGGCAGCTCCCAACATGTACATTGTAAAAGTTCCCCGTCTGTTTACACCGATGGTGCAGTGTTTGGGAATACACAGGTTTGTGAGGTGTCTTCACCCTTTATACTATTGTGCTGTGAACACTGATGATGTCATTGGGTGTGTATGTACGATCTTAGCTACAGGGTATCTTATGTGTTTTACCACAGGTACTGCTATTGTGGTGCCTTTGGTGTTGAATTACATTTGGCTGCAGTGGATTACCTCTGGCCCTTCCCTTTACATTTCTTAATGTTTCACCTCCCATTTTCTGACATGCATCCAGCAGCCTGCTTTTATTTGTACTTTCCAAAACCTGGCTTATCTTGCGAAATGTGTTCTATGGCCAGTCTACTGCAGGTTTGCTTTGCTCTGCTATGACAGTTCTCTTTTCTTTGCAATCCGACACCTCCCCTATCCTGTTTTGCAGGTTTCTGCGAGCAGACTTGTCAGCTGCCGTCGATTGCCCACTGTGAGTTAATAGGTGTTAATTGCTCAGTTGTACTCCAATTACCCTACTGCGGCATTTCTTTATTTTCTTCCCGTAACCTTCCTGTTTGAGCTATGGTGCGTGGCGTGTGCATCCGCTTACCGCATTTTGGGCACGTTTTCTTCCCCGTACACATGCGCTTTTGGGCACCATATGTGCTCTCAGCTAAATGATGCTATACCTACATCCCCACCCCTATCCTGCAGCTTTGCTTAGCAATGGGCAGGCCAGATTTGCATTGCTCCAATGTGCTTACAGCTACGGTGGCACACCCCACTGCTGATGCCATGTATACCTCAAAACCACTCTTCGGTGTTGTAGCGCTGTGCCGTATGGTACATCCTTAGTCCGGCGGGACATTTGCGATTCACTATTACTTGCCTCATTTGCATGGCATTGACTATAGTTACCATGCCGAACACTGTCACAGACCCTTAGCAACCCTTGCAGCTTGGTTGTGGTGTACAATGCATACCATTGAGTATTATGGTGAAATCATGATTTGTATTACATTGCGATTTTATGGCATTTGTATATATTTTTGTTGTGTTCCCATTTGCGCACACATGCCCTGCAGTTGTACTTTGCGTTACTGTGGACATGACATTAAAAACTGTTTTTTAGGTGTTGTGCATCTTTCCTTATGCCACTGGCTGTATATTTAGCCATTGGCATATGTTAACTTTGTAATACATGAGTCTGGTCCACTTTCATAGCTCCGATGTTCTATTTGGAAAAATGTAAACCATTTTTTTTGGTTTACATTTCTGTGGGCTTACGCTACGCCTGCATCACTTCATGAATCGCTATGTACCTTCATTTGCATGGTGCAGTACTGCACATGGGGTGATTAGCTTACCTAAGCCGAGGGCTGCGCAGATCTGGCGTACGCTGGTAGTGCACGTGGAATTGGATTGTACCTGAATCGATCGGTGGCCATATTTGGCGTTATACCGCCTATGCTACGCCTGCACCTGGGGCAAGCTTCATGAATCCCAGGGTAAGTGTTTTTCTGTTATGTCAGAACTGTACTACTGATTTATTTTAAGTTTCTGTGTGATCTCTGAACTCTTAAATAGCTCTGTGGTGTAGTAGTATTTTCTTGTGTTTTAATTATTTATTATTAAATATTTAAAAAAAACTTTTATCTGTGGCTGGTTTATGTAGAGAAGTTAAGGTCTAGAGTACATTGTATATTTATAGAGTTTATTGTACAAAGCCACTCCTAAAGCTTTAGCCCTGGACTATACTACTAACCGGATAATAATAATAATATTGCACAGTAATAATTGGACACCCTTTTAAGGGCTTTTGGGTAGCTGATAATTATTAGCTGGTGGTGGCAGTGATTGCTACCATATAGTCTGGGTAAAGGGGCACAGCTGGAGAATCTGTGTCAGCCGTTCCCAGGGGTGTCTGTGAAGTTGTATAAATACTTATCTCAAAGTGTGTGTGTATGTGTGTGTGTGTGTGTGTGTGTGTGTGTGTGTGTGTGTGTGTGTGTGTGTGTGTGTGTGTGTGTGTGTGTGCGTGTGTGCGTGTGTGTGTGTGTCAGATACTTGGGCAGGGGCATGAAGCACTGGTTGGACAGAGAGGGTACTGGAGGTTAGCTTGCCATCTAGGCTTGGATCTGGACCCTATAGCTGTACCAGTGGGGAGTTTTATTGGGGACCTGGAGAGCAAGGGAGCAGCCAGCCCCAGACTGACTGTGATCTCTGTGTGCACTTAAGGGAAATTGTACTTTACTGTGTGTATCTGTTATCCTTTCCTCTTATATGAGACGCCCTCCCTGGTGTTAGTGGTGAGAACAGAGGCTCCTTGATTGCTGGGCCAGGGCACGGAAGTCACAATGTGTACTTGAATTTTTAATAGGTCACTGATTAGGTCCTTACTGGCCCTCCAGAAGTGTACAGAATGGCTTGCTAGTGGAGATTTTTTTATCCCTAATAATACTAGCTTTGCAGTGTTACTGACTATTCTGCATTGATTTCTGAGTGAAAGGGGAATTGTGGTAGGCATTCTGGTTATCAACATTCACTGTCATTCCAAATATGCCCAGGGAATTTTTTTTTAAGATTTGAGAGCTGACATGAAGCAAAGACATCTGTTTCTTTTTATTCTTCTCACTTTAACAAATAGAAGTCTGTTCTGTGCTGAGGTGAACAAGTTGCAAAAAATCTTAAAAGCAACTGTTTGATTTGTTCATAGAGTAACAATTGCCAGTGCACAATGACATGCTGCACTAACTGGGATGTTTTCTTTTTCTCCAAGTAGGGCATTCATAATATATAAGTGGATTACCTTATAGGTTCATAGGTAGGTACTAGGCTATTGGCCAGAGGGCCTATGTAAGCCTAGCTATCAAGGTTCCCTGGCTTACTCCACCCAAGAAAGTTATTTTCCTGTGCCACTGTCGAGCAGAGACACAGAAGTGATCCCCGGGGTGTAGTTTCTATTTCCCATCCACTAATCAAGATTTTTCTTGGAGAGTGCTAATGAAGAACTTTGCTTGACATAGATGGGTAGCCTGTTCCAGAGTATGGGAAGTCTCTGGGACAGGAATCTATCCCTCCAGCATATCCTGTTTACTGTGGTGACAAGGTTTAGGCCCCTAGACCATGTAGCTTGGAGGGATTGGATTTCTTTAGGTGTAGCATGCCCAACAGCTCTGGGTTGTACATAGCTTTATATGTTAGGAAGAGATCACCTCGGAGTAGGCGATATGCTATAGAGTAAAGCTGGAGTTTTTTGAGATGGTCAGTGTAGGGCATCTGTTTGAGGCCAGTAATCCTCTTTGTGAGGTACTTCTGTGGCCTTTCCAGCTGCTGCAGATGTCTTGTGAGGTACATTCTGAAAGGGGCATTGTACTCTATAATGGGTCTAATGTGTGTCGAGTAGAGAGGAACAATGACCTCTTTTTTCCTGGATGAAAACCCTTTTATGATGAGGTGTGCCATTTAGAAGGACTTCCTGACTACTGTGGTGATGTGACTATCAAAGGACAGACTGCTGTCTACCTGGGTCCCAATGTCTCTTATCACACATTTGGTGTTAAGTAGACTGCTGTCTATGTAGTAGTTCATGGGTACAGAATTTTTACCAAAGGGGATGACAATGCACTTTTTGGCATTGAGCTTGAGGCCATGGCTCTGACACCAAGCATCTGTCTCAGCGAGGCCCTTCTGTAGGATTTCCACATCATTTGGAGACTCGACTATGGTTACTAGTTTGCAGTCGTCTGCAAACTTCATTAGTCAGAGGCCTTCTGTGTTAGTCTGTACTTCAGAGAAGTAGATACCAAACAGGGGAGGTCCCAGGACTGAACCCTGTGGTACTCCACTTGTCGCTGGTTTAAGGTCAGATTTAGTGTGCAACTTTTACAGCGTGAGTTCTGTCAGTGAGCCAGTTGGCAACCCATCTTGTGACATAGGGATTTATACCTAGTTTAGTGAGTTTAGCTATAATTCCAGAATGGGGGATGGTGTTAAAAGCTTTGGCGAGGTCAAGATAGGCTGTGTGAACCACCTTACTCTCGTCTACGGCTTTGGTGACTGCCTCAAAGAAGTCACTCAGGTTCAGGAGGCATGATCTGCCTTTCACAAACCTGAACTGGGTGGGATCCAGAGCTTGGAGGTTACCAATGTCTTTGTTTAGGAGTTCCACGATGATACATTCCATGGCCTTGCAGACCAGGCTCATCAGGCTAATAGGGCGATAGTTCCCAGGATCAGTGATGGCTCCCCCTTTGTGGAGTGGGATAACTGTTGCTGTATGCCATTCAGTGGGCACAAAGCCTGATGTGAGGCTATGATTGAACATGGTGCTTAGGTGGGGAGCCAGTTTGTTCTGAAGTTCGTGTAAAATGTAGCCTGGGATGTTGTCTGGTCCCATGGATGCTGTGTTTTTAGCTTTAGAGAGTTCAGCTTTTATCTGCATAGTTGTGATTACAGGGACTCTGCATTCTTCCTGTATAGATATGGGCCCTTTAGGGAGTTGGGTGGGGGGGGGGGTAAAGTTAGCACTGAACCTATCTGCTAGGATGTTGGCAATATCAGTTGATTCTGTAATTTTCGTGCCGTTGTGCTGTAACTCAGAGCAGATCTGGGTGTTGCCATTGAGATTCTTGACATAGCTATAGAATGCTTTGTGGTTGTCTTTAGAATCAGTGGCAATTTTGATTTTGTAGCTAGCTTTGGAGGATCTTATAAGGGATCTCAGCTTCTTACTGAGGCTGACCAGGGAGCTCCTCCACTCATGGGATTTTACTCTCTTTTGCAACTATTTTTTCCTTCTGTTTTACAGTTTGTTTATGGCAGGGGACTACCAGATTGGCTTTCTTTTTTTGGAGGATAGTGCCTTGGTTCTGTTTGGGATAGCACGATCCATGCACTTGTGTAAGTGCTTATAGAGTGCATTTGTGTAGGATTCAGCAATCGTAACTGTATTGTCCATTTGCATGGGTGTCATGAAGTTCACCATTTCTGTCTTAAGAAGCATGAAGTTGGCTTTGGAGAAATGTTTTACCATGGTTTCCTTAATGGGGGGTGGGGGCAGGATGTGGGTATCAAGGGTGATTAGTGTGGTCGGATCGGACCAACGAGGAGTTGACCAGGTGTGGAACACCGGTCACTCATGCTGGTAATGACTAGGTCCAGGATATTGTTGCCCCTGGTGGGGGTGTGGATAAGTTGATCCAGGGCATTGGAGTTTATGAATTCCAGAAAGCGTTGTGTGAAGGAGTTGGTACAGGAGTAGTTTTCCCAGTTAATGGTGGGGTAGTTGAAATCGCCCATTATTAGGGTGTTTGGTTGAACCCTAATATTTTCCAGTACATCAAGAAAAGAGGAGTTGAAATCTTGGGGCATAGTGGGGGATCTGTAGCAAGCTACAATTTGAATTACAGTTTTGCCCAGAGTTAGTTGCCTTTGAATAACCTTGGATGCATTATGCTGAACATCTAACCTGGAGGTGTGGAATCCTTAATGAATATAGACACAACCCCGCCTTTGGTGTTCCGGTCCAGGTTACATGGCTGAAAAGTGTGGTATGAGTTATAGCCTGGTATTTTTAGATCTCCCAGAATTATGCTGAGATTCAAGAACATGATAATAGGTTTTAATAATTAGCTTTGTAACTGGTGCCATGTGAGAGGGATCCAGTACGTGTCAGCTTGGGATGAGATGATAGGCTAACAGGCCTTGCTATCTAGGCAGAGATGGTTTGCACCTCTCTTACCAAAGCTTTCACATTTTGAATAAAATCTTTGCTGCCCCATAGTGTCTTTTTATTTAGTCTGTTTGTTGAACTTTTCAGCTTAGTAAATTATAATTTGGAATACATTAATATGATTGTACTTAACAGCAGGAGTTTTAGTAAAGAAAGAAAATGTCTAAAGTTGTGGCTTTCTTGCAATTTCAACATATTAATATATGTGTAGTAACAAAAGCATAATTTCAAAGCAATATACCCAAGAATTCTCAAGGATATTATCACTTCATAACAGCTTCTTTGGTATATCACATTTAAACTCCTAGATGTCCAAATCACCATAAACTACATTAATTTCCACTTCATAGCTGGCTATAGAACACACTCTAAGCCTCCTTCTGAGTATGATAGTTATTTAAACATCTTAGCTGAAACTCCTTTCAAACCTTACACCATTCAGCTATTTATCAATAAATTGGCAGACCTGTGATTGGTTAAATGTCCATATGTCACCCTGCCTTTCTAGCATGATAACGCTTGTTCTTCCTTTCCCTTGCTGTTCAAATCTTACTTCCACTTTCCTTGGCATTGTTTCCTTGGCATTGTAAATGCAAACTGTATCACAAATAGTGGACCATCCTTCTGGGAGGCCCAGTATCCTTGAGCTAGTCCTCACAAATGTAGCCTTTTTGACCTCGTTAATTTCTTTAAAAAAGTGTCCAAAGCAGTGGAGAGCACTTATGCAGTACATACAGTGAACGTGGATCTGACCATGGCCTTTGACACTGCTTTGCAGGCATTATTGACAGACTTATAAATATGAATATAAATCCTTATGTTTTTCAGTGAATAGCTAACTGGTTGTCCAGCTGTACCCATATGGGTAGAGTCTCAAGTGCCATTTTTTGAAAGCAAAAGAAGTTACCATTGGAGTACCACAAGGCTCATTGTTGGGCATGCATTCATGCTTCAGTGGATTATAATATGCTTTCTAGTTTAGGATATAGATCTAGATGGATTTACTAACATTACACAGCTGAAGCATTATGTGCTGCAGCTATGAGAGGGCAAATGAATGTGAGTGCAGAAAGACACGCATACTATGCCTCTCTCATTTTACAAACCCATTCCATACATGTGACTGCAGTATTACAGGAAGCATATGCTAAAACTTGATTGCATTTTTATTATAGAGTTGAACTGAAAGATTTTCAGCTTTCAGACCTGCTTGAAGTCATTTTATTAAGATGACCTGTCTTGATTGTTTGAGTCATTTTTATCATAAATCAGAGATTTTCTGCAAGAAAAGGCAGCTGCACTATCAGCTGAATAAGTTCAAAGGACTGCAGTTTTACTAGTGCTTTAGATACCATCTCTTCAATATAATGCCCACATTACATTTATTTGGAGGCATTTCAAATGGAATATCCTCACCTCGTCAGAACAGAAAGCAAAATGAATTCAAATTTCTTTGAAGTTTTCTTGTTGAAAGCTTCTAAGTGCTTATTATACTGTATACTTGAAGCAGATTCTACATTGTACTCTCAAAGGATGCATTGTCATTTCTAAGTCAGTTCACTACTTAGTAATTGAAAGACTTTCTGCTTTTGAAGATCTTGGAGAATAACAGCCCTTAACAAAAGCAAAAATATTAGCATCAGCGCACTGAAAACAAAACCATGGATCACAAAATAATGGTTTGAATTCTAGTGCAGCAATTAAATTCACAATGTTATAATGAACAAATCACTTTATTTTTTAGCCTTTAATACAAGTGGAATGAGTATGGCTCAGGAGTCTAGTGCCATGATACAACCTGAATTAAAAGTAACTATACAGGATTAGAAAATAAATACAAGTAAATAATTATTTTTGCTGTTAATGTCCAGTAGCACCTGGTGACTTCAAAGCAACGGGTGTCTGCAGGAAGCCACAAAATGGGAGTGGCTCATTGGAATGGGGAGGGCTGTACTGTGGTAGGTCAATGACCATTACTGGATTCCAATTACTAAACAGGGTCATTCACTTTTTATCTGAATATTGCTTCATTATTGCATTTTTATGACCATTTTGACAATATACACAAGATTTCTGAATGCAGTCACAGGGGCCAGGCTTAGGCGAAATGACACCATAGACAAACAGTTCCATGGGCCCCTGTGTTGCACAGTGGTCATCATGAGTGTCCCCAGTACCTCTCCCTGACTTCCCCTTATCCTGGCCCACACCATCCAGGCATATTGCTTTCTTGTTTTTCATACTTTGTCTTACTTGGTAGCTTCCTTTATCCATTTAGCATACCCTAACTGGCTTAGAATCCACTGTAATAAGTCTGAAGGAAGTAACTGAATTAAGTTGGTGGGAGTGTAGAAATCATAGGGTTGTAGATGCATCTTAGAGTTTTTTTAACAACCTTTTGATCCAGCCATGGTCTGAACAAATAAATGTAAGTAATGAAAGAAATGCATTCTTATTTATTCTTTCAAGGAAAATATGTTTTCTAAATCTTAATGTTCAAATATAACAAACTATTTCCCAAATAAACTGAGAAGATGTGTGCTTGCAAGGATACATAAATCCTCTCTGAGAATACTGCCTGTCTTCCTACCACTCCAAAAAATATAGTTGCCTTCTGTGTACCCCTGTGGTGCTAGACTGGGGTGGAAATAAAAGGACAAGTTGCCAGAGGCATAAATTATACAGTTGAGGGTCTAGTAGAAGAAACTATGGCACCTGGATAAAATCCTCATAGAGAGAGACAGGTTTTACATGTATACTTCATAGAGAAGGAACAGAATGCTGTTAGATAATAAAACTACTAACTGTACCTCTGCCAGTGATCATTTGCAGTTACTCACATCCTGGACAGGCTGCCATAACCATCTACTTATTGAATGCAGGACTGAGGTTTGACTGTGCTGGAAAGTGAACAAAATTATGGTCAACTTGATGCTTTCAGAAACAGTACAACCCCCCCCCCCACACACACACACATATACACTGAGTCATTTTTATCACAGACAACAACATACCTATAAATTACAGCCACTTTAATGACCATGCACACCTCAGATGTCTGAGTGTGTTAAAAATAGTTTGTCTCATTATTGTGCTTTTTTATGTCTTAAATCCACAATAAAGTATTCCAGCTAACTTCACACAAATGCACACTACTGGTGGAAAGCCCTAATATACCTGACAGCACTGTCAATCATTTTCATCAACAGAGAGTCTCTGTGTCCAGCAGTTAAGAACAAATTTATTGACTATGTGCACCTTTGAAATGAGATTCTAATAAAATAAAAATAACAGTTGACTGCAGTCCTTTATTTTACCCTCACTACATACATACACACACACACACACACACACACACACACACACACACACACACACACACACACACACACACACACACACACACACACACACACACACACACACACACACACACACACAGATGTGGATTAATTCTGCCGTCAATTACAGGCACTTGTATGACTGTAACTACACACCTCAGATGTTTGATTGCAGTCAAATGAACTTTAAATTAATAAATAACTGCCACACAGGACTGTAGCTTCTCAGTCCACTGCTGTCAGAATACAACATGCAACCTACTCCAATACCATGCATGCCGTTCATCCTTTTAGCTCAAGAATCAAGGAGGAAGTTAAAAGCTGGTGGTAGACAAAGGACCAACATCAGGGACAGCTATTACCCTAATACACTGAAAGTTTCTCAAATAACAGGATTTACACAAACATGCTTTTGCTGTAGAGTGTTATGTCTCAGCAAACTGTTTAGTGACTGCAACACAGACTTTGCAAGGAGCAGACCAAAAGCCTCAACATTAGGGTAAAGTTGAGAGCATCTATACCAAACATACACACACACACACACACACAAATATATATATATATATATATACATATATATATATATATATATATATATATATATATATATATAATAAATAATATATGTATATATATATATATATATATATATATATATATATATATATATAGATTAGATATATATATATATATATATATATATATATATATATATATATATATATATATATATATATATATATATATATATATATATATATATATATATATATATATATATCTATATATATATATATATATATATATATATATATATATATATATATATGGGAACACTTTAGAATCTCGAAATACTGAAATGTCGAATTTCAATATCTCGAGACTATAAAGCCGAATGTTGAAAATAGAGATTATGAAGTGAATATATATATATATATATATATATGTATAAATATATATATATATATATATATATATATATATATATATATATATATATATATATATATATAGGTCTACTTGATATGATCGACATTTCATAATGTCGAAACCCATATGGCCGAGACCATATGATCGACATTCGAAATGTCAAACATACAAGTAGACCAAAAAAAAAAAAAAAAGAAAAAAATAACTTTAAAGATGCTAGTGGGTGGCTATGCCATACTGCACCCCCCCCCCCCGTGGGGGGATCTGCCCCCCCACACCCCCATGACTTTAATATACCAACTCTGAGATCGCACTACAGTGTGAAAATGGAAATCTTTCCATTCCACACTGTACGGAGATGGCAGTTCCCCATGACTGACATTTCAAATGTTGATCATATGGTCTCGGCCATATGGGTTTCGACATTGTGAAATTTTGACCATGTGAAGGAGACCCATATATGTATATATATATATATATATATATATATATATATATATATATATATATATATATGTATATATATATATATATATATATATATGTGTGTGTGTGTGTGTGTGTATATGCATATGCACATATGCACATACAGCCACAGGTATGACTATGCCTGTAACCTCAGATCTTTGTCGTCACTCCAGGACTGAAATCAGGTTGTCAGTGTTATAAAATAAGGCAGCTGACACCATTACATCAGCTTTTCTTGCCCTAACTGCCAGGAGCCCCCAAGAGGGAGCTAGGTTATGGTGGAAGAACACCAACAGTAGAAAGTAAATACCAAAAGTTCCTTGTAAGTAGGGAGAGAGCGAGAGAGATTGATAGAGAGACAAGGGGGATGGAGGGAGGGAAACCAGGACTGCAACAGTGAATACACTTGAACATCTACATTTATGGTAAGTGTATATAACTGTACTATATTCTTCATGGTTAACTGTTGCAGTCATCACATTTGGGTTGCTTCCCAAAGCTGAAGAAAAGGGTGCAGGTAGTCAAGAAGACTGGGGGCTGGCTAGGATGTCTTGCAAGACTGTGGTGGCAAAGCCTGCCCTGGATTTGGAGAAGATAGGCAGGTGGTAATGCTTGGTGAAAGTATGAACAGTTGGCCATGTT
This sequence comes from Protopterus annectens, assembly GCF_019279795.1. Taxonomy (NCBI): domain Eukaryota; kingdom Metazoa; phylum Chordata; order Ceratodontiformes; family Protopteridae; genus Protopterus; species Protopterus annectens. The sequence continues at coordinate 1,581,345,905 of NC_056741.1, read as the reverse complement.
GCAGCCTCCAGGATGTCCCTGGTGGGGACCCCTCTGAGGAAAGCTGCAGAGGTGGAGGTTGCTCTGGTAGAATGTGTCCTGAACCCCTTGGGGGGAGGTTTCCCATGTTGATTGCAGCAGAAATGGATGCAGTGTGCTATCCATTTGGAAATGGTTTGTTTGGATATGGCTTTGCCCTCTGCTCCTGCAGCAAATCTGACTAACAATTGATTAGTCTTACTAAATGATTTAGTCATGTCTAGGTAGAATCTGAGCTGTCTGTGCACCTCTAGAGAGTGCAGTATCCTTTTCCCCTTGTTTTGTGGGTTAGGGAAAAAGGTGGGCAAATTAATGGATTGGTTGAGAGCCACACTGGATACCACTTTTGGCATGAAGGATGGGTTAGTCCTGAGGGAGACCTTGTCAGCATGGAAAATGATGAAGGGTTCTACAGCCATTAGTGCTTGTAGCTCAGATACTCTTCTTGCTGAAGTGATGGCCAGAAGCAAGGCTGTCTTCCAAGAGAGAAATAATAACTATGTTGAAGCTGCTAGTTCAAAGGGGGACAGGGTGAGCTTTTCCAACACAAAGTTTAGGTCCCAAGCTGGGGTAGATGCTCTTCTGTGTGGCCTCAAGTTGTTAGCCCCTCTTAGGAACTGTTTGATGAGAGGGTGTGAGAAAAGAGGTGACTCTGTGCTGAAATGAGCAGAGATAGCAGAGGCATGAATTTTAATAGAAGAAAAGACTAGACCCCTGTGTAGCAGGTCAGCAAGGCAATCCAGGATGAGAGGTAGGGAGGGTTGTGCCGTCCCGGCTCCCTTAGCCTAGATCCAGGTGCAAAACTTTTTCCATTTGTCAGCATAAGACTTTCTAGTGCTAGGGCATCTGGTCTCATGTATAACATCTAGAACTTGTTTGCTGAGATTGGCAGCTTGTGCAGTGGGGTCGGGGAATAAGCCAGGCTGCCAGATTGAGGGTCTGTAATTGGGGATGCATGAATTCTCTATCCCTCTGGGTCAGGATTGTTGGGATCTGAGGGAAATGCCATGGTGGTAGAGGTGACAGACTGCGCAGCAGTGGGTACCAGTGGTGGCACGGCCAGTCAGGGGCAATCAGGATTGTCCTCAGCATTTCCTCCCTTATTTTGAGCAGTACCCTTGTAATGAGTGGTAGAGGGGGAAATGCATAGACTGAGAGGTTGACCCACTGGAAGAATAGAGCATCCACTTTCCAGGCCTTGCAGTGAGGCTCCCTAATGCAGAATTTTCTGAGCTGATAGTTGGAGTGGGAAGCAAAGAGGTCAGCCTTTGGCGTGCCCCATTTCTGAGTTACAAGGGTGAAGGTTCTTTGGTCTAGCTGCCACTCGTGTAGCTCCAGAAGATTTCTGATTAAGTTGTCTACCAGAGAGTTTAGAGAGCCTGGCAGGAATTGTGCTAACAGGTGTAGTTGCATGGCTGGGGCCATGTACCAAAGGGTCATGGGGAGCCTGCACAGAGGGTACGAGTGAGTCCCTCCCTGCTAGTTGATATACCACATCACAGTGGTGTTGTCTGTTTTGATCAGTAGAGCCCCCAGCAAGAGTAGAGGTCTGAAAGCTGTCAGTGCATGCTGGACAGCTAACATCTCTTTTTGGCTGATGTGCAGATGTATTTGATGTGGGCTCCATTGGCCCTGTATGTACCTGCCGTCTAGGTGTGCACCCCGGGTATAATCTAATGCATCTGTGGTGAGGGTTTGGGTGCGTGGGGTTGTGAGAACGGTAGTCCCTTGTTGTGGTAGCATGCTGCTGCCCACCAATGAAAATCTTTCCTTAAACAAGGTATCATTGGTATAAGAGTTTCCAGGTCTTGAGAGTGTTGACACCAAAGGTTTTTTAGGTACCACTGTAGTTTCCTGTTATGCAGTCTGGCATATGGAATGAGTAGAATGCAAGAAGCCATGAACCCCAGAGCTTGCAGGACTTTCCTTGCAGATAACTGGGGTCTGGTGGCTAGTTGAGAGAAATAGGCTGTCAGGTAGGTTTGTTTTTCTGGTGTAAGGAATGCCATCCGGGATGCTGTGTTCAGGCTTCCTCCCAGGAATATAATTTTTTCGGTGGGTACTAGTTTGGGTTTCTTTTCATTGATAGTGTACCCCAAGGAGGTCAGTAGGCCCTTTACAAAGGCCAGGTGCTTGAGCAGCTTTTCCTGATTGTCTGCCTGAACTAGGCAGTCGTCTAAGTATGGGTACATTTGAATATTTCTTTCCCTGCAAAAAGCAATGGCAGGAGCCAGACATTTTGTGTAAACTCTGGGAGCAGTGGATAAGCCAAAGGGAAGCACAGAGAACTGAAAGTGCAGTGATCCTGCCCTGAAATGTAGATATTTCCTGCATGATTCCCTGACTGGGATGTGTAGGTAGGCGTCTTTTAGGTCTAGAGTGGCTAACCAATCATCCTTGGAGAGCATAGGTAGTAGTTGCTGGAAGGTGAGCATTTTGAATTTTGGTATCACCAGACAGGTGTTTAGAATGGATAGATCGAGGATGGGGCACCAGGTGCCCTCTTTTCTGGGAAGCAGGAAGAGTCTGGAGTAGAAACCTTGGCCTATCTGTTCTGCAGGAACGTGCTCTATTGTCCTCATAGAGAGCAGGGAAAGGACTTGCTTTTTGGCCTCTGCCCACTGGTTTGGGAGAAGATCTGAGAACCCTTTTGGGGTTGGTAGAGTGTAGAAATAAAATTTGTATCCCTGGGACACTATGTTGAGGACCCAGCGTCATCGGTAATGGTGGCCCAGGTGCTTGCGTGGAAGGAGAGTTTTCCTCCTAGGGGCAAGAGCAGTTGGGCAGAGGGAGGGGCAAGAGCAGGTGGGAAGAGGGAGTGGGTGGAAGTGGAAAGTCTTTATGAGTTCTTACCATAAGGGGGTGGCTTAGCACTCCCTGGTTTTGAAGAAGAGGAACTCCATTGCTTAGATCTCTGCATTCCCTGGGGCTGCTGTCTGGGGGCCTGCTTCCCTGAAGTCTGGGCTGAGCTGATCTGGAGAGGGCAGGAAAGGACCAGTGCTTGGAGGGGCAATGCCTACTGAACCTGGGTGGCTGGACCTGCAGGAAGTCCTTAACTATCTGCGTAGATTTAGCTTTTTTTTTCCATCTTTTTTAAGACCTCCTCTGCCTTGGTGCCAAATAAGTTGTCTTTGTGCAAGGGTGTGAGTGTCCAATAGTTTGGATTTGACATGGTCTGGCAAGGGCTGTCCCTTAAGCCGAGCATGCCTTCTAAGGACAGAACCAGTGACTGCTGCCCTGCAAGATGCTTCTAAGGTGTCAAAACCACATTGTAAGGTGTGCTTAGTTACTTGACTTGCAGAATGCATTAACTCTTGTAACCCTTTATGTTCTGCACAAGCAGGAAAAGATGATATTTTTTGTTTGAGGAGTTCCATGGTATGTTGCTGAAATTTTAGCATATGGAACTGACAATTTAGTGCTCTAATAGCAAGAGTAGCAGAGGTGTATACTTTTTTACCCCTTCTGTCTAATGCTCAGGAATCCCTATCTGAGGGGGTGGGATTCTTAGCAGAAGTTGCTTTAATTCCTTTAGGCCCTTGATAAATAACCTCAGGGTCAGCAGTAGGATTTTTGAAAAGAAATTTGTGAGAGTCAGGGACTCTATAGTACCTGTCAGGTTTCCTGGGAGCAGGAGGGAGGGTGTCAGGAGTCAAACTGGATTCCATAAAAATATCATCCACAACATCCAGGACAGGAAGAATAGCCAGAGGTCTGTGCTGTGGAAGATCTAAGAATTCCCAGAGTCTCTTTTAAGACTGAGGGAAGTCCTGACATTCCCATGTATGTAGGGTTTCCAAAAAGGAAAAGTCCTCGGGTGGAGAGGCTGAAGGAATGGATTCCTCTGCATCAGAATCCTCATAAGCAGAGAGGGGTTGCATGTCTTCATATTCAGATTCATCAGAGTCATCGGTCTCCTGTTCAGATAAAACTACTGGGGACAAATCTCTTTTTCTTTTGGAAGGTGTAGCCTGGCTTCCCCTGATCAGCATTATAAGGTCTTCCGCCATTTTAAGCATTTGAGACTGAGGCAAGGAAGCAGGTGCCTGAGATTGGGTCGTTGGTTTCTTGGGTGTGGGTCATACCCTGGGCCTTAGAAACTCATTAGTTTTCGAAAGAATGGTAGATGCAAAAGAAGACGTCAGTCTGTGTTGAGAATCAATAGTGCAAAGTACTTCCTTGGAAGTCGGTGCCTTCTCAGCGGTTCCAGACTCATCCAAGGTAGAGACATCCGCAGGATCCTTAGTCGATGAAGAGTCTCACGGCATACTGCACTCCGAAAGGGTCTTGTAGTGGCCTGCGAATCCACAGAAGCAGGCATCAGGGGCTGCAAAAGCGCATCACTGAGGACCAGAGAACTGATGACTAGCTTAAAGGAAGTGTTGTCAGTAGGTTTGGACCTGTGCAGTCTGTCTCTGTCTTTATCCTTATGTTTTTTCAGAAGATCTGCTGTCGGATGGCTTACCGAAGCCATATCGGAATTTGAGGACTGAGAGCAAAAATCTCTAGCTACAATAAGGGCCCAACAACGTATAGTGCTGGTGTTGAACTTTTTCTGACATTGGTTAGAGCAAGAAAAAGGATTCCCAATGGGGTACTTAGCTTTAGAAGACATCAACTTTAATTCGGAAAACGAAAACTCAGGTAGAGGCCAACCGGCACTCATGCGAACTGCTTCTGCTTCAGGTTCTTCGGCAAGAAAGACTGATGTAATGGCGTCAGCTGCCTTATTTTATACCACTGGCGACCTGATATCAGTCCTGGAGCGACGGCAACTGACACAAAAATACTAAGCCTCTGGTATTCAGGTCGACTAAGGGCTACCCTGGCAGGGATAACCAGAATGTGATAACTGCAACAGTGAAACACAAAGAACATCCCTTCATTCTCTGCTAATTATACATACTTACTCAAAGATGGCAGAACAGTAGGATAAGGGCAAATCCCCTTTACCTGCTGCAAAGTGATCCCATACAAAAGGCTGCCAGTAAAACCTCCATTTGAAAGAAAATTCACTCATATGAGCATTCTGTTTTTTTACAACAGAAAAAAGCATTCATATTAGAGTAGACTCTTTCTAACTGTATCAATATTACCATGCTTTTTCTGAAGTCTATTAAGTCTGAAACACAAGTGTCATTATTTAATCACTTCAGGCCTCACTGATTTGCCAGAAAATCTTATATATTATACAAGAAATGGACCTAAATGCAAGGCAATATCAGGGACAGTTTAGAGTTTTTGTGTGTGTGTGTGTGTGTGTGTGTGTGTGTGTGTGTGTGTGTGTGTGTGTGTATATTTATATATATACATATATATATATATATATATATATATATATATATATATATATATTTGGGTGGATCTTTTTTGTTACATTGACTTTCCATAATGTCGAACTATATATAATCAACACTAAGGAATGTTGAAAACTGCAAAATACAAAAAACTGCACTCCCTGCAAGCCCCACACACCCTGCTAACTATATATGCCAACTCTGAGATCACACTACAGTGAGGAAAAATGCAAATTCTGTTATCTCCACTGTACTGATGTCTCAAAACAAGCAGTTTGTTTTAGAATGTTGATCATATCATCTTCACTGTATGCAGTTTAACATTCAAAAACATGAATATTCTGAAGGAGACCCCTATAAGTGTACCCATGTGTATCTATATCTGCATGATTATCTGACTTTCTGTTGACTTTTTCATTTGCTTACATGTAAAACAGCATTCAGAATATGTAGAAAATGCAAATGTCAATACAACACTGCACATGCCCAGGGGGAACATCCTGGTAAGTGCAAAACCTAAAATAAAAAACAATTTTTTTTTTTTTTTTTTTTTTTTTTTGCAGGTGGGCAAGCCCAACTGCTTCCCCCCACTCGCCTGGTAATTATATATGTATTAACTCTGAGATCATACAAAACTAAGGATAGAATATTCCTATATCTGGAGAATTTTGTGTGTCCTCACACACCTGTTGACCATCTGTTTACTTGATCATAAGAGGACTACTAAACAGGTGCTGACCACACTTTCCACCTAACCATATGCAGCTATATATACATATGCGCACACACACACACACACACACACACACACACACACACACACACACACACACACACACACACACACACACACACACACACACACACACACACACACACACACACACACACACACACACACACACACACACACTTACCATCCTACTTGCTGGCAGTGACAATCATAGTGCATGTAAAAGGGAAATTCTCTATGCTTGTGCTTCTTGCAGCATATAATTAACTTTTTACTTCTGGCTTAAGACAGCCTTGGTACCAGAGGCAGCATGACCCAGTAGAGACGACTGCTCAATGCTTCATACAGCAGGTCAGCGAAATGCTTGAGAGGTATTCCACACATTCTAGGCACTGTGTAAAGAGCTGTAATAAGATGTAATCACCGTATTCTGCATGTTGGAGATGTGGAATAAACATATCAGGCTGGTTTGAAAAACAAGAATTAATTTCAAGTTGCCATCAATTTTGTAAATACTCCAAATAAACATCTCTGCTGCTCTCTGGGAAATTCCTGGCAGAATGATCAAGTGCTGCAAATAAAAATGTGTTACATTCGGTACAGAGAGCACAGTGTCTACATAAAGCATTGAGAGCATATTTGCTCTTCATTGTATAAATGTGCTCAAAAATTCTGTTTTTGTAGGAGACAAGGGCTAAACCAGTCAATTTTAAATGTTGTTTAAAATATCAGAAGACATTTCAGGAGTCATGTGACAATATTAATGATATTTAAGTCACATAGTATTATGCTAGAACAATCTTAAGTCCTTTACATGAAAGCACTTATGGTTTGTTTTACTATATTGTAATAAATTGTGAAATATGCCTTATTTTGAAGTCTTAATCATTTCTTTTTATTTTTAACTTGAGGGCCATTTTTTCTGTTTGCAATTCTGAGGAACATCATTGTTTTATTGCTTTGGAAAACAGCCAGGGAAACAAAGTAAGTAGATATTTTTTGAGTATTTCAGATTTCTGAGCACTAGAAACAAAACAGAAAGCTGACTATTACATTTAATTGAAGAATAATGTGGGGCCAGCAGCCAGTACCACAAGCCACCCCTGTTAAGGTTACAGGACAGTTGTGTATCAGTTTATTTAACTTGTTAGTTCATGCTAGAACAAGTTACTCTTCACTATTTTGTTATATCAAGAAGCATATATTGAAAGCATTAAAAAACACAAAGAATTATTTTTTGCAGGGGGATGGGGTCTTCACATACATACCTTTTAATTATATATAATATAATTATTTAATTATATTATATTCAACGGGCCTCCGCTGAAAATGGACCTACATCCAGCCGGACACTCCCAGTCAACAAATATAAATAAATAAATAAATAAATATATTATTGGATCCTTTCTCCCCAGTTCTCCACTGAAAATGTGCTCAGTCGGACTTTACTGGTAAACAAAAAGCACTAAAAGAAAAAAAAAAAAAAAAATATATATATATATATATATATATACACACACACACACACACACACACACACACACACACACACACACACACACACACACATATATATAGATATAGATATAGATATATGTAGATATATATATTTTTTTTCAACTTCCATACTCACTGCAGTGGGGAAAGTGAACAGTTCCACTGAAGTGTACTGCTGGCTTGCACAGTAAGTTAAGCCAGTTTTGATGAACCATGACAAAAAGAAATTGCTCTGAAGCTACATGAGCATACTGCACTTGTCTGAGGGAAGGCTATCTATCTTGCTTTTCTTCAACTAGCAGCTACAAAGTCAACTGCAAAATAAGTCTCTCTTTTTGCTCTAGCTTTATATTCCTATATCCACATCTTCATAGTCATTGATATCAGCTGTTACTCCATAATTAAGTCACAACACCTGTAGTGCATATTTATATTTATATATGTTCATGGTTACAGGTCATTATACTGAATGTTCTTATGAGAGAATGCTTTTTAACCTGATGTGCCGCGGTGGTGCAGCTGTTAGCATTGCCACCTCACAGCAAGAGGCTCTCTGGTTTGATTCTCGGCTGGAGTGCCTTCTGTGCGGAGTCTGCATGTCCTCCCCGCAGTCGAATTTACTTTAAAAGACATGCAGGTAGGTGCATGGGTGAGTGGGTGTGCCTTCTTTGAAGGTTGGGCACTGGGCTGGCAACCCGACACAGTAAAAATTTACTGCCAATCATTCACGGACCAGAGTTCTGCTGTGGCGACCCCTAACTGGGAAAAGCCAAAAGACAGTTTTTATAAGCGCAGACACTTAAATGAGTGCAAGTTCTTCCTTATGGAGGTTTTGCCAACCGCATGTTGTACAAGATTGTACTGCAGTGAGGTAAGGGAATTTGAACTTACTCCATTGTTGTGCAGTCCCAAAGTTGTTATGTATAATTACAGGTGGTTTGTAGCGTACAGGGAGGGCTTTCCACCACTCCCTGCAAAAAAAAAAAAATCTGTTTTCTTTGTTTGCAATTATTTTGGATTGTCTATGAAATTATCACCATTTTTGCATAAGCTCCTGAGAGCATTTCATGTTTGATGATATAATCACACACACACACACACACACACACTAAATACACATACAATTCCATTTTTTCATCAATGGAAATTAAAAATGAAATCTCACCCTGATGAAGCTACAAAATAAGAGCTAACAAAGATTTGCTCTGAGGCTTAAATTCCATTATGGTCCAGTGGTTCTTGTTTTCAGCTGAGTGTTTTGGATTTATTCACATATCTCAGCATTTGGTAATGTAAGTAATTTCTTTATAATGTGATAAATTATGTGTTGGAATGATTGAATCTGCATTCTGTTACTGTCCAATTACAAAATTAAGTAAGTACAGGAGTCTGCACTGATGGGGCAGAAGTGCAAGTTCTGTTAGATTTGGTAATATAGTAACAAGCAAAAAAGAGGCATCTGTATTTACTATGAAAACTGTTAACAACAAAGCAGTAGAAGTGGTATGTATTCATGGTGATAAAAAGAGTTTCACTTTAGTCCGGTAGAAGTGCAGGTGGCATTTAGGAAAGGATTTCATTCTATTGCTATCATTCCAAATTTAACACATGGCATAATAACAGCCAACAATATTCCCCATTTTAAAGATTTGTAGAGACAATGGCAAGAAGGTAATTCCTTTTTTACATACCACCATGTCAGTATAGGGAGAGGAAAGAGTGAGTAAATAAACCTACAGATGTGCTTCTCAATAAGTGAGAAAAAGGGAGATAAACCAGCAGACACATTCATTAGATTGTACGAATCCTGCAAAGGTCAAGGCAAACGTTAGAAAGCCCTATAGCTGCAAAGTTTGTCTACGGACACTGAGGGATGAAGGCTTTATAGCTGTGTAAGAAAATATAAAAAAACAGTATATGTTTTGAATGATCAAAATCTATACAGCTATATCCTGCATAGGTTATAACAGCTGTCCATCTTTCAAAGCTTCAGGGCATCAGGGCATCTTCCACACACCCACACTGTTACTCAGCTCGAGTTAAGCTGACTACAAAGACATACCTGTGCATCAAGCTATTCAGAACTTTCATCCTAACTGAGAGAGGGAGACTGGGGTCTAAGAGGGCATTCGAAGTCCAACAACCAACACTCATCCACAGTGGTGAAAAACAGCAAAAAATCACATAGATATAAAGTACTTTATTCCAACATTCCAAGATACTACAGCAAACCGATTTTGGCTATACCAGCCTTCTTCAGTGTTTAACAATCAAGACAGTGTAATATCCCTCAAGTAGCAACACCCTAATACTGATTGGTCAATTAAAAAGAGTCATTTAAACCTGGAGAGAATAGTGCACCTCACCTAATAATTTAACCCTTCTCTTTTATTATTCAAAATACTATGCCACCCACCCCTTATAACCTCTATCTAACACAATAATTCTATAATTTTAAATTGAAACCTTGCTGTTTTATGATATAAAGTATGTTTAAACAAAGCATTTGACCCCCTAGCACATCTGATATCTCTAAGATGTTCTGAAATTTTAAGCTTTAACGGACGGGAAGTCTGCCCCACATAAAAAGCTGAACAGCTACATGTTGCCAAATATATAACCCAGTCTGTGTCACAATTCACAAAAATGTTTAACTGGTACACATTTGATGTATTAGAAGAGGAAAAACATTCAGGCTTAAGAAACACATTTGCAAAAACTGCAATGACCACAGGACTGGCAACCTTTAATCACAGTTCCCCCAAGGTCAATCTGCTTGCTTATATCCCCTGTCACAAAAAATCTTGATAATATCCTGTACCTCATTATTATATACCAACTCAGAAGAACATATTTTTTTTTACCTTAAACGCTGAGATTTAGGTATATTCCTTATCACACGAGGAGGATGAAAATTGTTAACATACAAGAGGGTATTGATCTGGGGGACATTTCCTGAAGAATTGACTATCCAATGTCCCATCCTCTTTAACAGTAACCATCACATCCAAAAAGGTAATTTGTCTAGGGTCATAATGTATACTAAACTGAATACCCCATTTGTTGTCATTTAGATATTCAACAAATTCTAATAAATATGAAATATCTGACCTCCAGACCAACCAGCAATCATCTAAATATCTTCTCCAGATGTCCATGGATTCTAGATAGATGTTGTGGGACTCATCATAAATAAGCTGTTCTTCAATAAAGTGCATAAAGAGGTCTGCATAAATCTGTGTAAATGATGCACCCATAGCTGTACCCCCTCAGCTGTAAATAACATTCGTCTTTAAAATAAAACATATTTTTAGTCAATACATGTTATGCTAGACATAACAAAATGTGTTAAAACCTGGGCTATATATAGAGAGACCCAATTTAACCAATATTCTAAAACCATCAGGTCCGCGCAATGAAGAATGTTAGTATATAGGGCCTTAACATCTAGAGTGCATAAAAAACAGCCATGATCCAATTGCATTTGTTCTATAATGGTCACAAATTCAGTAGTATCCTGAATTCTAGAACAGACCATATTCAGTAAAGGTTTAAGATGATATGAAAGAAATTCAGTTAATGACCCTTTCCCTGAAACAATAGGCCTCCCAGGTGAACACTCCGAATTTTTATGAATCTTTGCCAACAGGTGTTGTCTTAACATATCCTGTACATATAACTGACAAAAGGTATCATTAGAGATGATACCATCCTCGGCAGCCAATTTAAAGAAAACAAAAAAAAAAAAAAAGCAGGTATTGTCTTAACAGATCCTGTACATATAACTGACAAAATGTATCATTAGAGATTATGCCATCCTCGGCAGCCAATTAAAAAAAAAAAAACTATCTCCCTTTTAATTTTAGAAGTAGGATTCAAATACATGCTTTGATAATAATAATGGTCAATCAACTGCTTTTGAGCTTCAGCATAGTACATGGCGGAATCCCACAATACCACTGTACCCCATTTATCTGCTTTCTTAATGACTAAATGTTTATTTGAAGCCAAACTTTTAATAGCCTGCCATTCCATCTTAGTTAAATTATTTAGTGGAATGAGCATTATATGTAAAATGTAGTTCTTTCAACAGTTGTTGCTGAAAACTGGCCACAAATTAATTCGGGGCACAAAAGTGGAGGGCCTCAACCTAAAACCAGAGGTGTTTCATCATCACTTTGCTTATAAAATAAAAAATGCAGTTTCAAATTGAGCAATCTACAAAAAGCAATGATATATTGAGTAAATACATCCTCTGGTACCATTTAACATGGGATACAACCCAAACCTTTATTTAGTAACTCAAATTCAGCAGACGACAAAGACACAGATGAAATATTATGAACATTCCTGTTTATAGTTATTTGGCCACCATCAGCTGTAATAAAGTCTCTAAAGTGTGACCACCCATGTTGATGTTTCCTTCCAGCCCTTCTGATTGGTCTAAAGGGGTGTCTGACACCTTCTTTTTAGGGGCAAGAGAAGACGGCTAAACCTCTAAATATGTCTCCGTGGCTGAAGAAAACTCTTCAGGTGAGGTTTCTGGTGTACTGACATGTCAGTCCTCTTCAAAATGTATCTATGGCTTTTACGCTTCTTAACAAAAGGCTGCTCCTTAGTGTTGGCAAATTTAACAACCTTTTCATATTAAATTGCCTACCACTTTGATAATTTTTAGAATCCTAGAAAACTTACTAAGCATCCTAAGAGGACATTGCTCCATTGCACAGGCACAACAAAAATTGAATGTCCACACTCTGGAATTAAAAACAAAAGAGGTTGGAGGAAAAGACTACTGCAGAAGTGATCATTTAAACATCTACTGTTATTGTACACTTATCTACGCAACTGTACTATGTTCTTGATTAGTGCTAGAGTAGCCTAAGATATAAGGGTAGATTACCATAGCTTAAAACAACTGGGTAGTGGAAGGAGAAGGGTGCAGGAGCCCCTGGAGAAGGTGGATGGAGACAACCATTTGGAAGTAGTCTCTTCTGACACAGGTTGTCCCTTATTCTTAACTTCAGAAGAAAAGAACAACTGATCAGAAGTTCTAAAAGATTTAGCTCTGTCAAGACAGTACCTGAGTTGTCTGTGGACATCTAAGTATCCTTTCTCCTTCATTATGGAGTTCAGGGAAGAACACGAGTAGATGAATACTTTGACTTCAAGAAAACTTAAGATACACTTTAGGCATAAAAAAAGGATGACTTCTCAAGGAAGCCCTGTCTGTGGAAAATGAGGTAAGGCTGCCCTACCATAAGAGCTTGCAACTCAGATGCTCCTTGTGCAAAGGTCAGAGAAACCAGTAAAACTGTTTTCCTTGTGAAGTATCTTAATTCAGACAGATTAGCTGGTTCAGATGGAGCAAGTGTTAGCTTCTCTAACAAAAACGTAAGATCCCAAGGAGGAGCCACCAGTTTTCATGGAGGTTTATTATGCAATACCACCTTTTAAAAGCATCTTGACATGAGAATGCCTTGAAAGAGGAGGATCCATAGACAGACATGTTGAAATGGCTGACATATGTACCTTGATAGAGTAAGACAGGCCATAGGGAAGTAATTCACATGCATATTGTAAAACCAGAGAAACGCTATCCCTGCTGAGAGTCAACTTGTGCCTGGACTATAGGGCAATTTCCAAATCTGCCATAATGGAAATGCTGGACATCCACAAGTCAAATGGCACAAGAGTCACTTGCTTTAGGGATCTCAATCTAGCCTGTGACGTTAATAGAACATGCTAGAGAGACAGATATGTATTAGTCAAGTAAAACAGAGCTTCTCACTGACTCTATACAAATGCAGCCTAATAATTGGATGGGAGACCACAAATTCACCTCTGGGGGTGACACCCATATCCCTCATAGACAGTGTTAGCCGGTGTTGATCACAGTCCTGCTCTGTTAATAAATTCATTCTGCAAACTACCCAAAAAGAACAAATGAGGATACTTGGGATTAACATGGCTAGGCGTGTAAAGGGTCTAGGGCCACTTGCATAGTAACCTCCTATGAACCTATGGACCTATGAATAGGCGCTACTTATGTTATTGGCATCAGCTACAAAACTTTTTCCATTTGCTAAGATATGATTTTCTAGTAGCCTTTATTAATACTTGCTGCATGTCCATAGTAAACAGGTGCCTAAAAGGTAATGAGACCCTATCTCCCAGGCATTCGTTTGAAGTTTTTTGGGGTCAGGATGTATCAAACACCAATATTCTTCTGTGAGTAGATCCAGTCTATGAAGAAGATTATTGTAATTTCCCATGGCCAATTCCAGAAGAAGAAAGAACTACTGTTGCCTACACCAGAAGAGAACCATCACAATGATCATGGGGAATTCCTTCTGAAACTTCTGAAGTACCTTTGATATCAGTAGAAAGGGTGGAAAAGTAAACAGACTTTCCTTACAAGGAAAAGAAAAGTCATCCGTCTCCCAGGTCTTCTTGCATGGAGTCCTGGAGCAGAAGTTTACCAGCTGATTGTTCAGTGAGGAGGAAAAAATGTCTACTTAAGGAACTCTTCCCAGACGCATCAAATCTTAGAAGGCCCACTAGTTTTCATTGGTAAGGTTCTTGCCAGCTTGTTTGCCAGTCAGTTTTGCTCTGAAGGAATGTAGGATGCTTGTAGAGTGAGATTGTGCAGTAAATGTAAATGCTAACATGGCTAGTTTACATAGGGGTAAGACCTGGCTCTCTTTTGTTTGTTTATATAGTCAGTAACAACTTGAAGTGGTCCTGAGAACCAAAGGAGATTTAGAGAGTTGAATGCTTTGATAAGACAAGCATCTCTTTTCTGTTCAAGTGCTTCTGTCTTTTTTTGTTATCCCAGATACCTTGCACTTTTATCCCTCTTGACACTGCTATCCAAGCAAAGTCTGAAGCATCTATGGTGACTTGACTGCATTGGGGCAGGAGGGGAGAAGTGGAGACCTGGATTCAGGGATATATGTCAACGTCAAGTGATTTCTCTTCTCACAAATCCTGGAGCTGGAATTTGAAAAGATGATAGGTGTTGGTGCTGGAACCATAGACTACAGATACAACTGTATCTTTCTTATGCAGTCTTGCTTGAGGTATCAGGAGAATCATGGATGCCATGAGGCCCAGAATCCTGAGGTATTTCCTCACAGTGACTGAATTCTGAATGGAAAACCCCTGGAAAAGATCAAATGTAGATCTATATTTTCCTATAGAAGAAACACTCTCTGTACTGAGGTATCTAGCATATAACCCAGGTACACAAAAATAAACAAGTCATGTAAATATTAAAAAATGTGGATGCCCTGTAGCCGGCAGTGGGCTATGACAGGAGCTAGACACTTCGGGCTGTCCACTGCTCCAAGACTGTTCACAAAGAGTAAGGCAAAGGACCGATAATGAGATTTGAAGGATGGACAGGAATGTGGTGATGAGCATCCTGTAAATAAATCTAACGTTCCCAAAAAAAAAAAAAAAATGAAGGAAAAGGGGTAACATATTGTGAAGCCTATTTTTAAGTTGGACTGTATCACAAACTTGTTTAGGAAAGAAAGATCCAGAACTAGTCTCTGTGTATTTTCTTTCTTTGACACCAGAAACATTCATGAATAAAAACCTCTTCCCCACTGGAAAGGAGGAACTGTTTCTATTACCTCTCAGAAAACATGTGTTGTAAGAAAGAGGAAACAGAGGGGTTTGGTCAGGCAGATGTAGAATAATTCCTTAGAAAGGAGTGAATTCTTCCCACTGTCATCATCAACCCTGTTGAATCAGTCTCAGAACGTATTTGTCTGAAGCACCCTGTTGCCAAAGCAAGAAACAGATTCAGACTTTCTGGAAGGGATAATGGACTGCCAGGGTGGGGGGACATAGCTATTGTCACTTATTTAAATCTCCTTTTTTTGGGGTGGGTACTGTTTTCTTTTTTGGAAACTTCCTGCAGTTGTGTTTTTGGAAAATGTAGGGTCTATGTTAAATATTCGAACATCCAAAATGTCAGACGTTACATGGTCGAGATCAAATGTTTGACATTTGGATGTTCGAATATCAAATAAAAAAAAAGAAAAAAAAAGAAAAACACACCTTAACAGTGCAAGCAGGGGGGCAAGTTCCCCTGCAGCCCCCACACCCCCACTACTTAAATATACCAACTCCGAGACTGCACTTCAGTGCAGAAAAGGGAAATTCTCCCTATCTGCACCATACAGCACAGTTGAAAGTCAATCTATGAACACTTTAAATTTCGAACTTTTGGTCTCAACCATGTAACGTTCGAAATTTTAAGCGTTCGAAGAATTGACATAGACCTGAAAATTTAGAGGAGGAGAACTGAACAATCAGAGAGATTCCCTGAATTAGCTTATCCCTATCCTCACATTTGTATATTCCCTGCAGCAGAGGGACCAACATTTAAATGTCTATCCAAAGGAAATTTTTAAATCCCATTTTTACATCCTTTAGGAGATTTTGAGAATCCAGTCAGGGGAAACCTCCTCAACACAGTACAAGTGGCAGTAGGTCTGGATGTAGTTCCTGCAGAATCATAAACATTCTTTAAACAATGATTAATAGAAGAAACTAAACCACACAAAGCAGGTTTTTCCTCATAGGAAAGAAATGCATATAAAACATTCCTTATATTTTCACAGTTAGACAGAATAAACTTTAACATATGAGCATGACTATTCAAAATTCTAAAAATTGAAATTGCAGAAACAAACAATCCCCACCCCCACCCACTCCCCCCAAAAAAAAACTTCTCAGTGCTTTCACTGACCTTGTCAGACAGGGAACGATTAGAGTTAACAAAGTACTTGGCAGCATCTGGATTGACAAAAGCTATAGCTGCTGGGTAAGGTCTGAGATGAGAGTATAGAAATTTAAAAGACTGAAGGACTTTGTAAATTCTGTTTGCTTTCTTAGGGGGCAGGAGGCTGGCTTTTAGTAAAACAACAGGCTCTGTCAAAAACTAACTTCAATGTTGGCAGTACTGGGAGGATAGGAGAATGCTCTGGGAATTCTAGTTGTAACATTTTGTAGTATTTTCTGAGGGACTAAGATACCTCAGTGTTCTCCCGCTGAGAGCACTTACACATTCTGGAAACATTCTTCAAGAAAGCAAATCCTTGGCATAGAAATTCAGATAACATGCTCGCGAATCTATTAAAACTGAATGATGAACTGGCTAACTCAAAAGCCTCCTTAACCTCAATAACGCCACTGCTTATGCAAACTCCTTTACTGCCAAATTCTATGCATTTGTAAATTTTTGCATAGACACATCTGCCCACTCAGAAATAAATACAATGCCAGATTAAAAAAAATAAACCCTTATGATGGAGCCCTAATATAAAACAGACTGTATAATAAAATACAAATCCTTGCATGCAAAAATAAATTTAACTCTTAAGAAATAAAAATGGTCTTGCTAAACTAAATAGAGAATTCACAATCCTGATTTTATAAATTAAAGCCAGATATGAGATAAAAATAGCCATCCAGGTGAAGGATAACCAAAGCCTTTTTTAACTATATTAGAAATCTTAGAAACAATACCCAGCACTATACAGAGCTAAGAACAAATAATATCACATACTCAGAATCAGAATACATAGAACTGGAATTGTCTTCCATTGGTTAAAATTTCACTCCCCTCTCCTCTAGTATTCTCATATCAAATACCAGCATCTACACTCCCCTTATTTCTCCCATGAACAAGTTCTCAAGCCACAATCTAAGGCCAAGAAGACTACTATGGTTAGACTGAAACATTGACTTGTCAAACTCCCTGCAGGAGTGAGAAGGTATGCCTCAGATCATCTGGAATCCTGTGGCTTCTGGGGGCCTAGTATCACCCCAGCCAACTGATCTTAATTCATTCATTTTCTTTACAGTTATTGCAGTTCATTCTTGTCCAGCTGAGTGTGTGGACAGGTCTAAGGAGGACAATTTCTTACTGTTTTTTTTTATCATTGAGCAGTGCTTCATTTATACTACCCAGGTTTCATCTGGCTTTATTGTTAGATGGAGGACATTGACACAGTATACCAGTGGAAGCATTTTGGTCTATATAAGAAACCACTGAAGAGAGAGGTCCATGCCATCCCTGAAAAACATGTAAGACTTTCGAACTTCACCTTGTCCATCCAAGGCTGAAACACATTGAGTCCCTTGGCATGTCACCAATTGCTGAGCTACTTGAAGTCAGTCTTTCATTTATATTGTGGCATTATTTATGATGAAGGTAGGACTTTGTTCAGTCATTGATTATGAGCAGCCATCTTGTATGTATGTTGGAGGTGAAGGGGACACAAGTGCCTTTGTAATCTGTTGTACCCTGGCACCTGAGAGGTAGCTCATCATCAACATTGCTGTACTCTGTCTGATGAGAAGTACCTGTGTGTATCTCACTGTGGGGTTACATGTGACTGGAACATTTCGATGTTTAGAGGCTTGCACAAGTAGCCTCTATAGCTTAGATATGCTTGCTTGATGACCCTTCTTTGCAATTTTTGAGCTGGATAGTGTGATATGTGCAGCTGGTGGAGTATATTTGTGTTGATGAATTTCTGTGTCAAACCTATGGCTTTTGATGTTTAGGGAGATGTTTAAGTTTCTCAGCAAAAGAAGGCTTATGTTTTTAAGTGGTAGGCTAGAGTGAGGTAGTGTAAGTACTGACAACATGTTCTGATGACAGACTAGTTTTCAATTTTACTAAGTAGCTACACATCTCACATGTATTTTCATTGTGTGGTGGAAGTAGCTGTCATTAACCATGAGACAGTGTTTGCAAAGCCTCAGGGTACCTAATGCTAACAAGATGTCAACCAATAGTATAAGTGAAGACTGCAGTTTTATGGTTTCCAGAAATTAGTATGTAGTAGGAGAGCTGTTGTTTAATAAGTGAATTTTTTATATTGATAGTCTGCCAAATAAAGGTGCTAATATTGCAGGTTTTTTAGTTCAACTGTGTACATAAGAGATGGATTACTAATAATATAGAATTTATAGAAGTGTAACTGTTCTACTGAGAGCCCGACTTGTCATTGTCCCAATGCTGTCAAGCCTTTATAAGGAAACGTGCATGACTATACTATGACAAGGTGTGAGGACACAGCTTGTTGAAGCAAAGTTAGGAGATGGAGGTTGCACCTTGGGGCAGCAAGGTGATAGTCACTGGAAAAGATTGAGCAACAGGTCTTCTCTAATTGGGATCGAAACCTAAATATACGGGGTTAGTCTAAGGTGCCACAGAGGGCATAACCAAACTTTAAAAACAACTAAATACAATTATAGAGTGTGCCGTGTCCCAGTGTTGTGTGTTGCACAGTTCAGACCAGCCCAGCCAAATTCAGTGCAATTGCATGCAAAACAGTGTAGTAGAAAACTAAAGAAAAAAGCTAACAACCAATCAGAAAACCACTTGTATTGTTTGGCATGGCTAGACACTCAAAACATAAATATTTACCTTCTCTCACATGATAAGCAACAACAGAGTGCTGTGAATTAACAGAAAACACTGGCACACTAAGCAGTATGACAAATCAGCAAACTCCACAATAAAGTAGTTCTGAGTCATAAAAGATTTCTAATGAGTCATTTCACTGGTCATGTAGGGACTGGTTTCAGGTCAGTCCTGCTAAAACAGGTTTCAGTCAGTATTCAGCAATTGCATTGTTTCAAAATTTAGAGCAGCCGAGGCAGATGGAGCATAATGGCAGGCATTACAGAACAATATCAAACTACAGAAAAAGCTAACAGCCTGTCAGAGAAAGTTATTGCAGGTTGTTCTCATATGTGGCAAAATCAAGTCATCCCATCATGAAAATATAGACTTTAATAAATTGATTAGACCTGCACTCATTGTCAGTTGGATTACTTCAGGGAAATTGGGGTAATGACCCACACGTATAAGCAATGGCCCACTTGAAAATGAGTGTGTGTACTTTGCTCCATGCATGACCTATTACTGAGTAAGTTAACATCCTTTCCTTTGGACTATTCAGGTATAGACTGTAGATGGTGCAGCTCTATACTGTTTGGACTGTCATAATCAACATTCCTGACAATTCATTCCATCTATTGCTTTTTCTTTGTACTTTACTATTTAAAGATGTGATGCAATTATTTTGCAGTTAAATGGGAACTCTTATTTTGTTAGTTGTGACTATGAAGCCTTAAACACTTCTTATTTCTTCCCTGAAATAAAAACAAATTTCTTTCCTTGCTAATAAATTTTACTTGTACTAGATCTTTTCCTGATAACTTTTTGCCAGAACATTTCTTTCCAAACATACACAAACATATATTTTATGTACAATTCCTTGCCTGATTTGTATTTAATTCCCAGATCATATTTCTGCAGATTAAATAGCATACACTGCAGTCTCAGATATCCCTTGTAGAAAGACTTATGAGCTTTGCAAGTAACACACCTATAAGTCTCTGCATGTCAGTTCAATGTGTTTTCCACTTATTATGCTTAACTTTTGAGGAATGCAACCACAAAAAAAATTTAAAGTATGTTCACTCGCAGAATTTTTTCATACCAATTATCTACTTGCAAAAACATGAAGAAAATAAAAACGATCACAGATATTGCAGTCTCACTGATGTACACTTAAAAACACTAAATAGCTTAGCTTGATGACAAGACACTTCAGATTTGCACTCATCAAGGTTTATGGAAGTATGTGAAGGTTTATGGTCTGTTTCCAGTTTTACTGACTTATCACAGAGGCACATTATTCCTAACAGTTTGTTTTCTATCTAAATGTATTTCTTTGCATCTATAACTGTTTTTTTTATCCTCAGACAACTGGTCTGTTCCCTTTTTTTTTTTTATTAAACATCTTTATTAAATTATCACGTATGACATAGGCAATCTTACATTTCTATAAATGAAAAGCAAACAACATCGATGACTATTTAGTTGCAAACATTATACATCACTTATAATCTATCCAGTTATTGTCAGTTAAGCATCATATGGCTCATTCAAATCCTGCTTCTTAAACGTCATTCCTTCTCTGCATATATTGTTCCCACAATTCCGATTCTTGTGTATGTAGTTTGCTCCTTCCCTTTTCCAAAGATCCCAATTCTAGTTGTTTTATCTCTGTTACTATATTCACCACTTCTAAAAAAGTTGATCTAGACTTTGATTTCCATTTTCTAGTAATTGTTTTTTGGCAGCCACCATAATTAGACTCAGCAAGGCTTTACTATGTCTAGGCAATTTTGATTCTGTATCATAGCTCAAAAAATCATCTCCTCGGTCAATGCAATCTGCTCATCTAGGATCTCTGACAGAGCGGTTGAACTCCTAAACCATTCTGCCTGTCATCTACCTGAAATGTAATGCACTTATTTACATTGAAGTAGTTTAACTCTGATGCATCTATAACCATATTCTTAATGATTTCAAAGGTTTCCTTGTTCATAGATCTGTTTACAGAATACATCTTGCTATGCCAGTTATCTCAGAGCATAGCTACCACAGACGAATTATTTGAAAATGTTACATGATATTTCATTTTCTCTAGAAATCACTGGAATGTTTACTTGTCATCTAGCTTTTGATTTATACAACTTCGCTGTTTCTATATCAAGATTTTGTCCGCCTGGTGTGAAAATGTGGTCATATATTTCAAACTTGTTCAATTTGCTTCAAGTACCAATAAGCAGTTAACATGTATAAACTTATGAGAGAGTCTGACTTTTATTCATAAAGATTATTTAGTGATATACTCTTTACAAAAACTTAAAAAGCTCAGAAAATCAGACAAGAGTTGGAAATAATCATCTGTTCATTTCAAGTTTTTGAGTTTTTGTGTGACAATAAATCAAGTTTATAGTTCTTCATTCTCTCTGAAAGAAAAAAGAAAAGTGTTAAGTCAGAGATTAATAATTTGCAAAAATGAAAATGTCGAACAGAAATTGAAAACACTGGTTCTGAAGGAAGAATTACAGTTTTCAATAAGATAATTTCAGCAGTAAAAATGAATTTGCTCACAAGTCAGCTTGCTTCTGCTTAATTTACCCCTTCATTACACCAGCTATAGAAGCACATCTACACTGCCACATGCTGAAATATAAGAATACATTACTAAAACCTCTTGGGATTTTTTTTTTTTGGTGGCAGAAACCTGCAGACAAAAACATACACATGCATGCATTCACATGAGTGTGCACATGCACTGTTTACTCTGCAGTGGGCAATACAAGAGATACAGAAAGAAAACTAGGCAGCTTTTCTCAGTATGTTAGCAACCCACCCTAAAAAAAACATGCTTGTTTTATTGACAATCCTCTAAATTATGCACAAAGCTGCATATGGTGTGTGTATGCGTATGCGTTTCCCACAAAGGACTAACATCCCACACTTTATAATTTCTCTGATTTATGCCTGCAGGCAAATTATGATAGAGAGTGGCTCC
The DNA here is from genome assembly GCF_019279795.1 of Protopterus annectens. Taxonomy (NCBI): domain Eukaryota; kingdom Metazoa; phylum Chordata; order Ceratodontiformes; family Protopteridae; genus Protopterus; species Protopterus annectens. The sequence goes on along the minus strand of NC_056741.1, from coordinate 1,581,323,934 downwards.
CCTGAGAACTTGAATAGAATAAAGAGGATGTTGGATAATGAAAGAATGAATAATTTTATAGAGCATGACAGTGTTGCCCCAGTTCGGTTCCTAGCCTAGGTACCTGCCCATGTGTAATCTACATGCCCTCTTCTATGTCCATATGTGTTTTTGACAGAGATTCTGGTTTTTATCTAAATCCCAAAGATATGCCAAAAGGTGAGCTAGTGATATTTTGACTTGCACATGCTGTGATGAGATGATCTTCCACCAAGCAACCTCCTACCTGCCAAATGTTTGAGGCACTCCTGTGTCCCTTCAAAGGGTTAAGCAGGCACTAATAGTTATAATGAAAATACTTAAGGATGAATTTGTTGAGAAAATTATCTATGCTGGTTTTAAATATATGGATCTATATTTGCAATTCTTTCCCTGTAATAGTATTTATACCTGTTAAGGAAAATGTTATCATCTGCTTTAAAAAATATGCATGATGTACTACTTGAAAAAAGTTTTGGTAGTGTTTTTTAATATTTTTGGTCTATATTTTCAAAGTACACCTTTCAGGCAAACAGTTCTTGCAATAAACAAATAACATTTTGCTTTTGAGGTAACTGCATACAGTGAACGCAAAATCTACTTTAAGAAGAATGATAGTGATTTTGGTCTAGATCTTAAAACACCACCTATGAGAATTAAAATCTTTAAAATATGTAAAAAAGACTTGTTATTTTAAAAATCTTTAGGCTAAAAATATTGAAAATTACTAAAATTAAAAGATTATGGGCAGGATTCACGAAGCCTCCGTGTAAGAGTTATAACTCATACACGGAGGCTGCAGTTAAACGGAGTGATGTCAGCATGCTCTGCATATTCATGAGAGCATGCTGAATCACACCTAAGTCTAACACGGTCCGTGTAAGACATTTGGGGGCATGTCTGTAGGCTGAGCCCTGCAAGCGGACATGCCCCCATAAGTGTAAAGGTGTCCAAAGTAGACACCCACAACAGAGTCCATGGAAATGTGAATAAACACAACACAAAACATGCCCCTACAGACTATTAAACATAAAAGAAATCTAAATGAACATGTCATATTTTTTTTAAATAGTAAAAATGTTTAACCGTGAGTGCGCTCGTTTGTGCGAGCGTGCCCGTAGCGCAGCTACAGTTAGCAGTCAATGGGAAAGCATATAAGAACTAAATATGCAAAATAAGCCAGGAAGCAATAGCGTAGCGGTAGAGATGCCGGCTGCAGAGCAGGCATTCATGGTTCAAGCCCCCACAACACCATTTTTTTTTTTTGCAAAATAAGCAGGAAAAAAGTCCCTGACACATATGTACACATAAAACCAGAATATATGTAAAATGCAATGAAATAGCCCATTTATATTGAATAAATGTGAGCTAAGAAATGAATAGAAACTGCCAGATGTGCCTATAGCTGAGCTACAGTTCAACAGAGTGAGTGTATGTGCCCGTAGATAAGCATTGGTCCAACTGGTGCAAACTGAGTGCCCGTAGCTGAGCAGTGGTTTACCATGCTAAATATATGTGCCCCTAACTGAGCTAAGTGGAATATGCGTGCCGATAGCAAAATGAGGCTTAAAGCAGCGTACCCCGTTTGCGTGGAGCTGCGCACCGCGCAAACAAGCTAACCGACGGGCAATGTTGAGCAAGCCGTATCAAAACTGCCTTTACACAGACACACCCTCAACATGTCTAGACAGTCATGAGTTCGAACCCAGGATACTATACACCATAGTCAAGGTACAGAACCACTAAGCCATGACAGCAGTACCTAGAAATGCAATAATAGCTCATATATAGGAATGAATACAAACTACAGCATGACAATGCAGGTTTACTGAAGTTGATACAATTCCAAAATGGCCAATCACAGATATGTGCGGGAAAAACGGACTATATAAGCCCCATAGGCGGGAATACACAGCATAAACGATTGTAGAACAGACCTGCAGGCAGAATGTCAGGTGTAGGAGAGGGTAGTCGCTTTCGAGCGCAGAGGTGGGGTGTTGAGGAGTCCAGGTACATGGCCTGGCTCCTAGTCCACAACCATGAGGCCCAACTCATGCAGGGCCAGGTCCTCTGGGGAGCGTACAGGGCTGAGGCGTGGGACCAGTTGGCTCATGAACTCACCAGTGCCACAGGAATTCCAAGGACAGGTGAGCAGGTCCGTCACCACCATGCGGACCTGAAGAGACGCAAGCAGGACCAACTGAACCTTGGGATCCAGGAGGCCCGGCAATCACCCAACGCCCCACCACTGAGTAAGTAACAATTAATTATGTATGTAGAAAGTTAAACTACCTGAAATTATGGAGATGTGTATTCCAATATTACTTCATTTATATTACAGCTGCAGGTGTCTGTTCTGCGAACCACAGAGCCTATGCCGATAGGCTGGTGCGGTTGCGCCACCAGGCAGGTCAGTAATCCACTACCAGTAACTGTAAAGATATATAAATGTATGACAGTCAGCAAAAGAGTGCAGTGTAGCCAGGAAGGAATTAAATCTGCAAGTAACAGTGTGAAAGTGTATGCAAGTATTGCTTGACTACAAAAGTTCCCAGCCTGAAAGTGTAAACTAAACATGAAACTGTCCAACATATATTTTGAAATAAAAATGCCCTGCCTGTAAGAAAATAGTACACAACCTGCAGCAGCATGTAAAGTATAGCTGCAGAAGAGGATGAAATCACATGTGTGAAATATATCCCTGTGGAAATACTGAAACATGACAGAAGTGAGACTGCTGGAAAGAACTGTAATAACCACTGTTAAAACATGTCAATAAAGCCTAGAAGTACCAGTCTGAATAGTAACATGAAAGCAAGTGAGAGAGTGTGAGAAAGTGTCAGGAATACAGCAATACAGTAGTAATAACCCCTGAATAAACTATACTGCAGTCAGGACAGAATTAAATGCATGTTAGACTCAGAACCAAACAGCAAAATCTGTTCAAAGTGTTGCTGCATGTGGAATGTGTACCCCAAAATCTGGATTTGTTGCTCCCAGTCTGAAATACGCAGATAGGATGATTGTCTGATATACCAAACATCCACACTTGTCTACAAGTATATAAAGCAAAAGTAACAGGATGATGTATCTGAACAAAGCTTGATATGAATGTGTATGAACAGCAATAAAATGTAGATTGATGTTGCAGTAACAGTCCCATCTGCAAGGTGAAGTAGTTAACATATAGGACACTGTAGTTAGAACAGTAGTGTGTATATAACTGTAGCTATTAGAAATGTACAGCATATGTATTTGTATTCGAAGGTGTTAATGTTACTTTATTTACCCCACCCTCTAACCACCTATAACCCATTCCACGTGAAAATGGTATGTGCAATCACAATTAACACCCCTGGACGTCTGTCCTGTTGGGTCATATATATTTGCATGTCTGTTGATGCATCCGCCCTGTTCATACATCCACACCTGATGGCCTGTTGCCATCAATCAACCCTGCATGTTGTTGGACTGTGTATTACTGTTCAAATTATGCATGTGTTTTGCACGCTGTTCAATGGTGTGAATATCTGGGTGTTTGGTTAATGGGAATACTAATGCATGCTGTTACAACTAACTGTGAATGGTATTATATGTCACTAACCCAAACTGTCATGACATAATGCAAAACATAGAACGACAGGGAAGGCGGGTTCCAGCGGACCCACCTCTCCCACCTCAGCTGGCGAGTGCACCTGGCACTAGTGCCGAGTCCGGACCCTCCTCCGGTGGCCCTGTGCCACCTGCGGGTGGAAGCGCTGCAGGGGATGGGGCTCGCCCCCCCTCTGCAAGTGTGGCCGGAGGAGATCCACCACTCACCCTCCGTAGTGTCCGGACTGTGGTGCATAGGGAGATTCGGGACTCTGTCCTTGAGCCCCTACGCCAGCTCGAGGCACGGGTGGTGCAACTAACGGGCATGCCCGTTGCCCCGCCTACACAGCCCCCAGCACAGCCCTATCCTGGGCAGTGAAGGGACAGTGGCAACTGCCTATGGGTGGGGATATCAGTTCCACTGTTGCCATCTGTGGGCTCATGGGCTCTGGATATCCAAACCTCCATCCCCGTCATTTGTGTAACCCCCCCACACGTGTCATACACCGCCCCTGTATGCGTCTTGTTTGTCTTGTCTGTTTACCTACCCAGCCTACCTCCCCATCTGAACCAACTTCCTTCACCTGACATACCACTCTTACCTGAAAAAAAAGGGCACTCTGTACCCACAAAAAAATTACGCCCCATACATAGCTGCCCATTCCGCACACATGTCCACTGGACATGGACCCTATCAATTACAATTGGCTGTACAACAAGTATTATTGTTGTCCTGACACCTCTCCCAGGGGTGGAAGGTTTCAAATGTCACACCAAATTACATACATATGCACAGCTGTTGCTGATGAAGAAATGGGCAGCTATGGGCCTTACCTGCATCCCTCCTGCACATCCCAAGCTTGTTTCCCTACTGTCTTACCCTCTTTGTGACCCCTTTTTCACCACTTTCCTGTCTCCCCATTTTCTTTTCTTTCAAAGAAAATAGCGCGGGTGTGCGCCAGAGTAAGCACCGTTAAGCAGTTGTAAGCGGATGTGCGCGGAGCTAACCGACAGTGCGCATGCGTGAGCTCCGCGCAAACCAGCGCTAGCCCGGTTACAACTGCTTAAAAGTGCCTTAGTCACTGTGATTGACAGGTCCTGTACTCAGTTCAAAAGAAAAATAAACTCCCACTGTCAGTCCCGAACCCAGGACCTTGGAAACACTAGTCTGTACACCCTACCACTAAGCCATGACTCTTATACAAACACATTGTGCTAAAATAAATATAACATGTAAAAGTAGGGATGAATGTAAAGGGAATATAGGATGTGTAGTACACAAAGCATGCCATTTAAAATAAATGTCACAAACAATGGATATCCATAATAGTAGTGTTTGAAAAGAAACAGCCATGCTAGTTGGCAGCCTGTAGATAATAAGGTCAGTTAAAGTACATAGGTATATGTATGCATATGTACATATATATATATATATATATATATATATATATATATATATATATATATATATATATATATATCTAGATATACTTGTAGGAGTCAAAGTGCATACACACTTGCTACAGGGAACATGAAAGAGGAATGGAGAACTGTAAATATACAACACAGCCTGAAGCATGAGAGAGATACTAACCTTTACAATCACAGAACACTGTCCACAGCATATCAGCATGGTCCCTGCCCACACAATCTGAAAGGGCAACGCCTATCACCCATACCCTTTTATAGCACTGACCTGAAATCACAGTGAGAACTGCAATCAGTACACAACCAGCTGTATGCAATTAGCAAATGCTGGCCCTCAATTGGTGCAGAGGCCATCACATGGACCTATGCAAATACCTACAAAAGCATCCAGTGCTAACACTCCCCACATGCAATAAATTAATTGCATTGTCTGGAAGCAGACAGAGAGAGGCCGAGAAGTGGAAGAGAGAGAGAGAGAGAGAGAGAGAGAGAGCACCAAAATAAAAAAAAAAACACTGTGACTCTCCCTACCCTGAAGCTGTCAGCACTGACAGGGATAGCAGCGGCAAGCAGAAGCTGTGGGACGCAACCAGCTGCGACATACAGAGGTAATGCAAAGAAGCAGGTTAACAGTGTGCATACTGTGAACCCTCCAAATGTGTCATAGGTCTGTATCCATAGGTATGTCCATGTGATATGTTGTGTGTACGTAGTTCCAACAAAAGGGGATGACCACACATCACATGTCAAGCAGGCATAGGCCAGGACCCTGGTAGCATGTGTCTGTGCGTTGGCCTAGCAATGGCTGTAGTGACTGCTTTGAAATGTCAGCCAGGCCCCAAGCCAGGATCAGCCCATCCCAAAGGCACACTGGCTGAGAACAAGTGTCTGCAGGTACCTGATGTCACTGCACATGCATCCCATACTGCAGTACCCCATAGCGTAGCAGACCAGGCCCATTATGCATATGATGTGGTAATTCCCAGTGTCAGTCGAGGTGTCCCCTTAGTGGTGTGGGACCACTGCTGCTGTATGCCACTGTCCAGGTACATATCCTGTAGCACGGCCAAGATAAACTATCACTGTTACATGCGGTGGTATGTCCCCCAGAGTGCTGGTAGCACACATCCAGGGGGACCACGAGGTCACAGTGATGCTGTGTGTTCTCCTCCGCTGAGGGCGGCCCTCACCTGGACATGTGCGATGATAGGGAGGTTACACCCAGCTGTGATAAATATCCGAAAGGTGAGGGTGAGGGAGGGGGGATATGTGCACCGAACATGTCTGCAGGAATGTTGCCAATATGCGTGTGTTTGGTGAATGTTAAGTAGGTGTGGACTAACACAGAGCATATCCGAGGCATGTGGTCGGTATGTGTAACATAACTGAAGAAGGCCTTGTGGTCATCCACAGTGTTTGTGTCTATTACCCTCCCAGAGTAGGCTTTGGCTGTTGTTACGACAGACTGTAGCATAGTACCATTGCTGACCACAGATGCCTACCCTTAATGTGAATGTGCTCTGTCCTGCAGTAGCCCCCTGCTATTGTTATACAATCTGCCTCTGTCTGGGGTCCACTGGACAGGATGCCTAACCGTTGTGCATAGGGTCCGGGTTAGACATGTGTGTGCAAGTGTCATGCAATCCGCAGCATGTCTGTGGTAAGCATTTGCAAAGGGGTCAGCAGTGTGGCTTGTGGCTTCCACTGGCCCAGTGTGCTGCATGGATACCATCCCAGTCCCAGCAAGTGAATAACTGTCTAACCACATACATATCAATGTAGTCTACTGTACTGGTGGTGGTGGTGGGATATGTATATCCAGGCCGTGTAATGTCTGTCCACAGCAGAGTAGTGGATGGTGTCCCACATACAGTACCTTGGGATGGAACCCCAGAGTGAGGTTGTGCATAGCACCCGTCAGTGTGTGCTGACCGATGGGGCATGCTACTACGTAGTGTGGAATGTGGCAGGTATTGTTGCACAGGTATTGGTTGAGCACTGATATCTGGCCATGTACCTGTGTATCCACCACGACACACACACATGCAACATATGGGAGTAGTAGTATATCACTACACATGCATAACATGTATAGTATGTGTGCCATACATTGCTGACATGGTCTGCTGATATCCTGTCTGTGTTCTCTTCCAGGGAGATGGCGCGACAGCGTAACCCTGCCTACTCCATTGTAGAGGATGAGGAGATCCACCAGAGCCTGGTGCGGGAGTATGACATCCTGTTTTCCCGCACCAGTCAGAACCAGCAGGAGAGGGCCGCACTGTGGCAAGACCTGGTCCGTAGGGTAAATGAAATTGGCACACATAACAGGACATATGAGCAGGTACAACATCTCTGCAGTGATTTAATCCGAAGTGTCCGGCAGCGTGCAGCAGATATCCACAGGCAACAGGTCGCCACAGGAGGTGGGGTGGCCACACATCCCCCCCTCACCAGACTGGAGGGGCTACTCCTAAGTGTTGTGGCTCCAGCCCCGGAACACCAACAGCAGTACACCTGCATTATGATGGAGGCTGGTTCCACACAGCAGCACGACATGGAGCGTGCAGGTAATATGCCATATGTACACCTGACTGTTCTGTACACTGTATCATATGCAATATCAATGGGACAGATGTGCCCACTAACATTAATCTCATCCTTTCTGCATGTCCCTCCAGGGTTACAGAGAGACAGGCCATCCATGCTGGTGAGTGTGTTTAACATAACCTATAATAGTCCTGATAATGCTAGTAACAGTAGTGTAACTCAGTAGTGCTCTGTGTGTATACTGCAGGGTGTGCATGTGTGCATGTGTGCAGGTGTGTCAGTACCAATGTGTGCACATGTGCAGGTGTGCCTGTGTCCAAGTGTGCATGTGTGCCTGTGTCCACGTGTGCATGTGTGCATGTGTGCCTGTGTCCACATGTGCATGTGTGCATGTGTGCCTGTGTCCACGTGAGCATGTGTGCATGTGTGCCTGTGTCCATGTGTGCATGTGTGCCTGTGTCCATGTGTGCATGTGTGCATGTGTGCATGTGTGCATGTGCACATGTGTGCATGTGTGCATGTGTCCATGTGTGCATGTGTGCATGTGTCCATGTGTGCATGTGTCCATGTGTGCATGTGTGCATGTGTCCACGTGTGCATGTGTCCACATGTGCATGTGTGCATGTGTGCCCGTGTGCATGTGTCCACGTGTGCATGTGTGCATGTGTGCCCGTGTGCATGTGTCCATGTGTGCATGTGTGTATAAGTGCATCACTGGTAACAATGTCTGGAGAATGTAAACTGTGTTTCCTGTCTCCATCCCACAGGTTCTGGGGCTGCTCTGGTGACCTGCAGCAGGGAACCTGAATCCTGTGCCACGGCTACTGGTAATGATGATATATGTGTAATGGTACAGGAAGGTGTGTCAGGGTCTGCCATTGGTCAGCCAATTGACAGTACACAGCTGTCAACCCCATCATTGCGCACAGTCATCCTGCCTATACATCCTATGTCACCATTGTCCCTAGGTGATGGACAGGATACAGCGGGCATAGACCAGGGTAATGTGGTACCTGTGGCACATGCGTCCCCACACAGCAGCCATGGGCAGGGTCCTCCGATGGTACCACACAGACAGTTGCCCATGGGTTCTCGTGGGAGCATCCGTGGGCGTACTGCCTCTGGCCGACATGCCCAACGAGGTCTGTCAACCTCAGCGATGTTTCGGACTGTCATGCAGGCTCAGTCACGTATGGAAAGGTACACCAGACAGGGTCTGAGGGAGCTCAGAGCATGCCGCACAGCCATGACAGACAGTATGCGTGACATTGCGGATGCTATCCGTAACTTCACCGATGTCATAGACAGATGTTGTGGGGACATCTTACAGCAGTTCCACAACCAGATGTCCATGAGCCAGGGCAGTGGTGGGCATCTGCGGCGTCGACATGGCCGTATGCCGGCAGCGGCAGCAGCTGGCAGTCGGCACGGACGGCAACAGGCTTGTGCACGCCCCCATAGTGCCAGCAGCAGACACAGCAACGCTGGGTCTGTGCTGTCATCGGAACGCCCCAGGAGACCACGTGCGCGTGGCTCTGGACAGTCCCAACAGGGACATGTGTCCAGTCAACACACTCCCGCTTCTGATGACAGTACCCAGTCAGGTGTTGTACTGGATATGGTCCGTAGCACCCCTGCCAGGCACAGGTACCGTGTCCGTCCACACAGACACTGATCTGTACGGCCTGCCAGGTGCAGTCTGTGGCTGTCCACAAACCTCTGTATATGGCAGCCATGAGGTGGAACTGTGTGCGTGCATACACACATGCGGAATGTCAACACTTAGGGCAACCACATACACGCACACACTGCAGCAACACTGGCCCACCCTGTACTGCTGCCCCTCACCAACACACATACACACACATGTCAATTGGTGGTATCAGTGGCTGACTCAGGCATACCTAATCCACACCCTGTGCATATGATGACACTGTGCCACCTCCTGCAATCTCCAACATCATTGCGGGAACAGGTAAACACGTTGCTGATGCACAGGGTGACTACATAGACGTGTATTATTAGTATCATGTTGGTAACAGTACAGTGTGCTGCTATGACTGTGTGTGTACCCCAGCATGCCTGCTGTAGTAACTGTATGAATGTCATGAATTGTTATCTGCACCCATAGTACATACCAAAGCATAACAGCTGCACATAATTGCATGCCGGTGGTAAGGTTGTCAACAGATAGCCGCATACATGGGTAGCACAGGGGGAATGCTAATGCAAGTAGTGATATGCAATGGTGGACATGTACAGTAATGGTGTCAAGATGCCCACAACAACTATGCCATGTGTATGTTCACGCATCTAGATATGTGTGCAGTACCAATGTTGTCCAGACCACAAATAAGTATGACATAATATTGGTTCCACCATGGCCATCTGTGCTGCGTATTCATGGGTACATGTTGACAGTGCCTACATATATGCATTGTGAATTACTGTTATTGTTACCCCTTCTTCGTTGTGTGATGCAGTACTTGTAGCCCTGTGTACTGTAGCCTTGTATGCATGCATGTTCACCTGGGGTCCCCTGGAACACTGCTTACACCTGCAATGCAGGGTTACAGTGCTTCTGTAGACTGCTACTGACATCTGCATAGCGTATCATATGTATGTCAACCTTACACATGACAGAACGGCACTGTCTGTCCTGTGCACATGTAAGTAGCCTGTGACACATTGCACACGTCTTACCCAGCATATACCCACGTGTGCAGTCATATATGTCAGTGCTATGAGACAGAGGCAGTCCACCCACACATACACACCTTCAGTATGTTGTTCCCCATTGGCCCTATGTGTTGGTACTCACCATGGCAATCACACTACTAGGGTGGCATGTCCAAAGGTAACCTGTGAATCGCCTCTATGGTCCAGTCATGGTTTATGTGGGTCATGTGTCATCGTCACAGCTGCCACATGTATGCAGTCAGCCATCACCCTTGGCCAGGTATATACAACACATGTGTGGGATGCCACCACACAGCCAGTCTGGGGACCGGTCTCTCTGAACCCAGTGATGCCATACCCTGTCAGGTGGCATGTCATATATACTACGTACAGGACAAATGTCAGACCCAATCCCTGCCGCTACTAATGATAATACCCCTGAAGACGTTCCTGATAGCTTTGACCAGTCCTTTACTGAGACAGTGCAGGCCCTAGCTTGCCGACTACCTTTTAGCTCCCCTGGTCCTGAAAGCAGCACCCCTAGAAAACTACGTGCGTCCAGCTGCCAACCGGTCGCCACTTCACATCTCCGTACCTCGGTTGTAACAGTGAAACCCACTACACTGTGTGCCGATCAACACACTGCCGAGTACCTATCAACACCAGATGATGCTATTGCTTACCCCGTCTCAAAGGTAATCAAAGGTACTATGTCAGAATCTAACATTCCCACCATCTGTAAAATGTCATATGTAATCCCACTTCACACAGGAGGCAGCTCTACTGACGTTTCCACTGATAGGCCAATAGCTATACACTCTCCACTTGCAGAGGTTATGGTGACTTTCGACATAGACAAGTCATGCACCACCTAGTCCAACATTGCAGTATGGCAGACACTCAGCATGGCTTACGTTCTCATCACAGCACTCCGTCAGGCCTCCTAGCCTTTACTAACACCATAAGCCATACCTGCAACATCAATGATATATCCACAGCCCTCTGTTTGGATAACTCAAAGGCATACGATATGGTTGATCACCAACTTGGACTCTGCACCCTGCACAGACTGTCTAGATACTGGAGCCTTCCAATGGTGTCAATCCTACCTGCATGGTCAACAGCAGGCCGGCCTCTGGCAGACCAAACCCTCTAACCGTCTACCAGACACCCTCAGAGTACCACAAGGCTCTATCCTAAGGCCCTTGCTGTCCTCCATCATCATTAACGACCGTTATACTGTCATCCCAAACGCCAGCTGTATCCAATACGCTGTATACCCTACTCTGATCTGCTCAGCCACATCTCCAGTACAGTTATGTTCAGCTACCCAGACCACCTGTAATACAATAGCAAACTGGCTTTCTGAACGTCATCTGATCCTACATCCCAGTCACACTGGACTGCTGTTATTCCACAAACACGTATGTCTACCACGTTCACCGTTACCATAACAACAACCGATGGCACAATACTCTACCCTGACCCATCTCAACAACTATTAGGTGTCATCATAGACAATAACCTCACATGTGACATACATGTTAACCAGATTAGCCAAGCCATCAATAGAAAGCTAGGGTGACTTTACAGAATTAAAGCCTTCCTAGCCCCTCCAGCTAGAGGTGCCATAGCTCACTCACACCATGTTGAAGCCCTTCTGTATGCATCCACTCTACTCTCACATATGAACAAGACTGTCCTTAACAAGCACTGGATTTGCTACAACCACATTGCCAGGCTTGCCACTGGCCCGCCTGGTAGGACACATCATTGCATCAATCTAAATCAGCTTGTTTGGCTTGCAATACCCAGCCTAATACAGTATAACCAAATGATTATGGCCTATAACATCCTGTATAATCCGGACAATACTCCTGCACTTAAATTACACTCACCCCCTATAACAATCCTAGACCGCTTCGAGCCTCTAACATTGTACTGCTTCGGACTAGCGAGTCTATTAACACAGCTGGTGATTCTGTCTTTGCAAACCCTGTACATAGATCCTGGAACCCACTTCCAGCTGATATTACCCTAATGTCCACCTTAGTTCATTCAACAGTAGACCCAAACAACATTTGTCATGTAACTGGCTATGTCAGTGTATCAGGCCTGGCTAACTCGGATGTGTAAACTGTGTGAACCACTGTACTGTGTAAATACAATGTAATCCTGGCTTGTGCTCAGGTCTGACATTAACCTGTGGAACGTGTTGGACCTGCTTACTTATGTAATCTCTGTTCATAATCTGTTTGTACTATGTCATGCTAGTATTTTCTATTGCTGTATCTGCTACCCTCGTAGCTTGTCTCCACGGGCCTACCCTGGGAATGGACATGCATCCAGTTGGGCTATCCCAGTCAACATATGTAGGACCAATAAATGTATCAATACATGATATTACAGTGACAACAATACCAGGCAGACATTGCCACACACTGACAGCATGCTGAACACACTGGGGCATATGTAGGGACTCAGACTAGCAGCCTGCCTGTGCATCACACACCTCCGCAGCTGGCACACAGGCATATGTTCCGTCGGAACACAGCACATGCCACACATGGCACGCACATCCCCTGTACCGCACACCCACAGCCTGTAGGGCTACACACCACACCTGCTACAGACGTGTCAGGTACCTGTCATGTGTGCTGCACTGGGGTCCTGCTCAACAGGCTGTATCTGGTGAAGGGCACAGTGATATGACTCAGGGGCACTATGGTCCACCAAAGCACACATGCATACAGGTCAGACAGAGGCATGGACAGATATGACTCACTCATTGACCATGCCAGTGTGGCTGCCTGGGACATACCTCCCTGGACTACGTGATAGGGAACATAGAATGGATCTCTCAGCATTTGGCACAGGCCAGTATGAGCCTGATATTAGTTGCCAACATACTCTCCCCAGGTATTCTACCACTATATGTGGGAAGGCTGTTGTATGTCTACATTATGCTCAGTCTCCACTGTCATTCATAGGGTATCCACTGGCTGTCAACGTGTGCTTACATGCTAGGGAAGCCACATTGCTGTTCACGGGTCATCTTGCACGTGACACACATGGCCCGATGTATACTGGCAAGGCTCCTTGGTACACACATACTGCCTTATGCTGCAGGACATGGTTTACATAGCGACCTCCGTGGGTATCACACAGGTTAGGACACTGACAGTGCTGCTACACAACTACAGCAGTGTACACCGGAGGATGCATGCACCGGACACTGCCCTCAGCACGGTGAACCGCAGTGTCTGTGCAATACCAGATGCATGAGTCATGGCTCACAGGTGTTACCCATCACTGACAGGCTATGCCCCTTACCATGCCTGTCGTCCCCTACACATGTACCACACATGGATAGGGGTGTGGTATCCCGGGTCAACACAGATACACACACCTCCAGGTTGTTGCCACAGCACAAACCATCAGGGCCTACTCAGGTGCAGCTGACAGTGTGTCGGAATGCCATCTGGTCCATCGCATGGCACACACAACCCTCACATACACAGGAAGACCACCTATCCTCCATAACAACAGCGGCAATATGACAGTCCCATGAACTGTGTTTATAAGGCCATACTGCATCCAGCCGAACATTGTGTGTGAGCATTGCTGTAGCTACAACACTCTATTTGATGGGTTCACAGCATGTGGTCACCGAAATGCAGTGGAATGACATGTTACCACTACCACAACAGGTGGGAACATACAGCACCTGTACATTGACTACATGTACACTATATGGGCCAGACCAGATGTGTATCCCCTGCTGTAGGTCTTTCACCATAGACACCCACACTGTCTAAGGACATACCACGTGTGGACCCTGCACAGCAGGACACACAGTCATATTGGTATACATTGCTAATACCATTTATCCACACAAAGCATGTGTCAGACATGGTAACTACTGCGGCTCACAGGTATTTCTGTGTATGTGTCACACACATACATCATGTGTGCAATGCCATTGCTGGGTTAGGCAATGGCATGCATTGGAATGTACACACCCGCACAAGGTCATACTGTGTGACACAACCACACGCGATAGTTGTGGGTTACCCAAACATACCTATCTGAACTCTGACGATGGTAATAGACACAGTAGCAGAGCACACTATTGGCATTACTAGCCAACTAGCCCTGTCTGGCTGTGCTGATAGTGTGGTGACATCCCCTGTGTTTACTGGTGGGGTATGCAGCATCTGGTGTACAGTATTATTTGCCAAAAGGATCTGTACCCTCACACTTGCATTTACACACACCCTACTACCCCCACACACATGCAAACGTGCCATATGCAGGATTCATTCCCCTACCTACCTATGTCATGACACGTGGGAGGGACGCATTAGCAAAGTGCACTGTTCAGTTTACTACATAGTTCCTTGTCTCCGGATATACTTAGAGGGTGCTGACAACATCAGTAGTTTGAAAGGGTAATGTGCATCAGGTGGTGTGATCACCTGGTTGCCAAAACTAACATGTCTTTCATACGGACATGCACACACACACATGTATGTACAGGTTTCAAATCCCTACATAATGACATTACGATACACAGGGGAAACACATTAGCAGAGCACGCTATTCGCATTACTGGGAGCCTTCCCTTCTCCTGCTGTACTTATAGGATGCTGACATCATCTGTGTTAAGAAAGGGGTGTGTGCATCCTGTAGTGTGTTCTCCCAGTTGGCTAAAGGAACATTTCCCTCTCACAGCCTTTCACACACACAAACCCCACTCACCCACACACTGAGCATTTGCAGGATTCAAACCCCTACCTAACTATATTATGACACTTGAGGGCAACGCATTAGCAGAGCGTGCTATTCGCATTATTGGGAGGTTTTTTTTTCTCCTGCTGTACTTATTGGGTGCTGATGTCATCAGTGTTTAGAAAGGGAATGTGCATCCTGTAGTGTGTTGTCCTATTTGCCAAAAGGGACATTTCCCTCACACACACTACCCCCCTCAGATAGACACACACACTTGCCATTCACAGGATTCAAACCCCTACCTATCTATGTTATGACACTTGAGACAGACGCATTAGCAGAGCACGCTATTCGCATTACTGGGAGGTTTCTTTTCTCCTGCTGTACTTATTGGGTGCTGATGTCATCGGTGTTTGGAAAGGGAATGTGCATCCTGTAGTGTGTTGTCCTATTTGCCAAAAGGGACATTTCCCTCACACACTACCCCCCTCAGACAGGCACACACACTTGCCATTCACAGGATTCAAACCCCTACCTACCTATGTTATGATACTTGAGACGGACGCATTAGCAGAGCACGCTATTCGCATTACTGGGAGGTTTCTTTTCTCCTGCTGTACTTATTGGGTGCTGATGTCATCGGTGTTTGGAAAGGGAATGTGCATCCTGTAGTGTGTTGTCCTATTTGCCAAAAGGGACATTTCCCTCACACACACTACACCCCTCAGACAGGCACACACACTTGCCATTCACAGGATTCAAACCCCTACCTATGTTATGACACTTGAGACGGACGCATTAGCAGAGCGCGCTATTCGCATTACTGAGAGGTTTCTTTTCTCCTGCTGTACTTATTGGGTGCTGATGTCATCGGTGTTTAGAAAGGGAATGTGCATCCTGTAGTGTGTTTTCCTATTTGCCAAAAGGGGCATTTTTCTCCCGCAAACTTACACACACACCAACCACACTCACACACACACTGAGCATTTGCAGGATTTGAAACCCCTACCTAACTATGTTATGACACTTGAGACGGACGCAGTAGCAGAGCACGCTATTCGGATTACTGGGAAGTTACTTTCCTCCTGCTGTACTTATAGGGTGCAGACATCATCTGTGTTTAGAAAGGGGAATGTGCATCCTGTGGGGTGGCAGACACCAAGCACACTCTGGCTAAGCTGTCATTCCCTAGGGCAAACGGCCTACTGTTGACCTCTACACCCATATGTTTAATTGTCAAATGCACATTATTTGTTGCTGATAGACTGTTTGCACATCTTTATTGCCATAACATTCCCTGTTTGTATGAACAACTTGTGCATCTGTGGAAGATGTTTGCATATGGGAGGGATCCACTATATCACGTATGTCTCTGTAGTCATCTAGCTGTGTGCACTGGGCAGACTGCTATAATGTGGTTGGTTCCTGGATTACAACATAACAATACCAGCTATGTGTGTCCAACTGCTACACCGAGATTTGGCCAGTGTGTGAGCATGCCCAGTTCAGCCTTCCCATGGCATGTTGTCAATGTCTGTGAGCATGCCCAGTGTGAGCATTCCATATGTTGGACTCTGAAGCCCACCACATTTGTGGATGGGTGTGAACTTCAACAACTATCACCCGTTTATGGTTGTGTGTTGTGTGTCATGTTGTGTAGTTACGGTACAACTGCTTTGTGTGTGAACACAACAGGGTTATACTGTGCCTGCAGTGTTTGCATGGGATACTTTGCATACAGTTGTCAACATCCTTTCACACTGACCTAACACTGTAGTACTGTATAGTGTACTGGTAGTACTTTGACTGTGGTGGGCAGTATCCTAGGCTTTACTGCTATCACTGCTTTACATTTTGATAGTGGGCACAACAGCCTGGTTACGGGCCAGTTGTGTGCATCTGACCATGTTGCATTCTGTTCAGATATGAACTACTTAAACCAGGCTTGTCTGACATTGGTAGTGTATTCCACAACATAGGTGTACATTTGCAAACACTAGTGATGTGCCCTAGTCCATGTGTAATGCTAGTTGGGGAGTATGTTTGTCCTTCAACACACATTGTAAGTGGAGTTTGCCATGACATATGTCATGGTTAGTATACTGTGCCTCTGTCGATCTGTGACATGACAGTGGTACCCAGGTTAAATCTACCATCTCCCATCCACTCATCTGGATTCCTATTGAGGTAGATTGATATGTGACTCTATGGGTAGCCTGTGCTGGGGGTGGCTTCTGTGTTATGGAGCACGCAGTACAGCTTGTCCTATGTAAGTCAGTGCTGGGGTTCAGGTCTCTCATGTGCATAGCTCACTGCCATTCAGATTGTGCAAGGTGCAGCATGTTTATTGATGCCAGCAACACAGGCAGCACATGGCATCTGGGCAAGCTCTTTGATACTCCTGATGAGGTACTGTTGGGGACTTTACAGTTGCTGGAGGTGTCTGCTGAGGTACATCCCACAGGGGCGATTGTAGTCAATTGTACCGCTGATGATGGATGACTGCAGAGCCACAATGACCTCCCCTTATCTAGATCTGACAGCCTTCGTGATTAGGTGGGTATATGGTATGTTCCTGTAAACACTACAGCACATGTTTGTCCAGTGCAGGATATCTATCACCTTGTGTCCCCAGGTCTCTCATTACATGTTGACTACATAATGGGTTAACACATATGTGGTAATTGGTGGGCACTTACTGTATATCCACGGGGGTTGACTATACACGTTTCTGCACTTAGCTTGCTGACATGGCTATGGCACCGGTTGTCTGTTTCTATGTGGCCCTTTTGTGGGATGCTTGTGTCAGCTGGTGGATCATATGTGGTGAGCAGTTTGTAGTCCTCTGCAACCATGTTCGGACACAGTCCTTCCATGTTTGCCTGTACCTATGGGACATATATACCAGACAGGGGAGATCCCAGGACGAAGCCTTGTGGGATGCCAGTTATATCTGGTTTGTAGTCTGACATGGCTGCAGCATGTCTGACCATGTCTGTTCTGTCCTTGGTCTGGTTTGCAACCCCTCTACTGACATGTGGGTTTATATTTAAGCTGGTGAGCCTATCTATGATGAACACGTAGGGTATTGTATAGATGCCTTTGCAAGGTCCAGATACACTGTGTGGAGCACATTGCCCTCATCAATGACCTTACTGGCTGTTTCAATTGAGTCAAACATGGTTAGGGGCAGGATCTGCACTTGGGTGGGCCACACTGGGTTGGGTCCAGTGTCAGTAGGTCCCCAATATCTTTATGTCTGTGGTACATGCTGATCCTTTCCATAGCTGTGCAAACCGAGCTTCTCAGGATTCTGGGGTGGTACTGTTCAGTATCCATTCAGGCAACACCTTTGTTGAGAAGGACCACTGCTGTTGTACACTGCTCTTTGGGTACATATTCTGTGGTAAGGCTGACATTGAACAGTAGTGTGGTTTTGCATTCCATTCATCCTGGAGTCCATGTTGCACTAAGCCCAGGACAACATCTCATACCATTGCTGCTGTGTGTTTTGCTTTGTAGATGTTGGCTGTTACCTCAGCATCTGCAATGTCAGGGGGCCAGCAGTCTGCTGGGATAGATATTCTGCATTCGGGGGGGGGGTTTCACTGCACCTGTCAGGATGTATGTTGGCAGTATGTGTGTGTGTTTGTGATATTTGTGTGATTCAGGGCATATCTGTGAATTCCCAACATGGTTCCTACCATCAGTTGTGAAGGCCTTGGGATTATCCTTAGTGTCCTGTACAATTTGTATCTTCATAGGTTCATAGGGTCATACTAGGCTATCCACCCTGGGCATTTGTTAGCCTAGCCAGAGTGTGTGTGGCTTTTGACACCCCTTGCTATGTGCATATTATGGCCATTGATGTTTTGCTTGGCTGTGCCTCTGTCTGGACATGACACAGTGAAGACCCCAGTGTAACTCTACAATCATCCATCCACTTGGCAAGATTCCTGTTGAAGAGTGTCAGTGAGGGGCTCTGCCTAACATGGAATGGGATTCTGGTCCAGGGTGTGGGGAGCCTCTGGAATATGTATCTGTCCCACCAGCACATCCTATTTCATTATTAGTTGAGGTTGACATCTCTCCCTCTCACAGCTCCAATGGCTTTGTGTTTTCTAGGGTGGGGCATGTCCATTACTCCTGTGTTGGGCATGGCCTCCTACAACAGGCATGCAATGCCTCTGTGTAGGCCGTATGTGACTGGATTTAGCTGGGGTGTCTACAGCCAGGCAGCATATGACATGTATTTGTGACCCTTTATCCTATTGGTGAGGTACCTTTGAGGTCTTTCTAACTGCTGCAGGTGTCAGGTAAGATATATCCCATATGAGGCATTGTACTGGATTATGGGTGTGATTGGAGAAAGGTATAGGGGCACAATGACCTCTGTTGCCGTAGATGTGACTCCTTTCCTGCTACAGTGTCACATGTAGACAGTCTTCCTAGCCACATTGGCAATGTGGGTGTCACATAACAGGTTACTGTCTACGTGTGTCCCTAGGTCCCTGGTTCCTCTTTCTATACATACTGGTTTACCACCTATGTGGTAATTTGTGGTACCTTGTTTGTTATTTGGTGGGACATTCATACTGTCCATTGTCTTCAGGACGGCTGGGTGGAGTTATTGTGTGTGAGGGTGCGGTCTGTAGCATACTACAGACTGCACAGCAGTCTTGCCTACAGTTAGTTGCACATGTGTGTACTCCAATGCCTTGTGCATTGTCAGTTACCTGGACATATGGGTGTCTGTGCTGACTAGGATACTCACCCTCCTTTTATGTTTCGTTCCAGGGTTTGGGGCTATGACACATGATACGTGGTATAACCTGGTAGTGCTGGTGTGCTGTCAGGAGGCTTGCAGCAGGATTCTGTCACTGCACAGACATCGATGTTCTCCATTCTGGGGATGGCCTCGGGAGTATGCATATTGGGGTGTACACATCTGGCATTGGTCAGCATTTCCCTTATGTTTCTTCCCACTTATGTTTTGTAGGGTGGTGGGTCAGTCTTTTCAGCCTTGCCCACGAAAGGCTCTATGGAGGTGGCAAAGGCCTTATCCAATATTCAGACGCCCAGGGGTAACAGGTGCAGGCCATCCCAAGGACAGCTGCGTGGCTTGTCAAGCATGACATCCCAGGCAGACAGACATTGCATCCCCTTGGACTAACACCAGTAAGTGTGCTACTTGCTATGACTGATCATTCCGTGTTTGTACTGTGGCATTACTCTTGTAAGGGTAGGATGCTGCGAACGGTGAGTGTCATACCGGCCTGGACTACATAATCAGATAGCTCATCTATGTCTCTTTTCCTGTAGTCTAGGGTGGTACATCTCAGGTCATTCACACCAGCATGGACTATGACTGCATCATATTTCTACTTGCTTTGGAGTGACCTACATACTTCTGTTATGTGGCATATTGTGGCAGCCTACAGGCAGCTTACTGTACCCTTTCCCTTGTTCAGTCTGGTGTGCAGGACAGTGGTGTGTCTGACTATGGAGTCACCTATTACAACTGTATCAGGCATGTTGTTTCTCCTTCTGGCCTGTGACTGTTTGGCACACCAGCTTTGTGTGCTATGTGTTGCATGTGCTATGTTTGGGGGCTGTTTGATTGGATGTCTGCTTTAGAGGCCTCTGTTGGTGTGCTGTGTTTCTAATTTGTGCCTCTGGGAATGTTTGTCTGTGTTTATGTGTTTGGTTTGCAGTTGTGATAGGTCTATGTGGGACTGTGTTTGTGGTGTGTGTGGTTACCTTCTCCTACTGACTGGTTTTGGGAGTACTGGGTTGAGGGAGCTCTGCCTCCTGTTTGGATGGATGGTTGCATCTCTCACATATTTTTGTATTTCTTGGGTGGAGTTGGGGGTTGTCTGTGTACTTGGGCCAGGTGTGACATTGCCTCGGGATTCACAGATTCCACTTGTTGTGGCTGGCCTTAGTGGATTGCATGTGTGGACAGATGTTATTGCCATACTACTGATCTGTGCTTACTTCATTGTTTATGTTTGCTCTATCATGTAGTAGCTTCCTCGTTCTCTTGCATGTTTTGGTTATGGGTGGTGTCCACCATGCCAGATATAGGCACTGTGTCTTGTTTTAATTTAGGACTGCATAATCCAAGCATTCCTGGCAGTGTTCATGGAATGGCTGTATTACAGGTTCTGTGGTGTGGCCCATATTTTGCACCTGCACGGGACCTTTAATGGATTCCACATCAGTTTGGAGGGTTGCAGATATTGCTTAACACATGTTTTCCACTGTGGTTTCCCGGCCAGGGACTGTGGTCAGGTTTTGGATATCCAGTGTGATTACTCTATGGTCTGGTTTTACCAGTGAGCAATACACTTCTCATCTTGACATCCAGTACCCATGTTGTTGATTATCACATCCGGTATGCTTACCCCTCTTGTGGGAGTGGTACGTTGTTCCTGGGCCTTTTGGTTTGTGGATTCTATGAACCTTTGTCCGACACTGTTGGAGCTAGTATAATGTTCCAAGTCTATATGTCTGGGTATTTGCAGTCACCCAATATAATGTGGGTTGGAGGACTTGATATATTCATGTATTCCAGCATAGGCCAGATGCAGTTCCTGGTGTTGGGACAGTAGTCTGTAGCAGGCTATAAACTGGGGGGCAGTTTTAGCCACTGTTACTTGAGCATGGCTAGTCCATGCTACTTTTTGTTGTGGTACCGACATGGGGGTGTGGTTATCCTTGCCAATTCTTGCTAGTCACCCTCCTTTTGTAGCTTGTTCCAAGTTTTGTGGCTGTACAGCACAGTATGGGATGTAACCTGGTAGTGTTAGGGTGCTGTTGTTGGCCTTGCCTCAGTTTTCTGTTACAGCACAGTTATCAACATTCTCCATACTGGGTGAGTCCAGACTGCATGCATCTTGCTGTTTCAACTTATCCATTATCTTATTCTTATCCTTTCTGGTACCTATGGAGATAGGTTTGTCTTTTGAGCCTTACCTATTCAGGGCACACTGTGGGTGACGACAGCCTTTGCCAGTATCCATACAGCCTGCACTGATAGGTGCACGCCAGTCCTAGCGGGTGGTGCATCATGTCATGCTCAGCATGTCATCCCAGACTGGCACACATTGGGTCCCCTTTGACTAACTGCGATACTTCAGTCAATTGTTGCACTTGATCATCTCGTTGTCATGTTGTGGCATGATGCTTGGTGAGGATAGGATGTTAGTCAGGGTCCACAGGTGTGCATATAGTACTTGGTGTTACATTACTTGACACATAGCATTCATGCCTCAGGTGGTGCAGCAGGGCTACCTCTGTCGGATGCGCATATTACACTTCCCTGTACATGTTTGAGAGCAGGTTGTGTCATGTTAGGCATCCCTGTTACTATATGAGTGAATCAGAGAGGGGTATCATTCCCAAGGTTCCTACTGTGCCAATGTATGTGCTATGCGTTGCCTCTTTGCCAAGGCCAGGGCATACTGGGGATGCCTCCTTCTGCCTACTGGGGCAGGCTCAGGTTGTTCCTCCTCCGAGTCACGCTCTGCCTGTGCTGGCCTTGGCAATGGTGGGGGGCTGTTTGGCCCGGCCCTATGCTGGTCCTGCTGCAGCTGTTTTCACAAGATCATATTATGTAGCATAGCACATACCATGACAATTTGGGTACATGTAGTTGGTGTGTACTGCAAGGCTCCACCAGATGTGTCCAGACACCAGAACCGTGACTTGAGCAGCCCAAACACATGCTCTATCACATTACGTGTTTGTGCGTGTGCCTCATTATGGTGTTCCTGTTCAGGTGTGTGTGCGTTTCTGATGGGTGTCATCAGCCACGGCTCCAGTGCATAACCTGCATCCCCCACTAGGTGTCCGTGTGGGATGTCCCCATTGGCAAATGTCTGGTACAGCTGCGTCAAATGCCAGATGTGGGAATCGTGATAACTCCCAGGGCAGCCAGCACACACATTCATTATTATGCCCTGGGCGTCACACATGACCTGGCAGTTGATGGAGGGGAAGCCCTTGCGGTTTATGTAGGCCCTAACCCGCTCTCCTGCTGGTGCTTTGATGCGTATGTGCGTGCAGTCTATAGCACCCAGTACCTCAGGGTATTCCGCTATTTGCTGGAAGAGACGCATATTGCTGGCCAATACCTCACGGGCATTGGGGAAATATACATGATCACCAACATGTGCTGACATGGCATCCAGGAACTGGTGTAGTACCCTGGAGTCTGATGCCTGTGATATCCCCATCATATTGCCAGTTGGTCTCTGGAAGGTACCTGTTGCTAGTATTCTTAGGCCAACACATACCTTGGTTTCCACTGGGATGGGTTCCCCTTTGTTGGTTCTGTGTGTGAGGCGTGGCCTGCACAGCTCAACAATCTGCTGCAGGAGCTCTCTGTCCACTCTATAGCGCTCTACTATCTCCAGCTCATGTAACCCGTGGTAGGTGACCTTGGGCCTGTACACTCTTCTCCGTCTCCTCACTGTGGGTTGTCTGGCACCATCTGCATTGTCACCACCCTCAGCAAGTCGCCTATGTCTCATTAAGACAGCTATGGCAGCCCCTAGCATTTCTGCTCTGAGTTCAGCTTTTTCAGTTTTCACTTCTATTAGCTTACTCCTGTTTTGCAGTGTCTCTTAATGACAACATCCTGCAGTACTGTTTGCAGTGTTTTAAGTGCTGGGCTGGCCTACTAATTTGCCTGTGTAATTGCCTGCTTCTAATTATTTTCACCTGCTAGCTTCAGCAGTTATCCCTGCTAGCTTCCTATTAATTCTATTGCTTCCTTTTTCCTTTCTGTTTCCTCAGGGGGGAGCAACTTGCATACTACCTGAAACACGCTCACAGTGGCTTAAACGCGCGCACACGTGCCTACACGGTTAAAGATCTACTTATTCAGGTTTAAATGCGCGTACACCCGCGCAAACACTGTTACACGTCTGCCAACAGCCTCCAACATACTTAGACTGTCTTACACGCGCGTACACCCGCGCAAACACTGTTACACGTCTGCCAACAGCCTCCAACATACTCACACTGCTTTACTCGCGCTTTATTGCTCGCACACGTGTGCATGCACAGCCAGCAAGAAACTTTAGTGTAGGTAACAGTGTACACCTTCCATTTCTTGTCTTTCCTTGACTTATCTAGTGGCACACCTCTTTCCATGATCTGTGCCTGTCATCTGTCATGTTACACTGGCCTCCAATGAACTGCGTTTCTTTCTACCATTCCCCCCAGTGATGTCACCTATCTCCTACTCTGTTCCTCCCCCTTTTGTATCTCTTACACTACTCAGGCCGTGCTCATTTGCTATGTGACTGTGGTATTCAGTATCCTAACCCTCATTTACATAAGATTGCCTACTAATGCTTAGTTACATGTCTTAGACTCAGCTTCCCCCCTTAGCAACCACTACACGGTGGCCATGTTGGTTTTGGTCTGCTGGTCCCTGCATTGTCATTCCATGCATTACATGAATCCCACATTTGTGGGTTTATACCCTTCTTTTTATGCTTTTATACAGCGCAGCCCGTTTGCTGGGCTGCGCTTGGTTTAAACATCGGCGATTGCCGAAAAAATTATATTTTTAATATTTTTGCATCGGTTATCATGCCAATGGCCACATATTTGGCCATTGGCATGCTGCCTGATTCATATGCAACCTTTTTTGGGAGCTGACATCGCTCCATTGTGGATTTTGCAGAAATGTACTCAGTTGTCAACTGAGTACATTTCTGCAGCTAAAACGTCTCCTACACGGACTGGTTTCTGCTTCGTGGATCGCTAATATACCTCATTTGCATACCTTTCTGATGCAAGTGAGGTATTTAGCTTGTCCACGTCCAGTCCGTGTAAGAGACGTTTTAGCTGGTCTCTTACACGGAGTTTAGGGCTGTTCCTGGATCGCGAGGCTTGCATGGAGTGTTGCACGTCTCTTACACTCCGTGCAAGCCTTCGTGAATCCTGCCCTATATTTGGCAAGTCGTGGGGATGGTTTTCAGGTATTTTGCTCCATATTTTCAACATAATCCTATCTATAACCTTATCATGTTAAAGTACTGAAAGGTAAAACTAATTTTTCTCAGTAAACATGAAACATTGGCAGGGTTCAGAAAAAAAAATGTAATTGCATTTGACAAATAACTCTCTACAAATTAGTTAGAAATGGCTAAACCTGCAAAATTATAGTTAGGCACAACCTACACAATTATTATTCACTATAAATGATTAATGTAATACATAGTTCACTGAAAACAATCACAACCCATGCATCTCCCTCCAACCTGCCTTTTTCCATTCACTAGAATGGACAGAACATGTTTCAATGAACTTTGTTTCATAACATATGTCAGTTGAAATACATATCAGTGAACTGTGATGAACTGTCCTGCAAAAACAAAAAAACATTTACAATGCTTTATGCATCAAAGTTTAAGTTCACTAGCATTCACTGTACCAGTTTATATGTGAAAGAATCCTCTGTTAACGCAAATTTTCTTGCAGCCTTGTGAAACTCTTTGCCTGCACATTCATGCATTGAATTGCACAAACTATACCCACATATATTCCGTTTATCGATTTTTTTTATCTCTTTGCTCTGAATTACTATTTCCCTTTAATTTCAGTTCATTATCTGTAAGCTGATTACTGAATTGGACTTAATATGATTTCTGTAGGTTTGCTTCTATGAGCTGTCTCATGCATGGTTATCTACTCTACTTTTAAAAAACATAATTTTTAATGTATTTTTGTAAAGACATCAAGCTTTTGATACTATTTTAGGAGTGCATTAAGAGTTATATTAGCTTATAGGTAAACTATATAGGTTTACCTAACTTATAGGTAAACTGTTCATAGGTAAATATTAGGCTATACATCTGCAATCTAATAAAACAGATGGTGCAGTGGTGCAGTGGTTTGTGTTGTCACCTCACAGCCTGAGGTTCTTCAGTTCAATTCTTGGCTGGGGTGCCTTCTGTGTGAAGTTTGCATGTTCCCCTGCATTTGTGTGAGTTTCCTCTGGGTGCTCTGGTTTCCTCCCATGTTACATAGTCATGCCTCTGGAGCATTTCTCCTTGGGCCTCCACTGAAAATTGGCTCATTCCAAGTCAGACTTTCCTGGTAAATAAATAATACAAGCCTAGCCAATACCCAATGGACATTATCAAACCTTGTATCTGTGAGGTTTAGACCTTAACCATTATGCTATTTTGTTCAGAATGCAGTTCATTTGAGTTTTAGGTAGTTTAACTTTAGTTTAATTTACATTTGGGACTATTTTGCCACTAATGTTGTTTTCCACTTGGTTGCAGTTATATTTTTATTCTTTTTAATTCTAAATTTAGAGTCGGGTGATGATAATTTGTTTAGGGAGAAACTGAATTTATTTTTAATGCATGCATTATGCATATCTTTTACCATTTGCTTAACTGGACTTGAGATGTAGCTTTAAACTACATTTTCTTATTAATTAGAGCTGATAACTGGCATACTGTTTAGTTAAAGACACACACCATGTGAGTTTCACCATATGCATTTTTCAAACTAATATGTAGCACTATGTGTATGTATATGTGTAAATAGATTTTGCCATTTGCAGTCCATGTTCAGTTACATTGATAGCAATTTTATCAATGCCAGAAGATCAACTGCACAAAAAGTTCAAAAGATAACTTTAAATCAATCACAAAAGAAAACACGCAAATTATTTTTGTGATTATTTAAAAAAAAATCAGAAACAGAGATTTTACACTTGATCCCCTCACCGCCAGTGTTGGGAATCTGTCTCCCACCAACAAACTTACATAGACTACATCCATGATCACCCAACCATGACCAAAAGGGACACAATATTAACAAACTCATAGTCAGTATTAGGTGACAACAGATGCAGTACTTGACGAGGAGCACATTTGATAGTTTGTGACAATGAAAATAGCTATCAATGACCTCTACATTTGACAACTGTTGGGAAACCATATATGACTTTACATAAAGCTCTCACTATATATATATATATATATATATATATATATATATATATATATATATATATATATATATATATATATATATATATATATATATATATATATATATATATATATATATATATATATATATATATATATATATATATATACATATATATATATATATATATTGTTTACCATTAGAATGTTGGTGTGCCATTGTACGACTATGAACTATTTGAACTACAGATGTTTGAATACTTCATATGTCTGCAGGTTAAATGAGCGAACGTTATATTTGCAAATAGGCTGTGATTCCAAAATATGAACATTCAAAGGGATGTACAGGGTTTGCGGTACAGTACACTGTAGTGTGATCCCAGAGTTGGAATATATAGTTAGGGGTGGGCGGGGGGCACAGGGGGGCTTGCCCCTCCTGCATAAACTGGATGTTAGGTGTGCTAGTTAGAGAGAAGCGGCAAGGGTGGCATTGCTATTAAGTGCCAAAAATGTCATGTCCGACATTTTCGGCAAGAACAGCTGATTTTCGACATTAGGACAGTTAGGTTATGTGTACTTTTGGCGAATTAGTTCGCTGTTAAGTACCTTTCTTTTGTGACTTTTGAGGTTTCAATAGTAAGCCTATATATATATATATATATATATATATATATATATATATATATATATATATATATAGATAGATAGATATACACACATATATATATATAGATATATATATATATATATATATATACAGATATATATCATATATATCTATATATATATATATATCTATATATATTTATATATATATATCTATATATATTTATATATATATATCTATATATATATATATATATATATATATATATATATCTATATATATTTATATATATATATATATATATATGGATCTACTTTGACCAATCAAAATTACGTTTTACTGAAATGCAATAATGCGAGCTGTTTTTCACGAAAGTGCACTTTTACCAAAATACACTTTCGGGAAAAACAACTTAACCAAAAAAACAAACAAACAAAATAAAAAACACAACACTAACCATATATATGCAGGAGGGCAAGCCCCGCTGCACCCCCCCACACCCCCCTACTTTTATATTCTCACTCCGAGATTGCAGTACAATGTGGAAAAGGGAATATTCCTTTATCCCTGCTGTACCATGATCTAAGTACTGTTCGCTGAGTTGCCTTTTTGCAAAAGTGCATTTTGGCAAAAATGCACTTTCGCAAAATTCAGCTCGCCAAATTATGTTTCGGAAAAACGTAACTTTGTTGGGTCGAAGTAGACCCATATATATATATATATATATATTTTTTTTTATATATGTGTGTGTGTGTGTGTGTGTGTGTGTTTACATATACAGACATATACAGATAGATGTTGAAATATATTGTATGTACACACGTGAAATAATGACACATACCAGGTGCGAAGTAAAAATGCGAAAAATAGCGGTGGGTTATATTACACAAAGATATCTGCAGAATAATTACATCATACTACTAAAAGCATAACCTATTTTTTTCAAAGACATACCCCAGGATTCTTGAAGCTCGGCGCAAGGACAGCATTAGCCTTGCGCTGACAGTGCAGCATAGAGATGGCACAGCAGCACCACATGCATATTAATTAAGGCTGGCTGCCGTAACGGCCACGTGCATAGGAAACGTGTATGAGTGCAGTGGGCATGTCCAAGCACTGCACGGAGGCATGAACATGTTGGCTGCATACGCACAACCTAAAATGCTGACTAGTACAGCCTGCCTCTAATACTAATCACTCCTGTCAGTGTCCATGAATACTGAAATGTATGCAAAGCATAGAAGACATCACTGCGAACACCACAATAAGAAGTAAACACAAAGGCACATAGCTGAATATTGAGTCCCCGTCCCTCGAACAAATGATATTTAAAACCCCGTGCCCGTATTCCATTGTAGTGTCGCTAGTTATATCAAATGGAAGTGAAACACATTGTGTTAGCGTGCCACCAAATGCCAAGCCTAGCCCAGTGTTTTGGGTTACCACCTGTCCTACATTGTGAGGGAGAGTTCCCCTCTAGACAGGTGTGTCCATACCAAAACCATAATAAATGTGAAATGTCCTGCGATAGTAGGACATAATTATGTCCCATATGTTATGTAATAGTCCCATACAATACATATGTCTGTATATAAAATACCTATATGTTACAAGAAACAGAATAAGCAAGTAAACGAAACAGAATAAGCAACTACACTGCAACAACAATAAAAGTTACATGTAGACATAAAACTAAAGTACTATCCTTTGTAATGACTGTGGATATGTCTTGGCCTGTAAACTCAGATGTGTGTCCCGAAAATGTCCCATCCAGGTCATATAGAAAGGTGGCAACCCTACCAATGGTCAGAGCATTTGCCCAATATCTGCCCATTCGCAGTCCAAGTCATCCTTGTCAGGACAGCCCATAGATGAATGGGGATCACCCGGGTCTACCTACCACGTCATGAAAGATATGTATTTGCGTGTACCTATGTGCATGAAGTGCAGCATGTGGATGATCTGAAATGCTAGTGTAGACTCACAACCATATTGGTACCAGAGATATGTAGTGTACGCAATGTGTTCTGTTGACTGTGCCATGGGCCATCAACTAGAGAAGGGATGAATGGTATCTGTGGAATATAGGGGTGGGGGGGTGACAGGTAATGTAATAATTTGCCAAGGTGAGACTAGATTGGATGCACACTAGGTGAACTGGAGGACTACAAGGGAGCAGTGGGTGAATCAGGAAGATAACCAAAGAACAAATATACACATCCTCAATACAATCCCACACACATGTGAACATTAAAATGTGCAGTACGCATGTACAGAAATGTTACCGGCACATACCCACATAATGGTTTGGCCTGAACTGAGCCATCCAACTCCAACACACGTGGGTACATAATTGAATACCCATCATCCCCTTCACAGCACACCACCTCCACTTCCTGAACGTCCACTAAAACCAGCCATACTTGGGCTACTAGATAGGCGGCCATATCTGCAAATAGTGACCCCTACCCATATCTAGTAGGCAGTCTCACCCTAGGCAGTCTCAGGATTGCAAACTATGTATCCCTTGCATGTATAACCCTACCTTACAGCTGTAAAGCAAAGAAAGTCATTGGTCTCCACAATTTCTGGATATCCCTCATGGGATATGTATCTGTACTAAACATTAGACTTGGTGTCACAATACGATGTCCAGTCCTGTATACATATGGACACAAGTTGTATGAGCAGTAGTTGTCCACAAGACTGCTCAGCCTCCAGCCAGTCTTGCAGAACCTATG